>NC_046663.1:7384133-7394406 GCF_010883055.1 Belonocnema kinseyi | reverse complement strand
AAGAGAGAGCGTTAAGTTCACTTCCTCACGCGCAGTACGCCAGAATCTATCAACGTACTGATTGCGAGGACCGGTGACTTTTCGGTCTCAAGTCTGGATCGTCAATGTGTTGTCACTTCTGGGTCTCGCGGACGGTACTTTTATGGGCTTTGCTTCAGCTACGCCGCACCATTCACGATGTAGCGAGTGGGGGTTTACTAGCGAGAATCGTTTTAGCGATGTTGCTGGGAAGGGTTTTCGCGCGATTGGCTTACTCTAAGTCAAATGATAGGTGAGGTTAGGATACTCAGGCGACGAAAGAAAGAATCATGGATGATTGCTAAATATAAGTCATGGTTATAAATATTATTTATAACCATGAATATAATTTAGCGGACATCATAGTCATTGAACTTTTCATTTTTTTTTTAAATTTGAAAATCTTCAAAAGAATTGGAAATATCACACAAAACTTAAAAAAAAAACAATTTTGATTTGAACTTTAAAAAATTTTGCAACGTAAAACGTTGCAATTATATACATATAGCAATTTTGTTCTGAATTTTTGTTGAGATTTTAGTTCAGAATGTAATTAAAATTTAAAAATGTTTGCCTCGAAAACTTCGAGAATGCATAATAATCCAAAATTAAGTGTAAAAAATGTAATGAATAAAAATAAAAAAGTTCAAGTTTGTGAAATAATTAATTCGAAGACAATAATAAATAATAATCATTTTATTATTATTGTATAATATTTTATTCTAGGGACGTACAACATTATTAAGGGAGTTTTTAAACTGAACAAGGCAAGTCTCTATTCCCTGGATTCAAACTTAAAACTTGAAAAACAGATTTCCCCTGTTAGTTTCAGCAGTGGTTTAGTGTGGAACTTTAATGATTCAAAATTATATTACGACGATATTCTTACATATCAGGTAGCATCCTACGATTATAATCCGAAGTTCGGAACTGTTGGTAAGTTTTATTCAACCAATAAATATATTTTATTTATATTTATTTATAAATTAACTATTGTGTCTACATTCAAGTTACCGGGTGCTCCCCATAGTATATTTTTGGGGAAAATGGCAATTTGGCCCCAACTACCTGCGTACGGTTCCCCCACTACGCGGATTTCCCCTTACTCAACCGAATTGCTGCCGGTGCACAGCGGGAAAAAAATAACTTTTTTGTTTTAAAATAACGTACAGCCCACAAATATTGACCGATTTGGACAAAAAGTTTCAAGGAAAAGCTGATAAGATTTTTGAGAGAGTTGTCAAGCCTGATTTTTGAATGAGATTTTCAATATGTTTTATGATTTTTTGAAAGAAACTTATTAAACAAATGCATTATTGGAGCATCTGTCGACAGAAAAATTCGTTTTTTTTTCTATTTCAATTTTTTAAATTATGAAGTTCATGATAACGTCAGAAAAATTCGTAATTTTTTAAATCAATTTTATGATTGATACTGTTAAATTTGAATTTTATTGCCAGTAACGGTTCACAAAATTATTTTCCATAGTCCAAAAAATAGCAAATCACTTTGTCTTCCTATTGGAGAATTAACAGAGGAAGCTCAAGAAGCAACTAATAAAATATTTAAACATATCTGTGAATTGAACAACTAAACGTCAGACATCGAAGAAAAGATTTTTTCCGTCAACAGATGCCCCAATAATGGATTTGTTAATTAAATGTGTTTAAAAAAATCATAAAATTTGATAAAAATTCATGAATTTTGCTAAGGTTATCATAAAGTTCCGAATTTAAAAAGTTGACATGGAAAAAAACGAATTTTTCTTTCGACAAATGCCTGATTAATTCTTTTGTTTATTAAATTTCTTTTGAAAAAATCATAAAATTGATAAAAAATGATAAATTCTCCTGAAGTTATCATGAACTTCCTAATTAAAAAAGTTGACATCGAAAAAAATTCATTTTTTGCAGACAAGTGCCGGATTAATACACTTGTTCATTTAATTTGGTTAAAAAAATAATAAAATCTATCAGGTAATTATAAATTTTGCTGAAATTGCTGAAAAACCGAAAAGACTGGAATTGGAAAAACCGAATTTTTCTGCCAAAAATGCCCAAATAATGCATTTGTTTATTAAATTTGTTTAAATAAATCATAATATTAATCAGCAAATGATGAATTTGGATAATTTTCTTTTTAATCTACATGGAAAAAAACGAGTTTTTCTGTCGAAAAATGCCTGATTACTGCATTTGATCATTGAATTTGTTTATAATATAAACAATTATAATATTAACAGAAAACTATTTTTTCAATACAATATTCTAAATATTCAAATTTCCTGCAATATAACTTTAAAAAACGTATAATTATGGAAAATCGTAGAAAACAATTTTACAAGAAATAAATTGTTCATAAAAATATTGTTTATTGTGTAATATTGGAAGATCTTTAACTAATGTTGCTTTATGCAACTCAGGCGAATTCAACTATTTATCAAGTTCGTCAACTCTCTTAGAAATCTTAAAAGCTTTAAAAATTTTTTTTTTGTTCAAATCGTTCAATTTTTGTGGGCTGTACATTATTTTGAACCAAAAAATCATTTTTTCTTCACTGTCCGCAGAGCCTGGTCAGTGGGAGTCATTTTTACCTAATGAGGACTGAAATGCAAAATATAACATTTTTTAAATATGTAGCACTTGGTAATTTAAAAATATAGTATTTCAAGTCTGTGAATTATAACGATTCCAACGACATGCTGTTTGACTCAAAAAGTTTACAATTAAAGAATAAATGTACAAGTATATGTGAAATTTTATTAAAAATTTGTCAGTTCAGTCCAATTTTTCAAAGTTGAAAATCAAAATTAAATTTTCAAACTACATACATGAACAATAAAAACTTCCGCTAATTAAATTCACATAATGTTTTCATGCTTCGGTTGAATTCATTTAATTTTTAACAGCGAATCACTTTCAAAATACAAATGTTATTTAAATTTCAGATACTGACAATGGCTAGTAATATTCCTGCACTTTCTAATTAATTTCTAATTCAAATTTAAAAAAATTTTAATTAACTTTCAAAAACAAATTGCATAATATTTGTTATAGTATCCCAGGTAGAAAAGTTATACATAGTGGAAAATATTACATCATACTCTCGCTTTCAGTCAAGTGTCGGGCGTTGCCTTCAAATGGCTATTTTTCGAGATATTTGAAAGTTTCATGTTAAAAAAATCACCCTGTATATATAGGGTAATAATATCGCAACCGCTCTCGCCCTACTCCTCTGAGAAACTGCGGGAGCCAGCAGTTTTAGGAAGGCCGAGAACGGGGTGACTGAAAGCGAGAGTTTGGTGTCTTTATAATTTGTATTGGTGTCATTAATTTTTTTATAAAACGAAAACAAACTTTTTAAGGCAAACTGTTGAAAAGGTGATTTTGAGCAATGTGATTGGTTGAGCGATTAACAAAATTAATAATGTTTGTTTCTTAATTTTGAGAGATGCGATTGTTTGAGAATGAAACTAAATGTATGCTGTTAGTTACAAATTTTTTAATCCTTGGCCAAATTTTATTTGGAGTTAAGTTAAATATTGCACCAATAAATTGAAGTTACTACAACTAATTTGATAAAAATATACTGAGAAATGTTTCATGCAATTCCTAAAAATTGCTATAATTCAGATTTCGAATATTATATTTATACATTATCAAGTTCAAAATGAAAAAAAAACTTTCTATTCTGCATTTTAGTCATCACAGGGAAAAATAAGGAACAAAGGTTTTCCGTTGATCAGACTCGGCGACAGACATTCGGGTGAGTGAGGGGAAGCCGCGTAGTGGGGGAACCTTACACAGGTATCTAGTGAGCATCGTTTACATTTTTGCATTTAAGTGAAGTAAAAATTATTTTTTTGCTCAGGACCTCCGAATTGTCCTTAATTATATTAATGTTACACGAATGGTAGATTACATAATCATTCAAATTTTTTTGTGAACGAATAATAAAACTTCAAAGTATACATACATTGTGGACACGTCTAGGATACTTGGGTACCCACCATATAAAAAATCAACTCAATTATTAATTGCTTATTAAGTTATATGATTTGTGAACGTGAAATGTTTTGAGAAATCATATAATATAATTAATTGTTAATTAATTATTCCTCAAATTCTGTGTGGCATCTTGACTGACTTTTATATTATATATTTTGTATTATATAACTCACTTTTTATATTTATACATTTATTGAAATAAACGACAATGATATGATTTCACATCCAGAATAATTTTTAAAAAATTGAAAAAAAGGAGGTGGGCACTTGATTATCGTGGTTGCATATCAACGTGGATAAAGTTAAGGTTGCACACAAGGGTTAAACTTGTATTAAATATTAATATATTATAGAGAACAGACAAGTCGTCTTTGACTTAAAAAAGAATGATGTAACCGGATGGGCGGGTCGCCTGGCAATGGATACCGATGGGAACCTCTGGGTGCCTCTTTATGAAGGTTCATTAGTAAGTATATTTAATCTTTCTAAAGATAATCACACATAGTTTTTTTTTTTAATTAGCGCTATGGTCCAGAATCGTTTGTCATTGCAATTTTTATATATTTCTAATTCTTATAAGTGTCAATAGCATTTCAAATAATGCAAAATCTACCACCTTTCGTCCTGGCTGGAAACGAATTCTATAACTTTGAACCTTCAATAGATGGCTCGGAAAGCAGAAATGAAGGAGCGCCCGAGCAGTAGCCTGGAGTGGGGATGATACGCAGAAAACGCGGTGAAAGAGAGTACCGAAAAGAGCGCTCGTTCGGTCATGCTTTCCGAGCAGAACTGAAGGAGCACTCGAGTAGTAGCGAGGAGTGGGGATGAAGCGCAGAAAACGCGACGAAAGAGAGAATGAATTCCGTTCTCTCTTTCGCCGCGTTTTCTGCGCGTCGTCCCCACTCCTGGCTACTACTCGAGTGCTCCTTCAGTTCTGCTCTCTGAGTCTTCAATGATAAGTTTTTATGTGAATCCGCTAGTGCATGCATTTTCTAAACCATATTTGATGAACCAATTTGAGCTCACAGGAACTCCACAATGTCAAATTTATATTCTTAATTGGTAATTTCGAAAAATACAAAGTATTGAGTTCCATCCGAATTGAATAACTTTTGCTTCTTGAAACGCAATTCGGAATTTCTTAATTTTGAAAGAAAATTTGTTATTAGCGACCTAAAAACCCCTTAGTACTGACGTTTATTCAAATCACACGACTTTTAGCATTTTGTTTTGCAGTATTGAATCCGCCATTTTCAATTTTGGAATTTCAAGTTTTACTTTATGAATAGCTTACTACTGTATTAAAAATTAGAATTTTTGTTGTTGGAGGCTCGTAATTCAGGATGACAATTCATTACCTTAGTTGGAAATTTAAATACAGTCCAATCTGGATTTAGGGTTTTCGAGAATTGACGCCACGCCGCATAATTCATGAGAAGAGATGCAGGGGGAATTTATGGTCATCGTCGGTCCCAAAACCGACCCTAAATCCAGATTTGACTGTATTTTGTTGAAGATTCTTTTTAATTAGTCAAAATTATTATCTCTGGCGCACATTTGCCTATTAAACTTTTTTTTTTAAATTGATCTTTTTGGTGCCAAATTTATGAATTTCGTTGAAAATTTGTTGATTTTTTCGTATAAAATTAAGCTTATGAATTTCGCCATCGATAATTTCAATTGAAATTTCAAATATTCAGTGAAAAATTGATTTATTAGGAAGAAAATTCTAAGCTTTTATTAAAAAGTATTTTTAAAAAACAATTTATACTTTTATGGTTTAAAATTAAACTTTCTTCTTGACTTTTTTTTTAATTCGTTTTTTGTTGTCGAAAATGAATTTTTTAACCGAGAACTTAAACAACCCGTCTATAGTTTAAAAATTGTCTTTCTTAGTTGAGAATTCAATTACTTGGTTGAACGTGAAGGTACTTTTTCGAAAATTCATTATCTTTATTGAAGATTCGTGAATTCTGGTTAAAAATAGTTTGGTTGAAAATTTAACAATATCATTTACGAAAAAAAAATTCTGAAAAGAAAAATTCTTTAATTTAAAAGTCGTGAATTTGGTTGAAATTTCCTTTTTTTGTAGAAAATTGATCCTTGTTTTTGAAAATTTATCATTTTGGATGATAACAGAATGAGTTTCTTGACAAGTTCACAATTTTGTTGAAACTTCATTTATATTGTAAAAAATTCATCTTTTTTGGAAGAAAAATAATTTTCTTGTTTGAAAATTCCTTTTTGTTTGTTCGAAGTTTGTGTTCTTTAATAAAATTAATTTTTTAACGAAAAATTTAAATATTCTATTTCTGCTAGATTCTTTTATCTGTTTTAGTTGCAATTTGAACTATTTGACTGAAAATACATCTTATTTTGTTTAAAAATTTATTTGTCACTAGGAAATTTATTTTCTTAGCTTAAAAAATTAATTTTTTATCATTAAAATTTCAACTACTGGGTTAAAGATGAACTACTTTGTTAAAAAATCATTTTCCGTTTAAAAATACTTGATTTAAATAAAAAATTTATGTCTTTGGTGACAAAGATAATAATTATTTCAAAAATTCATTTTTTTTCTGTGAAAAATAGATTTGATAATTATTTTAAATGTAACCGATTGTTTGTTGTTGTAGAAAATTGAAATTTTTTAGTTGAGAATTAAACTATTTGGAAGAAAATGAATGTTCTTGGTTGAAAATTCCTTCTTTTCGTTTCAAATTTATCTACTTTATTAAAATTAATTATCATATCCTTTTCGGTTAAAGTATCGATTGATTTACATTTGTCCTTAATAATACTTTTTTTGGTTGATAATTTTCCATTTTAATTAAAAATGCATATCTTTGGTTGAAAATTTGACTATTGTAAAGATTTAGGAATTTGATTAAAAATGCACCTTCTTAGATAAAAATTTAACGATTTTTTTAAAAGTTCATTGCTTCTTGTTGAAAATGAATTTCTAATTTAAAATGTAAAACTGTGTGGTTTGAAATTTATCTTTTTTTTTGAAAATTCAACTACTTGTTGGAAAATTGATGTATTTTCTTGAAAATTCGTACTTTTCGGTTTAAATTTCATGTTTTTGTTTAAAAATCTAACAATTCTGTTGAAAAGTCATTTTTGAAATTGACTTATCATTTTAGTTGAAGATTATTCTCTTTAGATCAAAATTTAACTATGTTGTTGGAAAATCTTTGTTTTTTAGTTGAAAATTTATTTTTTAACTGAAAATGTACCGATTCAAGTTGAAGATTTATCATTTTAGTTTATCTCTGTGTTAAAATATTTTTTTGAAATAAAAATATAATTATTTTCTTTTTGGTGAAAAATATACCTTTTTTAGCTGAAAGTTCAACTGCTTAGTTGCAAATTCATGTATTTTTTTCAAAAGTTCTCTTTTTCGGTAATAACTGAATGTTCTTATTTGAAAATTGAACTGTTTCGTTATCAGCTAATGGACTTTGTTATAAATTTAACAATTTTATTATAAAGTTGAAAATTGGAGTGATTCTAGTTAAGGCGTAGTGATGCCGATAAAACAATCTTCTTTACAATTATGATATTTCGGTCAATTAAAAATGATACCTTTTAAGAAAACAGCAAAGATGCCATTTAAGGCTTTCGTGATTTACCATGTTTTTACTGGGCAGCTGGAGGAAGGAAATCTGCTCAGTTCTGGTTTTGAGCGAACCTAGCGACAAAAAGAAGAACTACCTACCATGAACTTGCAAGTTCTCACGGGTGGTAGTTCATCTTTTAGTCGCAAGGTCCGCACAAAAAGAGAATAGAGCAGCAGTGGGACTCCGATGCTGTTTCGAAGTCGAAAATCGAACGAATCTCTCTTTCTATTTCCATACGTTAGAAAAAGAAGTCCGTTCGATTTTCGACACTGTATCGGGGTCCGATTGCAGATTCTCTTTCTCGAGGACGACCGGTATCAAGCCTGATATGCAAGAGGATCTGATTAGTTCTGATTTTTTCGTTAGGATTCAATTACACCTCTGCTGGAGAAACTCTCTTCTTCTCACTCTGACACATGACAATAGCATAACATTATCTCATTTTGGAAACATTGGAAGAAAATATCTGCAGTATTTCTAGAATGAGATGAACTTATACTATTTTCGCATGTCAGAGTGAGAGGAACAAAGTTTTTGCAACAGAGGTGTAAATAGGTCATAGGTTTGTCCAAAAGCAGAACCGATCAGATCCTCTTTTTTCGGTAGGCAACTGTTTTATCTACTCACTTTTTGGATAAAGAGTAGAATACTCCATTAATCGTTTCTAATTTTGAGCGAACCTAACAACGAAACGAAGAACTACCATGAACATGAGTTCTTAAGGATGGTAGTTCCATCTTTTATTCGTAAGGTTTGCACAAAAACAGAATCGAGCAGATTCTCTTTTTCGGTCACCGCCAGTAACAAGCATGGTCTCCAAGAGGATCTGCTCGGTTCTGATTTTCTCGTTAAAACTCATTTAAATTTTGGTAGAAAAATCTCTCTTCCTCTCACTCTAACATGTTACAATAACCACAGGTTTGCCCAAAAATAAAGCTGAGCAGATCCTTTTTTTCTGCTTTTGTTCCGCTTTGGTTTTGCGTTTTAGCGAATCTAACGACAAAATGAAGAACTACCATGAGGTTGGTCCTGTAATATGGTAGTTGTTCGTTTTTTGCTAGGTTCGCCCAGAAGCAGAACCGACCAGATTCCCTTTTTCCAGCATGGCCGGTAACAAATATTTTCTTCTTTCAATTATTACATAAAAAATATAGTTTTCTCTGAAAAATGGTCGTTACTAGGAGTATTTCTACTCTTTAGATTTTTTATACAAAAAACTAGACAAAATAGCTTCTCCGTTTAGCCTCAGTTTATCAAGTCAGTTTTACCCTTGATTTCCAGGGCCCTCTTTAGAGATATTTCTAACAATAAAACTTTTCATAAAAAGACAGTATTTTGATTGTTCTTAGGTCATAAAAATTGATCCAACATCTGGACAATTGCTTCTAACTGTGGAAATACCTGCAAAAAGAGTCGGAGCAGTCACTTTTGGCGGTCCTGAGTTAGATATTTTATATGTATCAACGATGGGATATGGATTTATTAATCCCGCAGAAAAAACTCCACCAAATGATCAAGAAGGTGGATCTATTTTCGCTGTCAAGGGTCTTGGCGTGAAGGGACTGCCAACATTATCTTTCAAGCTCAA
The DNA here is from genome assembly GCF_010883055.1 of Belonocnema kinseyi. Taxonomy (NCBI): domain Eukaryota; kingdom Metazoa; phylum Arthropoda; class Insecta; order Hymenoptera; family Cynipidae; genus Belonocnema; species Belonocnema kinseyi. The sequence goes on along the minus strand of NC_046663.1, from coordinate 7,385,170 downwards.
TGTCTGATCTTCACATTCAAAATTCCTGACAAAATTACGAAATATTATACTTTCTTGCAAAATACAGAACTGTGTTTGAACGTTTTTTAGTCAATAATAAACAATTCCGAAATTTAAGTTACAAGACTCGATCTTTTAAAAAATAATTCGTACCAATTTGGAAAAAGCTTCCTAAGTAATTTTAAAAGTGACTCGAATTTTTCTTAAATTTTTTTAGATATATTTCAAATTAAAGAAATGCCTTAAAAAGTTACAATTTTTTTCTGTATTCTTAAGAAACTTTAAACATGTTTAGAAATTTGTTTAAATTGTTGTTAATAATAAATTTTTCAAAACAGAAAATAATTTCAAATGGCCCCAGGAATCTTAAGAAAGAAGTTTCTACTATATTGAAACCTTTTAAAATTCTTAAAAACTATACAATTTATTGTATAGTACCTTTGATAGTACCTTTGATAGAACAATGTCTCAATAATACTTACTTCTCGTTCAATAACCAATTTTATGAACAAACCTCAGAGGCAGCAATGGGATCCCCAATTTCACCTGTAATAGCCAATGTCTTTATGGAACATCTAGAAACTAAAATCTTTAACCAAGCGAAACTTAAACCAGAATTCTGGTTCCGTTACGTTGACGACACATTTGTCATCTAGCGACATGGACGAGATGAACTAAATAAGTTTTTCGATTTTATCAATCAATTACATCCTAATATCCAGTTCACCATGGAAATAGAACAAAACGGAAAATTGCCTTTCTTGGACGTATTAGTTTACAAAAAATCTGATAACACATTAGGACATGACGCTTACAGAAAACCCACACATACAAACGGATACTTACATGCCTCCTCCCACCATCACCCATCTCAAAAACAATCGGTCATCAACTCCCTTGTGTACAGAGCTGTCTCCATAACAGACAAAGTTAACTTACAAAAGGAATTACAAAACGTTAAACAAATCCTGATACAGAACGATTACACAAACAAACAAATTGATAAAGCAATAAGAAAACACACTCAAAAAAGCAAG
>NC_046663.1:7377679-7384033 GCF_010883055.1 Belonocnema kinseyi | reverse complement strand
CAGGACATAACATTTTATTTGATGAAACAACAGTCATTGCAAAAACACACAACAAATTTCCAAGAAAACATAGAGAAGCAATCGAAATCTTAAAACACCCTACTAACATCAATAGGGGCAATGGATATAATACCAATCCGATTTGGCTTTCCGTTCTCCGGGATTTTTTAAAAAAGGCTTGATTAGCCAATCAAGTTCGACCAGTCCCCACGGTGGGGCGCTCTGGCCAATCACAGGCATCGTAGAAAGTATACCTAAGAACATCATGACCTGATACCTCAGTTTCAGGTCAGCTCTGAAGATGTGAACTGCAATGTTCACGAAACGTCGGCAAACAATTCGTAGTTTTTTACACGAGTGAAACTCGTAATATCTCTTTTTATCACACGTAGAAATGATTATAGACACGAAAACAGGATACTCAAACGATTAGCTACGGAACGTAAAGATACAATTAGAGCAGAAGAAGAAAAGAAAATACAAAAGACTTTAAAGGAAGCAAGAAACTGCTTTATAAAGTCAATTGAGAAATTCTGTGTTACTGAGGTTAGGGGTATAATTAAGGACTTAAAAAATGGTAAGGTTGCCGGGGTAGACTGTATTAACGCTGAAATGCTTAAACACGGTGGCGAGTACATACCACATAGACTGTGCGAATTGATAAATTTATGTTTCGAAATGGGAGACGTTCCAGACGATTGGAAAAATGCGATCATCGTATCAATATACAAAAGAAACTCAAAAAATACTTATTCGTAGGGTAATGAAAATAACAGAAGCAAAGATTTGTGAAGTTCAAAGTGGTTTTATGTCAGGAAGATCATGTACGTATACAATATTTAGCTTAAGAGAAATTACAGAAAAAAGTTTGAGAGTAGTAAAAAAAGTTTTTTTTGCCTTTATTGACCTAGAAAAAGCTTTGGACAAGGTAGATAGAAGTAAGCTTTGAGAAGTCCTGAAAGAGTATGGAGTCAATGGATGGCTCCTACAAGCTTCAAAAACAATACATACGGGTAGCAAAGCGAGTGTAAGGATGAATGGGAAATTGAGTGACTGTTTCGATATTTTGATAACAAGAGATATTTCAGGTTTCACTCGTGTAAAAACCTACGAAATTTTGCCGACGTTTGGTGAACATTGCAGCTAATTTTCGTTTAACGGTAAATTTACAGTGCAGCCGCCGTTGATGTCTCGTTTAACGTTTTCAGTAAAGTGCTCTGCACAGTCCTGCTCTTTCTGTAATAAGCGTTTCTTAATACACACTCAGAAAATCCTTCTAAACGATAAAGTCGTTCTTTTAATCGTTAAAGTAGAATAGTTTAAAAACAGATTCGTTTCACTCTTAAACGATCTAGTTTAACGCTAAAAGCATGAAATTCAATGGTTAAACGATTGCATTTTAAAAGCGGGGTGATGTGATTCCACGCATTCACGTAAATTATTTTTCGGTAACAGTACGTCTCATTTTAACCGTTAAACTGCACCTTCTAAGCGTTAAAGTAGAATCGCTTATCGTTGAATCTGTTTTCAAACCTAATTCTAAAACGATGGAATTTTAACCGTAAAATTATTCCTTTATCGCTGAGAGGAAATTTCTGAGAGTGTAGGAACTTGCTCGATATAACAGAATTGTATAAACTCATCAGATTGAGACAGATTTTCTGTTTGCAAATAATTGTACGTGACCTACTCGGATTTCGCGTAATTCAGATGGACTTCACTTGCAACCATCCAACCAAAATGCGGTTTTTGTAAAATGGATTCGTGAACCTTTTTTTTCATTTGGTATGCACACATAAGTTTATAAAATAGTTTAATGTCTAGTAAAGCGTGAGCTTTCGTTGGTCTCTGAAATTCAGGGAACGTAAGTCTTGTATTAGCTGAAGTTTTTATTGACTTTCGATCAATGTAGATCGCAGGAAAGGATTTGAAATTTCGGTACGAGTAAGAATGTAATGCTTTTTTCGGTTTTCCCAGAGTTGATATGCGACAGTGAATTTTGGCCCCTCTACACATTTTCTGCAAGCTACACCACGACAATCGCTGAGCTGATGAATGTGATGAAGACAATTAAAGCAATGAGACGATTTTCTAGTGAACTCAATACAATCTGTAGAAGATAGATTTATGATGCTTTGGCACGAATAAATACTGTGCTCACCTTGACGGTGATACCAATGGAGCTTGCTGGAATTTGCGCGATATTCATGCTGCGGAGGCGAATTTTTATAATTCTGATCTGCGCCCTTATTATCGTATCTTACGTCTGACTACGGTACTGATTTGGATTGTGATCTGAGCAGCGATTGAGTGAATTTTATTTAATCGATTTGCGCCCGTCATTGTAAAAATTCCAAGAACTGTATTATTAGGAGTTAGTTTTCGATCAGTGAAACAGTTTAAATTTGAAACAGTCTGAAACAGTTTAATTTTAGAGGCCACAAGCTTCAGCATTGAACCTTGAATTTTCAAACATTTATTTTCTACTCTCCTATCTTAGCTCTTGATTTTTAAAATAATGAATACGAAAAGTTTCAAATTTCTTAATATTTATTAGGTTTAACAACATTTGAATTTCTAACGATCTACGTTTGAGGATTCTATAATATTTGAGACTTTGAATTCTATTTTATTTGATAGACTACTACCTTAAAATTTTGTTAAGAAATTGTTTTGAAAAATTAACTTGAAAGTTTCTTGTTCTTTGTTGAAGCTTATTTTCTTTAATTCTAAAGATAATTATACCAATTTTCATGAATTATTTTTTTTTTATTTAAAGATTTAACTATTTGGCTTATAATTAATTTATTTTAATAAACATTTGTCTTGTTTGGTAGAAAATTAATTTTCTTTGAGAAAAATTAAACTATTTTGTAGAAATTTTGTTTTTAAATAGATTTTTTAAACTGTCAGTTTATTTGTAATTATGTAATTGTTTAAAAACTGAACTACAGTCAAATTTGGATTTAGTGCTACCGGGAATTGTCGCTGCCAGACGGGGATAAGTGAGAGAAGCTGCAGGGAGATGTGCAGTGTTCACTCAACTGTGTTAACCAACACTCAATCCATATTTGACTTAATTGGTTAAAAATTCTTGGGAAGGTGAGAAAATTCGTCTTTTATATTAAGGCTTCAACTCTTTTGTTGATTTTTTGTAGATACATAATTTTATTGTGAAATCTATCTATGTGTTAAAAATTCGTTCTTTTTTTGTTGTGTGGCAGTGTCAACAATGGATCGACACTAGTTTAAAATAGACAGTTTATGATTCCACAGACTGATTTAGGCTCAAGGCCATTGCGAGACAACCCCGAAACTGTTCTTATATAGGCATTCTTGTGTACGAATTTAAGGATTCAATTATTGATGGAATTTTTTTTTAGTTGAAAATTCAACTACAGTTCAACCTGTATGCCTGTAATGAGACTAGCTTATGGTGCAATTCTGAAGTTGCGTACCCTCCCTTTTTGCACTGAAACGCCGCATGGAGGAGAGCGTCGAAAGTGCCCGGTATCTGCGCACTCGTCCATTACTTCGCCAGACCCGGCGGTTCATCCCGTGTCCTCAATCTTGGGAATTTTTTAAACTGCGCCTGCGTCGCGCCGACAACCCGATTGGTCACTGTTAGCACGCTGATTTTGAATTATATAAATATTTAGATTTAATATTTATGACCAATAAGGATTGGAAAATGCATCCAAGGTAATCTCTTAATCCTAAACTAGAATTTTGGAGTAACAGATAAAAAATAATGTGATTTTCATGCAAAAGACGTTAATAATTTTGATTTCAGAAAAAATTTTTTTCTCTGATTTAGCATTTTAAATGTTTCAAAATGTTAATAAAAAGGTAATAAGGAGTTTTAGTTTCAGGCAAAAATTAGTTTTGATAGTATTAATATGATTTCATTATTTTCTATACAATATTATGTACTTTTTGACATTTATACAATAGTTCATTAGTAATTGTAATTCAGATCTTCAAATTATTAAAAAATGTATGATATAACATTTATCATTGCAGTAATTAATTATTCTTTATTCATTCTTGGTAATTTTAGTGATTTTATTTTAAGTAAACTCGTCGGAAAAAAATTTAATTTGAATACTCGGCAGAGAGGAGATTAATCATTCGGACAAACAAAAATGATTTATTTCTCGGAACACAGAATTCATAATCTCTTTTTCATTTGTATCAAATTTTTTTTAGTTGTCACTACTTGAGCATGGAGAATAGATATAAGGAGACTAATCTGTAATGCATGGACTTCACCAAAAACGGTCACTTCTCTGTTGCCAGAAGTACGCACGCAACACTGTGTAAAATTACACTTACGTATAGTTCAAAACTTTCCGAGCGTGGCGTGGCAACCGCACTTAAAAAAATATGGCCGCCTCCATTGTTTTGTTTTGACAGGGGCGCTTGAACAATTAAATAATTAATAATCAGACAATTCTAGAAATAGAAAAGTGTTCATTTTCATTTCCACTAGTTTGGTCTCCTTATGTCTATTCTCCACGGTCTTGAGGGAGACGAGCCTAGGCACAGTGTGCAACTTAAGAATGGGTTCGTCCGCTCTCTGGTGGTAAGCAATAAATTGATGTTTTTTCAAATAAAAGAAATTTGTTAAATAAATAAAAGGATTATTGAAATCTTATACTCAAAGGTACAAATTCTTCATCAATGACTCTTGATATTTTCAAATTGTATTGTCCCGGCGGCCACCCTTGCACTTCAAGGCCCTTGACAGCGAAAATTGAACCACCTTCATCATACTTTACGCGTTGTCCTTGTTCATTTAAGTGACCATACCACATTGTTGATACAAATAAAATGTCAAATTCAGGACCTCCAAAAGTGCATGCGCTGACTCTGTGTGCAGGTATGGGAATAAATTGTATTATTTCTTTGGTGTCTGTATTAACTTGAATGACCTGAGGAAATTGAAAAAAATTATTTTTATTTAAAGCTTCTTTTTTGGAAATACTTTTAAAAAAATTGAAAAATCCTTACTCCTCCACCTTGATAAAGGGGCACCCAGAGATTACCATGCCTATCAATTGTGAGACGACGCGGAGTTCCCGTCCTGCCTTCTTTTGCCCAGTTGTAAGCGACTACAGGTAGTTGCCCTAAAAACAGTGATTTAATTACGTCTTATATTAGAAAAACCCACATTTACACTACATAAATTCATTGATAAGTTGCTTAAACCTAGGATGTTCCACAAAATGTCTTAATTAAAACAGGAAATGTAAATATATATAGTTTTACATCTTTGAAGAAGATTTTCGTAAAGAATTGTTTATCAAAAATTCATTTATTTTATTTAAAATTTAATTATTTTGTTAAAATTCGTTTTCTTATTTAATTTTTTTCATTTGAAATCAACTAATTCAACTTTTTGGTTATCGTATACGGGGAGTTATTTCTCAAGTGTCCTACTGGATAACAGTTGATGAGGAAATAATTTTGTCATTCGAACAAGTATTGACCGAGGGGGAGGTCGTGAAAGTTTAAGAATTTTCTTGATAGTCGTTTATTTCGGCGATTTTCAACTCTTCTAATAGCGACGAAAAAACTTTTTTCTAGTATAGTTTCGATAGAGTTTTCAGCACATATTAAATTGGTCTTATGCATTAAAAAAAGCATATAACCTTAAAAAATTAAGGTCAAACATAACTTTGACTTTTTTCGAAATAAGAAAGGTTTTTTTTGTCTTAAAGAAAAAGCTTATGTACGTGCATGACGCTGGCGTTCGAGCCCCACGGAACACCATGGTGCCTTCATGGTATTTTTTTATGAAAAGTAATAACATATTCTGTATATTTGGTTATTCTTTCTATTTAACAGGGTTGAGACTGCCATTAATTAAATGTCTGCATTACTTTCACTGATGAATTTTGAAAACATTTTGAATTTTGGAAAATCAAGTTATTGAATAAGAGGTCGGCTTGAAAAAGTGCTTTTATGGATTAGGTAAAATTAAAGATAGGAGATTTTCTTATGTTAATGCCTCGTCTTCTATCTGCCTTTCGTTTTTTAGTAATCGTTCTTTTCACTTTATTTTCTAATTCTCGTTTCTTCTCTTTTTTGGAAAGTAGTAGCATTCCGTGGCTGAGAGAAATTTCTTTAATTAAGGTTGATACAAGCACCTTCGAGGTGATAGGGAAGAAAGAAAAAAGGGGTTGTAGTGCAGGATAGTAACTTTTGGGAGCGTGACCAGAAATTTCTGAGAAATAGTGGTAGAGGCACAGCATGGAAAGTGCGGAGGAAGGGGTTAAAGGAGGCGGGAAGTGGTGATGAAAATGTGACAGTGGGTGGATAAGTGGAGGGGGGGGGCAACCAACTTTCTGT
>NC_046663.1:7370691-7377579 GCF_010883055.1 Belonocnema kinseyi | reverse complement strand
TGAGACGGCTTGCAGAATTTTACCAGTAGACAGTGAGTGGAAAAGGAAGAGGTACCCACTTGCTGCATTTTACCAGCAGGGGATGAGACACTGCTTGCTGTATTTTGCCAGCAGTCAGAGGGGTAAAAGGAAAATGACGGGAATACGGAGGGGGGTTGGTCTAGAGTAAGAGCACCCAGAATAGCTTGCACTAATACTTTATTCAGCTCTAGATACATCAGGTGTTTTCCACGGCCCGAGGACTGGGAGGGAATTGGCTTACAGGCTAACGCGTGCCTTTTTATAGGGGAGCAACGCCGTAGAGGAAATAATGCCGCTTCTGTCACTCTCGCCGGAGTATCTCTTCCTCTTCTTCTGTGGAAAGCGAGGGAGGCTAGATGGAGAGGCTAGGCGCGTAGAGGATATTCAAGCGACAAAGACAGCAACAGTTCCAAACTCTTGCCTCCCTATAATAAGTTATAATTTCTATCGGCAAAACAAGTGTCTGAGAGAGGAAATCAATGTATTGGGTTAAGCTAACTTTAGTTTATAATATTACATTGGTTTGCTCATAATTTTTACCGCTTAGGTGCGTATAACAATGTCTGCCATGTTCAGTAGGTATAAATGCATGGTAATCTTTCTTGCTACTAAAAATGATTTCAGTTTCCTTGCATTACTTCTTTGCTCACTGAAATAGGGCTGTAGCATCTAGGGTGCGATTTTTAGCAGAACATTGTAAGATCAAACTTGCCGAATTTCATTAAAAATTTTTCCCTATACCATCATATGCTTCCTAACCATGAGCAATAGGATGCTAATGTCTCTCATCTAAAACTCCGAAATCTGCCTTGTGAGCTAGGATTTCTGCAAAATTGCTCTTCTTTTTAAAATGCTGAACTGCTCCTTTTGAAACGTAGTACACTGAAAAAATCACCTTAGGGAAATTCACAATTATCTTCTTGTACTCATAAACGGCAACAGTGTAATTACTCAAATTGCCCGATATGATTTCCATGATTTTGTGCTTAATTTCTCCATATTTAGATAGTAATTAACCAGTGCAAATATTGTGGCCTGTCCATTATTCCAGTCGAATAACTGCGCGAAGTATTGGAGAACAAATTCGTCAGCATTTATGATCAGCGATTTACACTCCATCTGTCAGTCTGCAGCCAATAATCAAATTTGATTTCTTACTAATTTTCCTCATCAAAAGCTTAAATCAAATTATATTTAATTTGAGTAATATCGGAGCAATTTTGGCATTCTTCTCATTGGCAGGAACTTGTTGTATTAGGGCACACAGTTCACTTTAATCAATCGCGATAACCCTTTAAAATCACCTCTGGATAATTCTTTAAATACTGCAAATTTATTCTTTTTCGCATTACCTTCACGTTTGCATGGTGAACACAAACGCATTCTATGTGGGAACCGCTACTCCCTGCCAAAACGGAATGTTTCGGTCTGAGTTGTGTTAATTTCGTGAAGCATATTTTAATCTCTACAAATTCTGCCTGAAATTCTGCATACAATTAATTTAAATTACTCAAAATTAATCTTTCTGAATGAGAACTTTCTTGTCATTCACTCGAAAAGTCTCACAATCCTCCATTTGAGGCATTAAGCGACTCATATTGTCGCGCTTATAAAATTTTGATACGAAATCTTCAGTTTCAAGACTCAAAAGGCTTCCTTTTTTGCGTAGGCAGAATTAAAATCGTTTAGTTAGGAACTAACTTATTCGCATTTTTAGCTCGTCGTTCTGATGATTCGAATTCGACCATTAGTTGTCTGCAATTTCAAGAACTTGGAGTAAGTGCGAGAAGTTCAATTTTCTCAGCTTTACTCGTTGATGACTTAAACCTCTCTTTAGCTTAATCCAGAACTTCCACTACCGCCTCATGATATTTGCTATTGCATATCGTAATCTTTATCTCGAGTTTTCCAAAGGAGGAAACTGAACCGCCATCATCATTTGAGATGAGAAATTAATTAGTTTTAACATCATCAACATATTGATTCGCGCATTCATCCGCTATTACTCAACCTTATAAAATATATAATTAAAAACCTGCAAAGTGACACCATTTTGAAACACAATTTCGCAATAAAATATATAGATGATTAATGCTTGTCTTCTACCGTAGATTTTCTTTTTGACTTTTAGGAATTTGTAGTACTCTGACATCTAGCGGATGACATTTGAAACTAATATCTCTGATAATCGCAGTCGTCATTTGTTTCCTATAATGACTTGATGAGAAACAAATAAAGAACAAGTGACTTTCGAAATACATATTCTAATCTACACACTCTTATAGGAAAAAACCTAAGCTTTTTTTTAAACAAAAAACCTGTCTTATTTCGAAAAAAGTCAATTTCATTTTTGACCTTCGGCAGCTATTTATAGTAGATCAAAATACGAAAAATTGATTCCCATTACTTTTTTCAATAAAATAAAAATGACCAAAGTTATACCATTTTCCAAATCCAAAAAACGAAACGAAAATTAAAATTTAAAGCCAAATAAAGCGTGATATGGGAAAAACTCAAAAAAGAAAAACGTCACTTTTTCAGGGATCTACTAGACTGTGTAAATAACTTTTGAAATTCGCTTTCGCAAAGTTTTAACAATTTGTTTTAAAATGCATATTTCTTGTTCGAAAATTCACCCTATGAAGTTGGCCCCCCGAAGTTCACATTTTTGAACTTTTCTTTTTGCATATGTTTGTACGTAGTTTGTACTGTTTGTACATCCAATATTTTTGCTTGTACCCTCTTGGTTGCCCGGCTAGGGGAAAATCAAAATTTCGTGCTATCCCCCCAAAATCCCAATTTCTCAAATTTTCTTTTTCCATATATTTGTACGTTGTTTGTACTGTTTTTACATTCAATATTTTCATTTTTACCCTCCTGGTTACGAAATTAGGGGCGAAATTAATTTCCGTGGGCTAACTTCACACGTCTCCCCGGAATTCTAATTTCTCGTAATTTTCTTTTTGCACACGTTTGTATGTCGTTTGTACTGTTTGTACATTCAATATTTCCGTTTGTACCCTCGTGGTTGCCCGGCTAGGGGGAAATCAAAATGTCGTGCTATCCCCCCGAAATTAAAATTTCGCAAATTTTCTTTTTGTATCCGTTTGTACGTCGTTTTTACCGTTTGTACATCCAACATTTTTGTTTTTACTCTCCAGGTTACTAAATTAGGGGCAAAATTAATTTCGGGGGGCTAACTTCACGCATTAACCTGAAATTCAAATTTCTCCAATTTTCTTTTTGAATACGTTTGTACGTCGTCTGTACTGTTTTTACATTCAACATTATCGCGTATACCTTCTTGGTTGCCCGGCTACGGGGAAATAAAAATTTCGTGCAATCTCCCTGAAATTCAAATTTTTCAAATTTCCTTTTTGCATAAGTTTGCACGTCGTTTGTACTGTCCGTAAAATCAATATTTTCGTTGTGCCCTCCTGGTTATGAAATTAGAAGGCGAAATAAATTTCGGGGGGCTAACTTTACGCAGCCCCCCGAAATTTAAATTTCTCAAATTTTCTTTTTGCATACGTTTGTACGTCGTTTATACTGTTTGTCATTCACTATTTTCGTTTTTACCCTGTTGGTTTCTCGGCTAGGGGAAAATCAAAATTTCATACAAACGACGCACAAACGCATGCAAAACGAAAGTTTAAAGAATGTAAACTTTGGGGGGCCAACTCTATGGTGGTCGAAAATTCATCTGTCTGCTCGGAAATTTAAATATTTGGTCAAAAAATTACATTTTATTTGGTCGAAAATTATTATATATATATTTGAAATAAACCGTGATCGTAGAAATGTTTTTTTTTTAAATACAGCTTTACGGTTTTTATGTAATTTTTTTTGAACTGAAAATTTCACTACTCTATTGTAAGTTAAAAATATATCTTTTTTAGTTGAAATTCTAACCTTTCCTTATTAAAAATTAATTTTTATAAGTGACAATAAAACAAAATTCCGTTTTTTTGTTGTTGAAAATCTGCTTCTATTTAGTGAAGATTCAACTAATTGTCTTCGAATTCATATATTTTGTTAAGAGTTAGGATTTTTTTCTAAAAATCCATCTTTTTGGTTTCAAATTAATAATTGTGGTTGAAAATGTATCTTTTTTAAAAAATTGATTTCTTGGATTTGTGATTAAAGTACTGTGGTGGAAATTGATTGGTTTTTTTTTGTAATTGAAAATATATATTCAAACTTATAAATAAACAGTCTTGTTTTTTGTTCATATTTATCTTTATTAGTTAAAAGTTTATGTATTTTGTTGAAATTTGGTCTTTTTGTGATGATAATTCTTATGTTTCGCCCGAAAATTCCGCTTTTTTGTAGATACACTGAACTCTCGCTTGCCATCAAGCGTCGTTTAAAATTCATTTGTTTTGTTCGAAATTAACTTTTGAATAAGGATTTTCGTACATAATTATATGCAATTTTGACTTGGTAAAGGTAATTTGTAGCATGAATCGGGAAAAGGGAATTTGCGTACAGAATTACAATTTTCAATTTGGAACAGAATTTCTGCAAAAAATTGTAATTTAGATTTTAGGACAGGGACTTTTCATAAAGAATTATCCTTTGACTTGAAATAGAGAATTTATTACCTGAAATGGAAATTTTTTATTAAAAACTTACCTGTTCTTCCAGTTTGTTTGTGGAAACTGTAGGATAAGACGTCATAGTTTCTCCCAGCATCGACGAAATATAATTTAGGAGCACCAAACGCGAATCCACTGCTCGAAGTAACTTCCTTTATGTGTTTTACACAATATGGAATATGATTCAAAGAGCCCACACTTCCGAATTTAAATCCATGAGTGTTCACCGTCCCTAGAATATAAAATGCAATTTGAAATATAATAATTGATCAAGGGGAAAAATCCATCCCGTTGGTAGAAAATTGATGCATTTTTTTGAAAAGTCGTATTTATGGTAGAAAATTAATCCTTGTCATTAAAGATTTATAGTTTCGGTTTAAAATTAATCTTCTTTAGTGCAAAATTTAACCATTTTGTTGAAACCCTATTTATGAAATGAATTTTTGTAACTAAAAATTTAATTATTCCGTTTTTAATTGTAACTAAAACTTTTTTTTTGTTCAAAATTACACTGATTGCTTAAATATTTGTGTATTTTTCTGAAAATTGTTCTTTTTGGTAACCAATTTATCTTTTTGTTTGAAAACTATTTTCTTTTACCGAAAATTTGACAGTTTTATTCGTGATTTGTAAATGAATATTTATTTAGATTTAAATTCCACTTTTTGGTTTCTAACACAGCACCACAAAATAGTTTTGGGAGTTTACTGGGATTCTAATAGGTATATTTGATGTTTTTGAGGTCGCTGAACACGCATCCATTCGAAGAATTGAGCTAGCACGTTAGGATTTGCAGTAAAATTTAAAAAAATAGTTAAAAACCTGGCATTTCTGCATAAATTTCGTCTCCAAACCTACAAACCCTAAATTAACTAGCCTCAAACTCACAAACTAACAACCCACAAGCCCCGAACCAACAAGCCTCAAACCCACAATCTCCATAGCAACAAACGCACAAATCCCAAATCTTAAGACAACAAGCACCAAACTGTCGGCGAGGAACAAAGTATCTGCAACGAACATGCTGGCCGTCCCGGTAGTACTCTATTAATTTGGAGTAGTTCTATTGACGAAGACCGAGCTCAGATCCCTTAATATAGGGACAAGAAAGATTATGCACATGAACAAAAGCATTCATCTTAAGTCTTCCGTTCCACGACTGTACATCTCACGGTGTCAAGGTGGTCGCGGAATATTGAGCCTTGAATGTCTTCGCAACAGGATTATTCTGGGTACAGCACAAAGAGCTGCAAATGAAAGAGGCCCTCTTCTTAAAATGGTCAGGAATCACGAAGAAGTGGGCAAAGGAGCGTTTCTGTACAAAGCAGCGAAGGAGGCTGCTGAAACACTCGGACTTAACTTCAGTTTAAAGGGTTAAGCAAAATGAATCAAATCTTATCTATCTCGAGTACTCACTCCTGAAAGGCCGGATTAAGAAAGCACAAGAGAAAAACTTTTGTGAACAGATCCTCGATAAGAGGATGCACGGTATCTTCCACAGCAATGTGAAGGATCAGTCAATGTCTTGTGAGCTAACGTTTCCTTTCCTTAAATCGCCCGGATTGAAGTCTGGTACGGAGGGTTTCATTTTTGCATGCCAACACGGTGTCATTTCCACCTTAACATACCGTTGCCATATTCTGAGCTAAGACATTCCTGATGATAGCTGCAGGGCGTGCCATGCACACTCCGAGCATTTAGCTACTACATTTTAAGAGCTACATTCGAAGGCACAATGCGGCACTTAGAGTGCCTAATTACCATCTCTGTCACTCTTACGGTGTTAACCTTAATATCGCACCTCTAAATGCTCCTAGGGAAATCGAGTCAACTGTCGAGAATGGGAAGTGCCGCATATACTGGAGCTTTGATATTCTCGACAATTGTTTCTGTTTCGCACTCGAGGCCTGACATGGTTCTTCTTGAATGCGTGAAGCGAACCATGTTCGTTATCGAATTTTCGGCACCAGCTGACAAAAACATCATAGCCAAAGAGAATGAAAAGAAAGAGAGGTATCGAGACCTTATGAGGGAGTTGCAACGATTGTACCAGAATATTCTGTTAAACTAATCGTCCTTATCGTCAGCGCTCCTGGAGGTGCCAAACTTTCACTTGCTAATGCCCTAAAAGCATCCCTGCGTGTCAACAATATGCTAAAACACTCGCGGAAAAAATGCAGAAAGCGGTAGTCCTTGAGTCGCTCTATGTCCTCAGGATGCACGAGACTTTTTCCGGATCGTCGTATTGATTCCCTTATGACAAATTTCT
>NC_046663.1:7363302-7370591 GCF_010883055.1 Belonocnema kinseyi | reverse complement strand
AGAATTTTGCGTAGGTCAGCATTAGGTAATTAAAAAAAATACGTAGGCATTAGTTAGGAGTAAGTGCCCAGGGACAATGCGCAAGAGATGGGAGGACTGAGGGATGCGACCCCGAGTCCTCTGAACGGAAGAATTAGTCGGTGATGTACGCCCGAGCGAGTACGACGAAAATGAATGTTGCCATGTACATATTTTTCTGATGTCTTTTATTAAATCTAGTTTATTGTGCAAAATCACTGTTTGTTATTAACCCTCATTTCCCCATATATAATTAAATAATATAATAAATCAAACTGGCAACGTCGCAAACTTCTGCTTCTGGCGCGGCAGTCCGATAGGTGAACGGTACGTAAGCAGCTCGCGCCGCAGTAGCGCGACAGATAGCACTCGATTGGTTGGCGCTCTGTGTGTGTGTGTGTGTGTGCACAGACTACTTGTGCGTTAGCCGTTTTCAGTATACTGCACACGTATTTTCTTGCGCGAACACTTTTAACAGTATAGTCGAGTCGCTCTAAATACGCCGTGGTTAGCGGCACAGTTTCGCGCTTGCACATCTCAGGAAACTATAGCACTCACATTTCGCAGTGGCTGAACTCTGTAAGTTCGGGATAACCAGTGCCCCGAAACTCTCCGTCCAAAAATTTTTTTTATACAGATTCAGCAATTTTGTTACAAATTTATGTATTTTTAAAAAAATGTTCTTTTGTGGTAAAAAAATTAATCTTTTGGTTTAAAATTTATTTTTTTTGGTTCCAATTTAACTTTTATTATTCAAAATTCTGTTTTTTAATAACAATTTAAAACTACTTGGCTAAAACCTAAACTGATTTGTTCAAATATTAAATTAAAAATTCAAAAATTAATGTTTTCAAATTCTTTAATAATTCAAACGTTGGTTGAAAATTAATTAATTTTGTTTAAAAATCTGCCCTTTTAGTAGAAAATTGACAATCTAGGTTAAAAATGATCTCTTTGGTTAAAAATTCATTTCTTTGTTTGAAAATTTAACTATTGCATAAAGAATCGTGATTTATTGAAAATTAATTTTTTTAATTGATAATTTAACTAATACATTTTTTACTAACAATTCAACTCATTTGTTAAAACTTGATCTATTTTATTTGAGGATGCAACTATGTTGTAAAAAATTAAAAAAAAAAAATTAAAATCGATTTTCCCTGCTGCACATTAAACTATTTCCTTGAAAAATAATCTTTTTCGGTAGAAAACTAATCTTCGTATTTGAAAATTCATCCTCTCCATTAACAACCCATTTTCTGTTTCTTCTAATTGAAAATTAATATTTTTACTCAAAATTGAACAATTCCTATTTCTGGTGAAAAGTTGGTCTTTTTTAGTTAAAAGTTAATGTTTTTAATCAAATCTTTTTGGTGTTTTATACCAGTGTTGATGTTCA
The DNA here is from genome assembly GCF_010883055.1 of Belonocnema kinseyi. NCBI lineage: Eukaryota > Metazoa > Arthropoda > Insecta > Hymenoptera > Cynipidae > Belonocnema > Belonocnema kinseyi. The sequence continues at coordinate 7,369,174 of NC_046663.1, read as the reverse complement.
AATAAAGTAGAGGTTCTATTATTTTTATTATATGAAATTAGATTGGTTATAGAAATTATATTTTTAACTGAAAAATATGAATCTTAAGAAAAAAAATTAATTTTCAAGAAAGTAATTGAATTCTCAATTAAAGAGATAAACTTTCATTTAAAAACAAAATTTGGAAGAATTAGTTTAACTCTCACCCATGCAGCTAAATTTTCAATTGAAAAATATAAACTTTCAATAAAATTCAAGAAACGATTCTCAAAAAAGTTGTTTAACTAAGATGGACAAACGAAGTTCTTGAAAGAGATGTTTTTCAACTAAATAAGATAAATTTTACAAAATCAATGGAATCAAATTTACATTTTAAATTAGAAAAGTATGTTTCCAATAAAATAAAATAAATTTTTAATGAAATAGTTCAATCTTGAACGAAACAGATAAATAAAAAAAAAATAAATACAATGCCTATAAAAAATTCGACACAAAATAGAGCGTTTAAGTTTTTAGTAAATAAAATTAATTTTAATTAAAAACATTTAATTTTCAACCAAAGAAACAATATTTTAACAAAAAAGATTTAAATTCTACCAAAATAGAATAGTTTGTAATAAAATACATGAATTTTCAACCCAATAGTTGAATTTATATTCAGAAAGGTTAATTATAAATAGTTACATTTTTGAATAAACAAATTAATTTTTTCTTCCAAAGAGATGAAATATTTATGAAAAAGTTTCACCAAACAAATTCAATAGAATTAAATTTTGAGTTAAGAAATTTATTATAAATAAAAAAACTAATTTTTGAAGCCAAAGCAATGAATTTTGAACCAAAAATACTAAATTTCGACAAAAAATGTTGATTTTTAACAAAAAACATAAATTTTCAAACAATAAGTTTAATTTTCAACTCAAAAAGATAGATGTTTAATCTAATAAGGAATAAGAAATTTTATAGTTAATAAAATTAATTTTTTTTAAAGCTAACAAAATAATTAAATTTTAAAGAAGAAAAAAGACGATTTTTCAACTAAAATCATCATTTTTCAGTTCAATTAAGCAAGATTCGAAAAAACACTATTTAACCAAAATTGTGCATCTAAAAAATATATACAATGTTGTTATGAATCAATTTTAATAAAGTACAAAAACAAACCATTTTTGGACGAACGAGACAAACTGAGAAGAAAAATGCAACAAAAGTAGTTCACCGAAAAAGAGCTACCTCTATACAAATAAGGTGGAAATTAATTTTATTATCTAAAAAAAAGGGACGATAATTTTATTATTCAATAATCTTCATTATTTATCAAGAAAAATAAATTGTAACCAAATTTGTTTAATAGTTTATTATGCCCGAAAAGGAATTTATACACAATATTAAACGTTTTTTAATATTAGAGATTTTTTAAAAGAAAACAAGCCGAATATTTGATATTTGTTTTTTTAAATTATTGATAACAAAGCTAGATATTAGGTGATATTAGGTGAAGTAATTAGAAGAAGTGTTTCACTTCTCTTATACTCACAGAAACAAATCAATTTGTGTTTTTAGCCTGTTTTTGAGTTTCAATAAATTGCAATCTAATGGTTTTGAAAAAAGTGAAATTGGTTAAGCAATCTTGTTATTTTTTTAACTTTTTGATTTCTCATGTTCTTAATTTATATAGTTTTTTAAAATTAATATATACAGCTTTCAATAAATAAAATGAATAAATAAGAATGTTTTTTTCAAAAGAATAGAAACTTTTTATAATAAGTTGTTGTTTTGAAGAAACTTCCCTTTTTCTCCTTTTGTTCGTCTTTTCCTTAAATATTATGAACTCAATTAATAGAACCAAATGAAAAAATCCAAATATTTTTGGATGAATGTTTTTTGTTGAGAAATTGTATCCTTGGGTAGAAAATCCATCTTTTTGGTTGAACATTCAACTTCCTGATTAATAATTCTATTTTTTTGCTTTTTAGATGAAAATTAATTAATTTTTTTAAAAGTCTATTTTTTTGTTAAAAATACCTCCTGTTGGTCTGAAAATGAATTTGTTTTTCTTTAGGATAGAAGTATGTAGTTAAAATTTCGTATCTTTTTCAAATGGATTGTTATAACTGAAAAAATAAACATTCTATTTTTTGTTTGAAATTTACCTTTTTGAGTAAAAAAGTGAACTATTTGGTTCCAAATTCATTTATTCTGTTGAAAATTCATCTCTGCGGTTCAAAATTGAACTATTCATCTACACATTAGTTTTTTCTTGCTCAGAAACCATTTTTAAGTTTTAAATTTATCATTTTTTCGTTGAAGGCTAATGTATTTTGTTTAAAATTCTTCGTTCCTGGTAGAAAATTATTCTTTTTGGTTGAAAGATAAACTGCTGTACGAAAATTTAATCTTTTTTTTTATTCAAAATATAATAATATTGAAGGGCCAACAATCAAAAGTGCGTAGCACACACCTAAAAAAAATAATTTTTTCTTCGAAAAAAAAATCTTTTGGAATTTTTATTTTTGAACCTTCTATTGTTCTTAGAGAAAAACTTGATTTTAAAGATTTTTAAATTCCTGGGTGTGAGGTTTTTTTTATAACCGAAAGAAAAACGTATAAAAATCAGGATAAAGGGCAAAATGGTCAAATAACACTAAGAGAAATTCAGGGAATTTTGAAATTAGGAATTTTGAAATTGTGGCAACCCTGCAAATATTGCATTGATTATACAATGAAATATTATTTTCCGTAGAGAAATATAATGTATTGATTGAAATTGATCCAAACTCCTTAAAAAACAAGAATCCAAAAAACAAATTGTGACCACAATAAACAAATAAAAATACTCCTGTTGCATTCTAAAAAATAAAAATATATTGGATAGAAATATAAAAGAGGAAAGAAAAATGAGAAGGCAACCAACCACACCCCCTTCCTTCTTTTCTTTCTTTCGTCATTTTTATTATTATTCGAATGGAAACTTCTAATGTGTCCCCTAAGGGTTCACATTTTTCTTGCACCTTCATCTCTATTCCTTTAAACCCCTCACACACTTCCTTGGCGGTGGGAGGGGGATTTACAGTTTAAGGTGGGTTCCGAATCACCAAGGGCAACAGATTTAAGTACTTAGAGAACATTTTTTTTCTAGAGGTACCGGTCTCACAACTATCCGGAGTCTTCATATTCTGCATCTTCATATTCTGCATTGTCTACTTAATTAAGTATAGTCAAAGATTAAGTTTCTCAAAGCTCTGTAGGCTTTGATGTACACATTCTCATCGTGACACTCGCGCTGCATGCTCGATTTTAAAAAGACGTTTGTAAACAAGTTTTGTTAAACTTTTTTTTGTAACTTTCGTCATTTTTCGACAAATTTTTTATTTTTTTTTTTTATTTTCAATGTTATTTTTCACGTTTAAAACAAAAAGTACGCGTCCGATAAAGAAGTGATTCATAACGAAATTGTAAATCTTTTTGTCGATAACAATTTTTGTGAATTCACCTTTTTTCGTATCCTACATAGTTTTACCGTAAAATGGAATTTTTTATTATTTTTTGTGCAACCAAAATTTGAATTTTCGATTTTCCAAAAAAATCCAAAAATTTTTTATGACAGTCTTGCAGGGTTTTTAAAAAACATTCTTTTTTTCTTTACTTTTTTGATATCGTGCGTTGTTTAGCTTAAAATTTTTAATTTCAGTTGATTTGAAAATGTTTGAAAATGCTATAACTGACAATTTTCTTTTTATGGAAAAAAGTCATTATGATAAATTGGTTGTCCATTTTAATACTATGAATATCCGCGCACAGAATTTTCAATTTCAGAAAAAAGAGGTCTCAAAAATTTTGAAAATGCGCTCACTTTCTGAATTTTTATCAAAAATGGCTGGCTAAGAAACTCTTCCTTTCTTTTAGGACTTAAAAACAGGGTGCAAAATATGGATTTGATTCGTTCATTTTTTAAAGAGTTATCGTGTTCAGGGACGAACGGACGGACGGATAGACAGAATGACGCCATCGCAAAAACTTGATTTTCGGATTCAGGGGTTCTCGAAGCGTGGAGATTGGTTGAAAAATTGTGATGTCAAATTTCGGACAATTCTAATACTTTCTCAATCATAAATGATGAGAATGTAAAAAAATAAAAGACCAAAGAACCAAAGAACCAAAGAACTAAAAAAAGGAGGGGGATGTGATTGGTTGTCTTCTTATTTTTCTTCCTTCTCTTTTGTAAATTTTTTCAGATTGCAATACGAGCATTTTTTGTTTGTTCATTGTGGTCCAAATTTGGTCGTTGGATTCTTGTTTTTTTAAGGAAGTTCCATAAATGTTATGATTGCACGTTAAATAGGATTTTTAGTTTGGATTTTAATTTAATTTAACCTTTCAGCGGGCGCGCCTTGTAATTTTCCATCAGCGAGTGTGTGTTGTAAATTTCACGACATTCAGGTTTATCTAAGTTAACGAAAGAATTCCAAAGTGTTTCCATGTGAAACAGTCACAAAATTTTTAAACTGAAAACAAAAGCCCCGCTTAACATTCCTAAAACCCCAGGGTATGTTCTAAACCTATGAATAATATTGAGCAACTCCTCGAATTCCCCTCAGATTCTATCATTTAGCGTACTCTTCCACCATTTTGTTTTCGAAATTTGTTATATCGAATTCGTATTCAGCGACCCAAAAAACTCCCGAGTAACATCATTTGGCCCATTTTATACGTTTGGCCAGCAGTTGTAAATTTTACGATAGCGTGCCCGCTGGAAGGTTAAATGTCTTAAATTTTGATTAAAATTGTAAAATGTTGACAAATATTGAAAATAATAATTGATAAATTAAAAATAGTTTCAAGAGTAGCATGAATAGTCAAAAATAGTAAGAAAATAGTGTCATGCATGACACAATTATATCGTTTTGGACAGAGAGCTTTTTCCGGAAAATATTCTTGTTGTATTTGTAATTGAAGATTTTTTGCGTCTGAAAGCGACAACACTCACTATTGTAGACTATTAATAATTTATATGTATTATTCTCAAATGATTGAAAATTTTAATTTTCAAAAAGTACACATTTAAATGTTTTTGTATTCCTACAAATGAAGAGTGGAAAAATTATTTTTGAATTAAATTAGTTGAATTTGTAATTTTATTTTATGATTATCTAACTTTAACGAAAACATAACATCTATTTACACATTTCACTGGGTTCTACAAATACTAGGCTATCTTTCCGTTACGGATAAGAATTAGGCTAACTTCATTTAGCTTTGTCTCCAGAAGGAATAAATAACCTATTATTTTTTTAAACATTTGCTACAAATTCAAAACTCCAGTATTTTGTATTACAGTTTGTAATGTAATTTAACCTCCTATATATTTCAAAACAAAAAGTCCACTCTCGAGCTCAAGTGTTCCTGAATTAAGCCCAAGAAAACCGAATTAATAGAATTTATTCATGTTCGAAGAAATGCATGTGGATTTTAAAACTCTAAAGAAGGATTAATCCCATGCTTCATTTTAAAAAGTTAGCCAACTTCGAGAAAATCCAAAAGAGTTTTTTTACTTTATTCTACACGTTTAAAACTGACTTATTTGATTTTACGATTTTCATGAAAATTGATAACTTCAAACTGTTATGATAGGTTAAATTTTACCTGTCACTTTTAGATGAGAGGTGACATAACCTTCCTCACCTTGCCGGAACAATCCGCTTCCTTCACTTCACTTGGGACTCCGGAACAGTGATCCCAGATCTGAAACGAGATGCGGTCCAATACTATGACAGGGCTATGTCCGTGTGATTATAGTAGGAGACGCTGTAAATGACTGAGTTGCGCGCGCAACCCCTTTCTCCTCTTCTGAATTTGAAAACTCGAAGATGCACGATTGCCGGTCGGAGCACTT
>NC_046663.1:7343460-7363202 GCF_010883055.1 Belonocnema kinseyi | reverse complement strand
ACAGAGGAAAAAGAAAACCAATGGGAGGTAGAAAGATACAGGTTAATGGAGAAAATCGGTTGGTCTCTTTCTGGCCCATGGACGCCGCGTACAAGTCACCATACTGAATGGTGGAGTCACTCAAACGACCACGATAAAGGGAACTTCAATCGGAGTGGCCACCTCTCACTAAGTTGCATACCAGAATACCCGGAAATGGCAGAGGGCGCAGCGTTCTATTGGTTTCATTACAATGAGGCTTTAACTACTTTTACTTACTTACTGTGGATTCTGAATAGTTCGAGTTATTGGAAATACGAGTTTCACTAAGACCCACTGGATTATTTATTAACGAAATCTTCCTTATGTTTTGCCACCAGAATAAATTTTTCCCCTCTCTGTATGATGGCGATCGCCGAGGATCCTGGAGAAAACGATTGGCGGAGAGCACTGAGACATAGGATGTCGCGTTCTGATTGGCGCAACAGCAACGTATCACCAGGCCAACCTACTGACTAGGCTAAGCGTGCTACAATACTTTCGTTCTGTAATACCCACCCACTGCCCCGTGATCGTCGAATTAAAAGTGAAGAAATAAGCGTCATTAACATATTGATTTATATAAAAAAATACCTAAATATCGGAAGAGCCGAAAAAGGTTTTGAGGACAGTGTTCTTCGAAGGGGTAAGCGTGTTTTGTATATTCTGGCGGAGCGTTTTGGCAGCCTGTTAAATATTTCTTAAGTCAAGATACCACCAAAACGCTCAGCCAGTCTTCTGAGTGCTTTGCCGCGAATAATTTTCATCCCTTCGTCGAATAATTTCTTTTGTTGTGAGAGGTCGGAAGCAAGAAGCTGGACTTCTTGGTTCTCACGCCTTCTTTTAATTGATGGAATTCGCGAGTGAAATTTCCTCCCCTTCGTAGTCGTTCCGAGTTTATACTTCGCTCTGTTTTTTTTGCTGGTATGCGTAACTCAGACCATTGTCCTGACGCATTTCGTGGTCGGTGTTAGTTTGTATATTTTGATTGATGGGAACCGACCACGATTAATTATTGGTAGTAAGATTGGGGTTTATAATTAAAATTTGTGCGATTTCTGTTAAATTTGTACTAAACGCATATTTCGGTTATCGGTATTATTTTCATTTGGGATGTCAAGTTTGGGTTTGGGAAATGTCAGCTCAGCGTGGCCATAAGTGTTAAGGTTAGTTGTCCGTAGGTACCCCGATTTAACAATTGTACCGAAATTTGAATAAACGAAAATGCTGTTACTTTCACTGTCAAATAATGTGTCCGAGTGTGAAAACTTTATTTTAGGTTAGGAATAATCCACTCCCCGTAAAATATGTTTTCAAGACCACATATTTTTGTTTTGATCTGATTTATTTAAAATAACCAGTGATTTTTTTGATCTGATTTATTTGAAATAACCTGCGATTTTAATTTGAATTATTTACAATAATGTTTTTTCTTTGTTTGATTTTGTATAGTTTTAGAAATTGGTAACGATATTCATTGTGAAGCGGGTTCGCATATAAGAGACCTGAATTGCTCAGTTTTTGTTTTCGTTTACAACTTGGTTTCAAAGATATACTGAGAAATTCCGCCATTTTTCACAAACTTCAAAATATCGCTATATTTATTGTGTCATTTTGCTACCCGAAAAATAACCTTAATCTTAACCTAGATTTCGATCGAAAACTAAATCTAGGCACAGTCCACAAAGACAGCACAAAAGTGCCTACAATAGGTAGATTGTTCCGTAATACTACTGCATCCGAATCGAATTACGACGACCAGAAGTTCTAAAATTTATTCCTATGGTAGATAATATACCTAGAGCAAGACCATAAAATAAACCGCGTAGAAGCAATATAGACTCACTAGGGTATTGGACGAGGAATTGTTGCTAGCCATGCCGGTATTGTTGCAGGAAATACCGTCGAAATCGTTCAAGAACCACGAAAAAGAATTTTATAGTTGGCGTAAATTTAAAAAAGAGTTTAGATCCCACTTTAGCCACAATGTCTTCGATAGAAGGGTCAAAGAGCAGATTTAGGCAAGAAATCAGGGTAAAGATAAGTCTATTGATGTCTATCTTACTAACGTTCAAAGTCTGATAAATTTGCTCAAGGATGAAATTCCGATAGTTGACTAACTAGATGGGGTCTATAGACGCCTTCGGCCTGACTACCACAAAGCACCAATAATACAAACAAGCATGCGAATCAGTCATATGATGGAAAAAGTGAACCCCAAGTTGGTCTTAAGGATGGGACAGGTCAGCAGAAGACTAAGGCTTCTGCTCATGATAAAAAGAACGAGCCGCAAACTAGAAATCCGAACGAAGTGGTTTGCTTTAATTGCAAACAACCAGGCCACTTTCAAAAAGGGTGCCTCTCATCAAGAAGGCTGATTTCTTACATATGTAAGGCTGAGGGCTTTACCATGAAGACTTGCCCTAAATGTTCGGAAAACGAGGCAAAAAAGCAGTGAGCTCGGTCTGCGCTGCCTCTTCGCCGCGTGAGACCGCAAATACAGATCTAAAATTAGTCTCAGTACAAGTGATAGTTGACATGCTGAGTTATAAGGGTATCACCGTACCATCCGAAATAGAGTTGGACCTGCCCATGTCGGCAGAAAAAGGTTTTGATTGTCGATAGTGCGGTGACCATTGCGTGTACCGCCTATTCGAGATTCGAAACTGATGAAGATTCGAACCAGATCATGGATCCGAACGGATTTGCCGTATCTGATATACCGACAGATCCCCTTTGCGGATACCTTTCAGACAGAGATTGTTTGTTTATTTTAGTTCAGCCTGAGGAATTAATAGTTGAGGTCTAGGTGCATGAAGATCCAAAATGGGAAAAATTCCACTTAGAAGGTGAGATCATAAATAATGCACCTCGTGACGATGCGGAGGATCTCGATAAAATTACTGTAATTAACGACTGTATGTCAGAGATAGATTTAATTAACAGTATCGTGGAATCGACAGAAATAACCAATAGGGTTCCTGTTGGGGCTTCTATCGATTCCGTCTCATTAGACACATTCTCGCGTACAATGAAGAAAATCAGCTTGTGATAAAATAGCCAGGACTTCTAGTAGGCAGCTTCATTGCAATAAGAAATCTCGTATAACCATGGCCAATGGTTCTGCGGATACTATTATCGGCAGTTAGTTTACTAATAACAATTCATGGGGTTACGCAAACGTGCGAGGTTATAATTGCAAACGGCATGGACACAGAATTGAGTTTGGGTCTAGACGGTCAGGGAAAGTTGGATACGGCCTTCCTCTCACAGTCGCGTAAGGTTTTTAAACCAGATTCGTAAGGGAAACACTATCCTTTAAAACAATGGTTAGCAGAAGAGGAAAAGTGCATTGACGTGCAGGGGCATAGCCCAATTAAGGAAAGGTATCGGATAGTCTCACCCAAAGTACAAGCGATTATGACATTTCGCGACAACTCAAGGCTCCTATTTAAATTATGAAATTGGAATTGAGTGCCGCTTTTAACCAAATCCCGTTAGATAAAGACAGGCATATACTGCGTTTACGGTACCAGGAAGGGGAGTCTTTAAGTTAAGAAAGATGTACTCTGGGCTCACTGGTGCCCTTACGACCTTCCAGAGGTTAATAGATTAGGCGATAAACCCCGAAATAAGACCCAATGTTTTCAGCTACCTCGATGTCATTATAATTGTAACTAAGACAATTTTCGCTGATTTTCCACAAATATTCTAGCCTCAAAATTAAAATATTTCATCGGTTTTCTTTCGGGATAATGTTCTGCTATTTTTGTTAGTTTTACGGGGAAAATCCAAGTGAAATCTTCCGAACTACCTTTCTTTTTTACATTTTTTCAGAATAACTTATCTCAATCCCAAATCTTAATACGCTTTTTGAGCCCTTTTCCAGGTAAGGCCCTTTATTAAAAAAAAATTCCCGAATTCTACAGCAAAATTCTAAAAAAAGTCTTCCTAATTTGGTTTATTTTAATATTTCCTAAAATTTTTGAATTCTACCGTCTGCATTTAAATCATTCAAAATTTGACTATATCATGCAATCAAGCATGTTTTGACCGACAAATCGGTCATTTTGACTGGAAAAATAGTCACTCGAAATGACTGATTGTCAGTCAATAAAAGTGACTGATTTGTCCGTCCCAACAAAATAGTCTCTTCTGAATTTAGTCTATCAGTTCGGTCCAGATGATGTTAAGTTAATGTGCAAGTCATCCTCCGATATATACGAGAAGCCAAGCTGACTACTAATATTCATACTAAGACTCAATTCAAATTAGAAATCATAGCACCAGGAACGTTGTCTGTGATACCCACGCCTGAGCTAAAAAGGTCTCACTCGCATTGCCGGGGATCGACAATAAACTTTTCAACAAAATAGATCTTGAATTTCGCTCCGAGGAAAATAAGTAAATTAGAAAATTAAGTGTCGGAGGATAACTTGATTTCTAAAAGCATTTTAAGATGTTCAATAAGTATTGAGTTATGACGAGAAGAACAGGAAACGGTTGGTATACAGCAGTAGGATTGGCGGGAAAATTTAAAATAGGTTGAATGACAAAAGGCGTCCTATTTGCTTCTTGAAGTCTCTTATTAGGTCTGAGGGGTTCAGAATTTCCAGGATGATCTAAATATCGATTGATACATATAATAAAAAACAGCAAAAACAGGCAGAATCTATTCTTTAACTTCAACTATTTTAAATAATTAATCGAAGACTTGGAAAATCTTGCAGCTTCTGGATTGGAGGCAGTAAAATAACAAAATTAGTTAAAATGGAAGAAACGAAATAGTCTGAATCTTGAAATTTAAAGAACCTGTGACTTGCAAATATTTTGCGACATCACTATCCTCACAAAGTTGGATAAAAAGTTATGTTATTGAACGCAACTTTATTGACCCCTTGCTAAACAAATGCAAATTTCTATGGATAATAAAGAAAATTTAGAAATAAAAAAATGTTTAAAAATAACATATAGTCCTGACAAGATTTATTTATTTGCATGAAGGAACTAGTTTCTTTTTGCCACGGAATTAGCAGAAATATCTCAACTAATGGAACGTCTGATTTTCTAATACTTTTCCGTAGGCTAATTTCACACTTATTTAAGCTGATTGATTGAAGGCAAATAATTTTTACAAGTTTTACAAAAATTTTACAAATATATCGCAAGAGGATGCTAAATATTCATAATTAGTTGAGGTATTGGTCCATATTGATCCCATATTGATCTATTATATTTTTTAGGTTGTAAAAAATTCTCATTTTTTGAACCTTACTGAAAAAATGAGTAAGGAGTGTTTTTAAATTGGAGACAGACTAGGTCACGTTCACAGTTTCAAAGTCTAACCTCATAACTTTTTCACTAGAGATAAAAATGGTACACCATTACATCGTGTCATTAAATTTGTCTATTATTCACAGTTTCTATGTTTATCACTTTTTAAAATTATTATGTTAGTTCTAAATAATTTTCTTTGTACCAATCAATTAGTTTTTTAATATTGAATTAGAAAACATCTTGACAAATCGAATATGTAACTTTCCACCAATCTTTACTGCTTATTGTCCTTGTTCCTGATAAAAAAGTCGAGTTTTTAAAATAATTTTCTCTTTGTTCAATAAAATAAAACTGTCTACTTTGGTAACATTTTCTCGTTTGACGAGAAATTATTTATTTACAGCATTATAAACAATACATCTTAAAACTTAGGAAGACTGTATTAACCTGTAGTGGTCACAATTTCTAAAAATAACATAGTGGTCAGTTTGGTGGTCAAAAATGCAATGTAACATTTTTTTACTCTAGAGGAAAAGTCACCCCCCCCCCCCCCTCAAAGTTTCCATTTCTGGATAACATATATCCGAAATTTTTAATTTTTTAAAATTCGAATATTAACACGTGCCACCGGACACTTCAAAATCCCATTTAATTAACATGGGGAAATTTTCGAAAAACTGAACTGATGCTTCAGGGTTTCATCGAAACGGGCCAAGTTTTTTAGGGATTGAAGGGAAGTGTCTAAGAAGTCGTTGTTTGGACTTTAATTTTTTTTAACATGATGTAATTATTTCAAGAAATAATTGATTCTTTATTTATAAAATTATATAAAATAAAATATAAAAATAAAAAAAAAGATATACATTTCTTTCACAAATTGGTAGTATATGCTACTTTTTATGAAATAATTACAAAATTATGATACATTTCTTTTAATTTCTAACAAATATCTATTTGTTTAAACAATTTTCATTCGCTCAATCAGTTTTTTTTGCGATTACTAAAAAAATGATACAAAATAGTAAACATAAAATTATTTTTCTGAATGTATAAAGTATAGAAAAACACATGAATCATTTTTCAATTTTTTAAACACATGTCATTGTTTTAAACAATTATTTTTCCAATGAAATTTTTAAAATCTCATTTCCTGAATTAAACATAATATTTAATGATTTCGAGAAGTAGTAAATTCTTTTAAAAACGCCATGTCATTGTTTAAACAATTTTTGTTCGATCTAACAGTTCTCTAGGAAAAATTTCGATTAATAATATAAAATATAACTCATTGAATTATTTTCGTAAATATATAGTAATATATATTTTTTGTGTTTTCCATTATGTCAGCTTGATATTCATAACAGTATTTCAAATGCTATAATGTAATGCTATATTGTATAACATATATAATATGTCCAGATTTCAAATTACGAAAAAAAGGTACGTGAATTCGCTGTGATAAAGTACTGCATTTCCTTGTCCAATAATTGTTTTATACACTTTGGTTCCAGAGTTCGATATTTTCGTCACTTTAAATTTTTTATTTAATTTGAGAATTGGCTTGTGTTATGCTTTTTATTATCCAAATGATTGTAAATCAATTGTTATAATTGTAAAAAGTTAACAAAAAAAAATGTTTTTATCATTTTAATTATTATAAGTTACCTAAAATATAATACTTCCTCCTCATAAATGTCTAAATGTTAGAAATGTTAACCATCAATGCTCTATACAAAGGAAATAAAAAAAAAGTTAATTGTATGAATACTAAAATAAAGCTCTTAGCAGATTTGACTACTACTCGAAATTATTCAATATTATGTTTAATTCATTAAATGAGATTTGAAAAATATGTTTGGAAAATTAACTATTTAAACAATTTAAAAATGTTACATTTTTGTACACTCTATATAGCCACAAAAAATTGTTTGTATTCTATTTTATTTTATTTCTTGAATGTCATCGAAAAAATGTTTAAGCAAATAAAAATTGTTTGAAAAAAATAGAGATTTGTTAAAAATTAGAAGAAATATATCAAAACTGTGTAATTACTTAACAACAGTAACATATGATACCAATTTAATAATAATATATTAATATTAAGATTAAGATTGCGAAAAATAATATTTAAAAAAAATTTAATTCCAAACACTGACAATATGATTTTTTTTGAAAATATATAATTTTTTAAATAAGTTAGATTTACTTAAACCACTAAAATTTTTTTGAAAAGCCTTGAAAAATATTTTTGATTTTTGGGGCATATTCAATTTTTTGAAAATTCAAAAGTCCCCTATGTTAATCAAATTATATTTTTAATTGCCCGGCGGCACTTTTTAATATGTAAATTACAAAAAAAATTACGGATTTATTTCATTCAGAAATGGAAACTGGGAGGGGGGAATTGCCCTGTAGCTCGAAAAGCGTTTTTTAGACCACCCGAGTGGACGCACTGGGTCCACTTCACCCCATGTGATTTGGACCAGTTGCCATTTCCGTTCTTTTTCACGTATCATCTCAAACCGTGAACTGGACAAAAATATTCACAAAAATTTAAAATTTTGAAATAAAGCAAAAATTTTCTTACGTTTTCCTAAAAAATTGTACAGTTTGCCGAAAAAAAATTTACATGAAATACGTGAGTTTTTAATGTGTAAATAAAGTGAAAAACACTTTCGATGAGAGAAACTGTATATTTGATTAATGATGACTAATTATGATTAATTAATAGTTAATAATACATAATAATAATCAATTATTCTTCATAATTCTTAATAAGAATTAATAATTTATCATTTTATTATTTTATTAATAAGTTTGTTGCATACTATTAATGACGGATATGACTTTGCATTAAATTTGGAACATGTGTGGTAAGAAACATTCACTTTGCTTCTTCATGATTTCCTTGATTCTTAAAATTTTGACTGAAATAATATTGTCAATCAACAAATTTCTATGGGTGCATGAAAAGCAGAAAAGAGATTATTTGAAAAATGAATAGAGTAAGGTGAAATTGATCAGGTGTCTAAATAATTTTTGTATTTTCATTTTTAATCAGGCTCAATGTTGAGAAATTTGGTAAATGAACAATAATTAGTCGTTTAAATAATTAAATAACATTTAAATAAAAATTCAACTCCAAACACTGACCAAATATTACACTTAAATTGAAAAATAAGATTATTTTTTTTACATTTTTGAGACTAAATAATTTTTTAAAAATAAGTTAGATTTATTTAAATACTTAAACATTGTTTAAAAGTCTTGAAAAATATTTTTTAATTGTTGGGATCATACGTTGTTAAGGTGGTCCAAAAAAAGCTTTTTGAGCTACAGGACAAGACACCCTTCTTCCAAAGTTTTCATTTGCGGCCAAAGAAAATCCCTAATTTTTATTTTTGAAATTCGAATATTAACAATGAAACGTGCCAAGTGTTTTAGGCGCCCCAAATATGACCCCAAAATAAAAACTACATTTTTACGTATTATTGTTAATTTTTAGAAACTTTCGTCGTCTTTTTCATACAAATAATTACTAATGGACAATTTAGATATTTACCATGACGTTTTAAAAATCTTTTATTCTTTAAACGAATGAAAATTATTTTAACAATTACGTATGCTAAAAAAATGTGAAAAATAATCGTGCTTTCTGCCTAAAATGTAATTGTTTGTCATTGTTTCCACAAGTGATTTTTTCTTGAAACATTATGCAATTATTGAAACAATTATTTATTGTATATTTTCACAATTTCTAAAAACTGAGACAAAGATATCGACTTTCTGTTCAAATTAGTATCCTATGCTACGTTTTGTTTAATAATTACATAATTTTGATACATTTCTCTTAATGTTTAACGTAAGTATTGATGTAGAAATAAATTTCTTAAAAGATTTGATCTAAAAACATAATTTTTATAAGAGTTGTGGGGGTAAGAAAAAAGTAAGTTTTTCTTGAGAACGGCTGGACCAATTTCGATGAAAAAAATGTAATGGGGCTCAATAGTAGAATGTTAGAAGAAAATTCTGAACTAATTTTCGCGAGTAGAACCGTTAAAAAATTTGTTCCTCAATTTTTTGGAAATTTTGTTTAATGGAGTGTGCTTGGTGTACCACCACCATTTTTCACCAAAGAAATCTTTTATTCATCTTTTAGAATAAATCTCATTTTTAGGACGATTAAAATTCAATGTTACATATTAAAAGTTCCATAGTTAAAAAAATCTAAAACCTTGAACGTACTTTGTGCGCTGCACACGGCACAGTGGACATGAGTAGCTAGCGGCCATTACCGTTTAGTGGCCATCACCTCAACAACTATCTGGCACTCAATTTCGAATTCAAATGACTATAATAATTGTAGTTCCCAGGTCTCACCATGCGAAGGTTACAGTGTGATTCCAGGCCCCTTGTTACAGGATTCTTATTTATCGTGAGCCTCCCATAAACCGGGATGCTTGATTATTGTGAGTCCCCTTGACTCTCTCAAACCTTATTCTTGTTATACCTCCTCAATCTTCATTACTGTCATGCCTAATTATAGGCTATACGCTTTCTTGTTGCAAAATTTGGCTAAGAATTTCAGTTGGCTTCACAATCTTAGATAACTTGCATGGGCCAAATAGTATGCTATAGCTGCAATATGTGAACAACAGCCAACTATCCTACTTCCGTTGGCGCATTTACATGCATACTCTAACAATCCGGAAATACCGATACTATTTTGGGTCAAATTCTACAAAGTATCGGTACACTTTTCGTGAAATGTGACGAGATTGAACTTGCAATTTCAGTACATTAGATTGTTCTTTAACGTATTGCAATTTGATCTGACCATCTTCATCAATCATTCCAGCTAAGTATGATACTGCCAGTCATAATTGATATGCTCCAGTGAACAGGATTTTCAAATCTCTCTCAGTCATTTCTGAAAAGTCGAAGATGTCTTCTCATGAGGTACACTGAAAGACAAGTCTCTTTCGGAACCAAACTTTTTCTCCTGCCTCAATAGCCAAAGTGTTCTTAACATCTCTTCTGACTTTCATTCTTTTTGTGATTTCACTTTAAAATTATGCGTCAGACTGAACCTTTTCACGAATTTATTATTCAAGAATTATGCAATTCGGAAGTAGGTCTCTATATTCGGCAGCATTTTATTGTCCTATTTGTGGTCTAAAAGTCGGTACTTTTGCTTCTGTATTCTGTGGACAGCTGCAACTGCCCAATGAATTTTTGTTACATAACGGGGTTCTTTGGATTCTTTTGTTGTCAATTGCTTACGTTTCCCTTTCAAAGCAGTCATTAAATCCCTGATTTTTTTGGGCTCTAACTCAACTGCACATCTTCGAAGTCGCGATCGAGAACCATATAATTGTTTTCTTTCAGCAACTTGCACAGACCTGTCTGATCCTGTAAAAGAGTTCTTAAAATATCAGCATCATTTATATTTGCGGGATATGGTCCTAACAAATCAACGACGTACCGGGCACTTGTGCAAATTGGGAAAGACTTACAAAGTGGAACCTTCTTCTGACCTGAATAGGACTTTCTTTGAAACTCATTGTTCGAACTTTTTGGATGGCGTGCATACATTCCATCACAGATTAAAAATAAATATTTATGAACCGCAAACAGAATCTTAGCTGTTCGTATTCCAGTTCAAGAATGAAGGCCAACATTTTATTCGATTACCTGGTAGTTTGTAGTAGTTAGGGGGGACAAGAGAGTCATCATGGAATTTGTCAGTGTGCAGTATGTACTTAGCCTTCATATCAGCTACGTGTTGCGTGTTAGTTATATGTAAAAGTCTCCCTGTGCGTATTCGCTTCTTAATTTTTGAAATTAGGATATTCCCCATATTTTTCTAATACTTCATCAAAGCAACAACTTCTACGTGCTTTAAAGTATCCGACTCTATGATCTAAAAGCATAGAATTCAAGACGTGAGAGCGAAGGTCCGGACGCGCATCTTTAGAATTAAAAAGCTTCGGATTTTTATCCGTACCCTTAAGAATTCGAAACGTCCCATTTCAGACTAGGACATTTAGTAATTGAAAGGGGCTTCAATTGAAAACGTTTTAAGATTTAAATTTAAAAGTTTCAGATACGAAAGATTTAAAAGGTTAGTGCGATTGCAGAATAGGGGCATCACCTTTGTTTTGGCTCATAAAAACATTGTTTTTCAGCAATATGGTCTTTAAATGAACGGTCAATGAAGCGATTTGACAAGGCGAAAGTTTAAGATTATTCTGAATTTTCATTTTTTTTTACTTTGAGAATTATTAGAAAAAAAGTTTTAAAAAAACTTATCTTAAAGATAGCGTAGTCTGCTTTTTTATTGTAATTCTTAAAATTTTCTTTAAGGAGTAGATAGACTGCCGTTGCCAGTCAGAAAGTTTATTGTTGGTACTGATCAAAAATTGCCCTGCCAAAGTATTGACAACTTCGTAGGAGATACGTGGAAAGTACTATTTGAAACATTAGACGATAGTGACCTTCAGTTGATAAATAAGGAAGTTGACCAGAAATTTAATGACAACCAAATTATACATTTTGGAAAACATGATATTGTACATCCACAAATCTAAACGCTTAAGATGTTGAAAGAAACACTTAGAGAATTCGAAATTAAGTATAAAACGCGATACCACATTAATAACAGCGAAGAAAACATCCAGCATATCATGGACACTTCTTCTATCAAAAATGCTTTCATCAAGATTCGACTCGTTTATATTACACAGACTGACAAATTTTAAAGGCAGAGACCAGACCTAACATTTCCGAAGGATTTTGATGCGCTGAATCCGAATCCGAGCTCAAAATTGCTCCTGTACGTCAGGTTTTCAAGATATCCTAATCTGAAAGT
This sequence comes from Belonocnema kinseyi, assembly GCF_010883055.1. NCBI lineage: Eukaryota > Metazoa > Arthropoda > Insecta > Hymenoptera > Cynipidae > Belonocnema > Belonocnema kinseyi. The sequence goes on along the minus strand of NC_046663.1, from coordinate 7,351,036 downwards.
GCAAGAAACGCGTTTTTTAGCTGTTTTTGAGGTTATGTACCCGAACAAGAAAAATGTCTACCACAAAAGCTAATGTGGAATTTGATAGTACTAATCTTCCCCCTTCAAAACTACTTAGATTTATTAGGATATCTTTATTTTTCCCCAAAATATTGTAATTTGAAATTTTTTATTTTAGCGTTTTAACCCATTAACGCTGATGTGTTCAAATTTATACAACGCATTCTCTATTGTTGACGGTACGATATTTTTTCTTCAAAATATTATCTCAGGGGTATTCGAGGGTGCCCTTTCTATTGCCGGTGTCAGTTTTTTGTTGTGATCCCTAGGAGATCCAATATGGCGGCCACAAATTAGGGCTTTAAAAAGGAACAAAGGATCCCGCACAAAATACCAACAAAAAAGCGTGCAGTCGTTTGAAACCAAACTTCACATATTGATAAAACAAAAGAAGACAGGCTGCGCGGAATGCTACTGCGCACTCTGTTTGCATTCTAATGTTCACATTCGCTGTATGTGCGCGCCGTTCTACGGCGCAGACAATCTTCGATCCCTAGCTAGCTCACTGAGCTGCTGACGCTTTTATAACGTGTTATGCGTAGGTGATGAAATTCGTTTTCTGCTACAAATCTTTCCGTGTTAAAGATCACGTTTGAGTGGAGGGCTAACGGTTGGATGCATAGGTAATAAAATTATTTTTGTATTTGAAATCTGTCTAGCGGTTACATTTCGTGTCGATCGTGATTTTTCTATATAGAGAGTTTTAGAATTTTCACGTCATTGTTCATTATAAGAAAAAAATAAGTTCAAGAACTCCTTGCGCTAAGAAAGTTTATACGTTCTGTCACGTTTGTGGAAAGTATGAAACGAAGAAATATCGTAGATCAATTAATTATTCGATAAAAACGTCATGCTTCAACTCTTATGTGACTTCAATGAAAAATTTGGATAAACCGTGGGTAACAACCTCAATTTGTCATAATTGTAGATTAAATTTGTCAAATTGAGAAGATGAAAGAACCAAGACGCAGACAGTTATTCAACCATCTGTTTGGCGTGAGCCCAACGATCATGATACTGATTGTTAATTTTGCTAATGCAAAACAGGAGGTTTTTCTAAAAAGTATTTGGAGAAGATCGTTTATCCTGATGTAAAAAGTCACGAATCAATGGATACTGACGATCGTAATGCAACTGAAGATTCTTCTGGGGAAGAATCAGATGATGAAAGTCCTAAATTTTTTTAATCAAGACGGATTAGACGATTTTATACGTGACCTTGATCTTTCAAAAGATAAAGCTGAGCTTTGCGCCTCAAGACTCAAAGAGAGGAAACTATTGTTACCTGGCACTAGAGTAACTGTTTACAGAAATAGAGAAGAAAAGTTTATCAAGTATTTTTCAATGGACAGTGGGATTGTGTATTGTAATGATATCGAAGGACTAATTAATTTATATAAAATAAACTTATATACGCCAGAGGATTGGCGTCTTTTCATAGATTCGTCTACAGAAAGTCTGAAAGCAGTACTATTACATAATGGAAATAAGTACGCTACAATTTCAGTAGGTCATTCAACTACACTGAAAGAATCTTATGATACTTTCCAATTACTCCTAATAAAAATAGGATACAATGTCGGCCATTGGATTATTTGTGGTGACTTCAAAATGATAAATCTTATAATAGGTTTACTATCAGGAAACGTTAAATACCCTTGTTTTCTTTTCCTTTGGGACAGTCGTACAAGGGATGAACATTGGATAACGGAGAAATGGCCAGACAGATTAGAGTGGACAGTTGGTCAGTATAATGTTGTTTATGAAAGTCTTGTTGACAGCAAGAAAGTATTATTGCCACCACTCCATATAAAACTAGGATTAATGAAGCAATTTGTGAAAATCCTAAGCACCGAAGGAGAATCTTTCAATTATATCAGATCTAGATTTCAGCATTTAAGTGATGCCAAAGTTAAGGAAGGTATTTTTGTTGGGCTTGATATAAGAAAACTTATCAAAGATGATGAATTTATCAAAACCATGACATCTATTGAAAAGGATGCATGGTTGAGTTTCAAAGATGTTGTATAGAAATTTTTAGGGAACAATCGAGATCCAAATTTTAGAACTATTGTATCTAGTATGTTAAAGAATTTTAAAAGTTTAGGTTGTTTTGATGAGTAGGAAATTACATTTTCTCAAATCTCATTTGGATTATTTCCCAGAAAATGTTGGAGCATTCAGTGAAGAAAACGGCGAACGCTTTCATCAAGACTTTCACTAAAAAGGGCAACATTATCAAGGTCAATGCAATGTAAGAATGATGACCGACTATTGCTGGTCTTCGCACAGAAATGATAATGACCCTACTAGTCATAAACGAAAGTTTCTTCAACGATCGTTTTACATGAAGCGCGAACGTTTCCATAAGAAAACAAGCATTTAGTTTTACCTTCATTGGAAATACAATCGTAAGTCTTGTCTTAACTGGCTGGGCAATCGTAAGTTTTTCCTTGACTCGCTGGGCGATACAAAGTCTTGCCTTTATTGGCTGGGCAATTCAAAGTCTTTCCTTGATTGGCTAGGCAATCTAAAGTCTTTCCTTGATTGGCTGGGAAATCCAAAGGCTTGCCATAATTGGCTGGGCAATCTAAAGTCTTGCCTTAATTGGCTGAAAAATATTGAGTACTTTCTTGCTTAGCTGGACAATCCCAAGTCCAGCCTTAAGTGGCTGGAAAATTTTGAGACTTGCCTTAGTAAGCTGGAAAATCCTAAGTAAATTTAAAATATTAAATAAATCATAATAGTAAAATTTTTTTTTAAAGCCCTAACTGTTTTCCATACTCGCTCTTCTAGGAGTTATATAAAAAACTGAGCCAATCGAAAAGGAACCCCCGAAAACCCCTCAGATAACATTTTTAAGAGACAATGGCATACCATCTCGACGTTAATGGGTTAATACACTAAACTGAAAAATTTCATTTCAAGGTTAACCCACTTGTAGTGTGGAATTCAATTATTTCACGAAATGTAAACGACTATATTCGCCGATCCCAGGGTTAGGTGGGTTAGCCTGCTTATGATTTGGTAGGGGTGATTTCTGGGTTTAGGTGGATTAGCAGGTAGGTGGGTTAACCCAATTGTGGCATGGAACTACATTATTCCAAAAAAAAATATGCGACTAAACTTATTGTTCCCAGATTCAGATGGGTTAGCATGCTTGTGGCTTGTTAGGGGTGGTTTCTACCCCTAGGAAACGGCTTCTGTAGAAATGAAAAGAGACGGATTCCATATTTTTTATTCTTTTATCAATATGCAAAGTTTGGTTCCAAACGACTGTACGCTTTTTTGTTGGTATTTTGTGCGGGATTCTTTGTTCTTTTTTAAAGCCTTAAATTGTGGCCGCCATATTGGATCTTCTAGGGGTTATAGCAAAAAACTGACACCGACTATAGAAAGGGTACCATAGAAAACCCCTGAGATAATATTTTTAAGAAAAAATATCGTACCGTCAGCAATAGAGAATGCTTTAACACCTCAGCGTTAATGGGATAAAACGCTAAAATAAAAAATTTCAAATTACAATATTTTTTTGAAAAATAAAGATATCCTAATAAATTCGAGTAGGTTTGAAAGGGGAAGATTTGTACTTTCAAATTCTATATTAGCTTTGTGGTAGACATTTTTCTTGTACAGTTACAGAACCTCAAAAACAGCTTAAAAACGTTTTTTTTTGCACTTTGAGGTTAAGATATCTTGAAAACCAGATATACAGGAGCAATTTTGAATTTTGACTCGGATTCAGCGCATCAAAATCCTTTAGAAATGTTTGGTCTGCTTTCTGGCTTTTGACTTTTGTCAAATTTTGTCGGCCTGTTGTTGATTGAAAGTGTACTCTTTATAACAAACTTTTAGATTAAACTGGTCGTGCATTTAGATGTGATTAGACGATACCGATTCAGAATAATTTACTCTGCTGATTGAATTTGAACATTGTTCGGTTACAATAACACTGACTATAATCTATTCTAATCACTTTCCGTATTTGACTAACTCATTCGCGTCTATTATCAACCGTTTACTTTACAAACAGTTTTTAGTCTAATTCAGGATCCCAATATTTTAAGGGTGCTCCCCCCCCATTCTGCTCAAAAGATTGTTTTTAGGATTGGCGGGCATTGTAATTCGAAAACTATTTAACCGATCGGTCTGAAATTTTAACCTTTAAAGGACGGGAAAATTTCCGTTCAAATCGAGTTTTCATTTGACCAAAAATGTATGTATAATTTTAACAGAAAACTCATTTCAAGTCCCCGACCTGAAAGGTTCGATATATCGACCACCCACGTCCGCAACTTGACCTTGAAAGTCACCATCTCAAGGTCATTTTTTATATCTTAGCGTTGTGATTGGCATACCCATGTTTTTTTGAGGCACTGAGTAAGAAAAAAATAGTGCAAAAAATCCTAAACGCAGACGTGACCTTGAAAATCGAGATTTCAAGGTCAAGTGATACATTTATTTATTTGTTGCTATTTTAGTGTCAAAGTTGGTACATGCATGTTTTTATGCCCTTATTCGACGCACAAAAATTTGCCCGAAAACATCAGCTAAACATGCCAAACATGTACTATTTCTAATCCCGTTTGATTTTCTTGTTTTAGCCGTTCCAGTCACTTGAAATCATGCCTGCCATAAAAAAAAGGACTTTTCATTGACCGCAAGAAGCAGCTTTAAAATGTTGATAAAAAAATTATGTCAGAATTTTCTCTTGCTATTTAAGTTTTAAACTACAAGTATGTAAAGACAGTTTTCATTTTCTCTAAAAATTGGATTTTGAATTAATATTTGAAGTCTATTCCGAAAACCTATAAAATTTTAATTCGAAAATTCTCGGTCGATTTTCTCTCAAAGTTGGCTAACTTTTAAAAATAAGACATTCGATTAATCCGTCGTCGTATAATTGTTCAACTCTTAGTTCTTAGGAATACAAAAAACATTCTTATATACAGGGTATCTAAAAAGTCCCGGGGCGGTTGGATATTTCCTTAGGTAAAATAGTTTTCGAAAAAGTGAAGTTCATTCCTGAAATATATTTCAACAAGGAATTTAATGGTGACCTTCATTTTGACTTTGAAGTTGACCTTCATGGCTTTTTGAAGGTCAAATTTGTTTTTTTAAATAGAACCCACCTTTTTACATCTGCAATCGATAGAGCGAAAAATTCTACGTTCAGGTACGTACCCAAGTCATAGGTCAATTGTAAGTTTTAAGGTCAGTTAGCGATTATTTGAAATTAACAAAGCTTTCCAAGAGGTCAGTGTAATTCCTGAAGTAAATTAAAAACGAGGAATTCAATGGTGACCTTCATTTTGACCTTGAAGTTGACCTTCATGGCTTTTAAATCGATGAAGAAAGGGCCTATCAATGTATCATTCAAGATACCGGCGCAAACATTAATCTTTTGTGGATATTGTGTGTGACCCTCCAACATTCAATCAGGATTTGTGGCGGACCAATATCTACAATTTTGCCTGTTAACTTCACCTTTTAAAGTGAAAGTAGATTCATCTGAAAATACTGTATTGTACAAGAAAAGAGAATCTCTATCAATTCTATCCATCATGATTTCACAAAATTCAACCCGACGATCAGGATCGTCTTCATTGAGCTCTTGTACCAGGTGAACTTTGTAAGGATGGAAATTAATGCTTTTTAAAATATTTCGCACTGTCTCAGGAGCAACGTCACGCTCATCACTAGCTCGACGTAAACTATGGTGTGGGGTTTTCAACAAATGTTTGGGCTATGCCCATCTCATCTCCTCAGATCCTGCAGATTTTGGCCGACCAGTTCTCTGAAGGTCCTTGATAGATCCATTATTTATAAAGCGCCTCATCGTTCTTTCAATTGCTGATTTTGAGACAGTATTAAACTCTTCTCTATTACGAAAAGTGCGATTAAAAAGCAAACGAACTTGATCATAAGATCGAACTCGATCTCCCCAACCACGCATCATTAATACAGATACACTCTCTCGTTCCGAAAGTTTAGCTTGCGCCATAATAAAATTTTAGCGGAAGATAGTAAGTATGTACTCGTAATACGTAAATTTAGTTTCGATTCGTAATATTCGTATTAAAACGGTATAGGACTTATGGTAACTCATTTTTACAATCGCATAATTTTTTGTCAATCAAGCACCCCGAAACGTGAAAGGCAAGGGGATTTACGCTAATAAAGCACCCCGAAACGTGAGAGGCAAAGGGACTCCTGCTAATCAAGCACCCCAAAGGGAACAGAATTTACTACAGGAATTGCACTGACCTCTTGGAAAACTTTGTAAATTTCAAATCACCTCTAACTGACCTTGACCGTTACAATCGACCTATGACTTGGGTACGTACCTAAACGTAGAATTTTCCGCTCTATCAATTGCAGATGTAAACAAGTGGGTTTCCATTTAAAAAATAAAGTAGACCTTCGAAAAGCCATAAAGGTCAACTTCAAGGTCAAAATGAAGATCACCATTGAATTTCTCGTTGAAATTTACCAACCGTCCCGGGACTTTTTAGACACCCTGTATGTACTTTCTGAAAAATTAAATTCAAATCATTTAAGGATAAAACATGTTAATGAGTAATAGTTTACAATAGTCAGTGTTGTCGGTTCCGGGCGCCAAAAAAATGTCAATGACAAATAAAACAAGATCATTTTCCAGAAGAAGCAATCTGTCCAGAACGGTATAATTGTATCATTGCGTGATACTATTTCCCTACTATTTTTTACAATTCATGCTACTCTTGAAACTATTTTTAATTTCTTTAATGAGTCCGGGATCTGCCATTATACTTGGAAATTTTTCAAATATTTTCTTGCGACGCGGATTCTTGAAAACTTGTGAAAACATAAGCACCACTGTTTGACAAATGATACAGGAAATCATTAGTACATAATGAAATAGTGTCATTCAATATGGCCTAGTTCTCCCCCTTTTTAGGATCAACAGTCAAAATCTAGAAGATTCGATTGACAGAAAGTTGGCGAATGGAAGGGATTATTTATCTGTCCCACCTTTCTTTGCAAGATCAGAGAGTATAAATTCGAAGTGAATGCCCTTCTTTTCACAGTTCTCACAAAAATATATGATTCAAACTTTTCATTTTAAACAATGAGAGTTCCCTTCCTGATTGGCGCTTTGAGTGCTTTTCTTTGTTCAGTACTTTGTCAATCCGGCACGGAATACGGTTGGCAACGAAGCTTGCCAACCAGCTCGAAACCCCACTCGCAAAACTACCCCGATACCCCACCCAAGTAAGTACTAATACCTTCAATATGTGTCAACATTTTATAATTTTAATCAATTCATTAAATTTTTCTGTCGAAAATAATATTTCATTGTAGAATTAATGCAATATTAACAGAGTTGCTACAAAATCCTAATTTCAAAATTCCCTAATTTTCTTTGACTTTTATCTGACCCCTAACTTAAATTCTACAATTTTAATCAATTCATTAAATTTTTCTGTCGAAAATAATATTTCATTGTAGAATCAATGCAATATTAACAGAGTTG
>NC_046663.1:7293082-7343360 GCF_010883055.1 Belonocnema kinseyi | reverse complement strand
AATAATATTTCATTGTAGAATCAATGCAATATTAACAGAGTTGCTACAAAATCCTAATTTCAAAATTCCCTAATTTTCTTTGACTTTCATCTGACCCCTAACGTAAATTCTACAATTTTAATCAATTCATTAAATTTTTTTGTCGATAATAATATTTCATTGTAGAATCAATGCAATATTAACAGAGTTGCTACAAAATCCTAATTTCAAAATTCCCTAATTTTCTTTGACTTTCATCTGATCCTTAACCTGACGGTTATAGATTTTTCCTTAAGCTATAAAAAACCTGACAGCTAGAAAATTAGTAAAGCTAATGCAAAAATATGTTTTTCTTTAAATTGCGCAAGACGATTTTTGAGGGGGAATTCAAACATTTTTACGAAACAAAGTTTTTCATTAGAAACAAGAAAAGGTTCAAAACTGAAAAGGAAAATAAAAAAAAACTACTTTGCATGCAATTGAAAGTTTGTTATGTGTACGAGAATAAGGGTATATTCCTAAATTACTTTTTTCGAAAACAAAACGCGTTGCATAACTAAATATTTAAATTTTTAAATCCCGAGACGAATATTTAACAAAATACATGAATTTTGAACCAAACAGTCAAGTTTATGTTACTCAAAAAAGTACATTTCTAACAAAAATGAGAATAGTTAAATATTCAGTTAAAATAATTAATTAAAAAAAAAATACGAAATTTGAGCTACATACTTCTTTCGTAAACAAACAAAAAATTAATTTTCAGACCAAACAGAGGGATTTTTAACAAAAAATAGAGTTTTAAACAAAATAAATCAATTTTTATCTGGCAAATGTAAAATAAAAAAAAGAATAATTAACCAAAAAGATTAATTCTCTACCCAAAAAGATAATTTCGTAACCAAAAAAATTTACTGTAAAGTTTTGAAACTGAGTTTATAAAACAGAGTTTCGATCATACTGGTTTCATTATTTAAATATCATACTCATATTTTGTTACTGAAAAGACACTTTAAATCTTGTTGAGATGGACATTTAACTGTCTTTTTTATAACCTGTCTTTTTAGTTTAAAAATGAAGCTGTTTACGTAAAAAAATTTATATTTCTTGGATGAAAATGCAACGTTTTGATTAAAAATTAATTGTCTTTGCTTGAGGATTCAACTATTTTATTTCAAAATTTTTGTTGAACCACTTTTCTGCCGGAGATTTATATTTTTAGTAGAAAATTGATCTCTTTGGTCGAAAAATTAACTATTTTGTTGGAAACTGATATTTTTTAATTAACAATTTAACTGCGTAGCGAAAAGGTTACGTACTCCTTGAAATTTATTTTGAGCTTTATTTTTCAAAAATTTTTTTTCCTACATTCGAATTTTCTACTTTATCTTGAAAACAATGACAGATACGAAAAAAAGTTGAGATAAAAGATTGCACGTCTAAAATTGTTCTGTAAAAAATGTCTCTTGTTCTTGTGTGATGTTTTTCGTAGTTCACGAGAAAAAATTAAAAAATTACATTTTTAGGAAAAATAGATTCTCCCGCCCTTAAAAATAGTTTAGCGACTAATAGGATGCCTTTTTGGTATTAGCAGGAACTTTTCAAAATAATTTGAAAGAATATAAAAGATTTTTAATTACTTTAGAAGAAAAAGAAACGATGTTTCAACAAAATAGTTCAAGTTCCAACAAAAGAAATCAATTTTTTATAAAATATGTATTTTGAACTATATAGTTCACCATGCGACAAAGTAGTTGAAGTTTCTACCAAAAAGATAGAATTTTAACCAAGAAAAATAATTTGCGGCCAAAAATGTCAAAGTTTCAACAAAATATATCCATGACTTTTCAACTAAATAGTAGACTTTTTTACGAGATAAATTCCGCACCATAAATATGATCATTAACTTTTCAATTAAAAAGGACGATTTTGTAATAAAAAATATTTGGATATTTTTATTTGGTTTTATCAATCCAGTTCATATAATTTAAGGAAAATAACGAGCAAAAGGAAAAAAGGAGAACTTTTTTCTAAACGGGGGAAAAAAGAAGAATTTTTTGAAAGAGGCCAAAATTTTGAAAAAACTGTTTAAGAACAATAAAAAAATCATAAAATAGAAGAATGCACGTCAAGACAAACGGTACAACTTATTATAAAAACTTTCTATTCTTTTAAAAAAATATTCTTATTTATTTATTTCATTTACTGAAAGCTATAAATATTTATTTTAAAAATACTATAGAAATGAAGAACAGGAGGAATCAAAGAGTTAAAAAAAGAACAAGATTGCTCAACCAATTTTAACTTTTTTCAAAATCGTGAGATAGCAATTTCTTCAAACTTAAAAATAGGCTAAAAATATAAATTGATTTGTTCCTGTGGATATAAGAGATGTAAAACGCACATTTTCCTTCCTTGCTTTTAATTTCCTAATATTGAAAGTCTCAACAATTTAAAATTCGAGAATGACAAAATTTGTAATACAAAGAGTATATAACAAATTGTTGAGGAGTTCAATAAATTAATAAATTGTTATATCTGACAGATATAAATAAAATTAATCATATCTACTTTTATTTTTTTTCTCTCTAGGCCAATAATTTAAGCATACAAATAAGCAAACAATTTGTTGCCTATACAATTTTATTATTATAAACAAATTGAAAGATATGTGTTTTTTCATACTTTTTGCACGAAAAAAATCCTGTACTATATAATACGTCTTAAAGCCTAAAACAAATTTTAAATTTAAATTTATGTTTCTTTATAAATAATGAATAATAATAACAAAAAGCAATTATCCTACCTTTTTTTAAACAAATCATTTCCATTTTAATTGTGTAGAGATAGCTGTTTTTTTTTAATTAAAACAAAACCTACGTATCATATAAAAAGTAATTCACAACAAAATTGTAAATACTTTTTTTCTTTTTTCGAAATTTAACTATTTTGTGCGATTTTTTTTCAAATTACTTTATTAATTGAAATGTAAACTCTTCTATGTTTGGTTAAACATTTACCTTTTAAAGTTTAAAATTCTACTATTTGTTTAAAGATTCATGTATTTGGTTGAAAATAATTATTTTTTGGTAGAAATTTCATCTTTTTGGATCAAAATTCATTGCTTTGGCTTGAAAATCAGTTTCTTATTTAAAATAAATTTCTTAACACAAAATTGAATCATATTGAATTTTGTTTGAACATTTTTAAAAATTTTCTGTTGTTGGAAATTGAACAATTAAAGGTTTAAAATTTGAATTTTTAACCAATAAAATGAGTTTTTAAACGAAAGGATAAATTTTCTACACTAAAAATTCATTTTGAAGGAAACAGTTTAATTTTCAGTTTACAAAATGAATGATTAATTTTTAAAAACTAAATTTGTACAAAAATAGTTGAATCCTAAAATAAAATAGATCAACATTCAACTAAATAGTTGCATTTTTAGTAAACAAATTTATAAGTTGAATTATCAGTGAAAAAATTAATTATTAATAATAAACGATTCTTAATACAATAGTTCAATTTTCATACAAAGAAATTAATTTTTAACCAAAGAGATACTTTTTAACCTAGATTGTCAATTTTCGACCAAAAAGGCAGATTTTTAAACGATATTAATGAAATTTCAACTAAATTAATAGATTTTATTTTAATTATTTCATTTCTTATATTATTTTTATTTTCATTATTAATTTTTAACAAAAAAAGAAGTTTTATATAAAAAATGGAATTGCAACCTAAAATTATAAATTATCTATTCACTAAGATTAATTTTTAATCAAATACATGAACTTTTAAATAAAGAAAGTACATTTTCTACCAAAAATGGAATATTTAAATATAAAATAAAAATATTAATTTTTAGCAAAGTTGATAAAAGCTGATTAATTTTCTACCACAAAAGACAAAAGACGCGCGACTCGCTTCGCTTGCAAGTTTCAGCGCGCTTAGGGCGCAGGACTGTTGGTTCTCCCGCTTCGCGCTCAATAATGTATATACCTCGCGCTACGCGCTCGACCTTTGTGCATAAACATTTTAAAACTAAAAGTGAAAGCTTCGACAACAGCAATTTGGTGATTGTGAATTCTCTTTTGTTAAAGCTCCTTCGGCTTTGACGAACATATTCTGATCACGTATCTCGTACTTCGCACTCGAGCTTATCCCTGAAATTTTATATCATTCCCATAAATTTATTTATTTTTGTATAATGTCAAAATTTGAATTTTTGATTTATTAAGAAAATTCAAAAAGTTGTTATGATAATCTTCTAAGGCATCTAGAAATCAAACTTTTTCTTTCCTTGCCATTTTTTTTTCTATCGTTTGTTAGTTGGCATAAAAAGTTAATTTTCGTGTGTTTTTTGGAATGTTGTATATGCCATAACTAATAATTTTTAATTTTATGAAAAAAGTCATTAGGATATAGTGAAATTTTCATCTGAAAACATTTATTTTCGAATTTTAACTGAAGACATTTTTCACAAAATAGCTGAATCCTCGAACAAAACAGTGTACGTTTTAGTCAAATAGTTGAATTTTTATTAAGAAATGGATTTTTATTAACAAAAACTAGAATATTCAAATTATCAGTTGAAAAGTTAAATTTTAAAAACAAAAATCGGCATGTTGTGCGGGCACAGCATATTTTTTTCTTTGCATTTGGATTTTTATCTATCTGGCTTAGTTTTTCTAAAAATAGGTTTAGAATTTTCGATTTTCTGCATACTACTTTCGAGAAATAAAAACAAAATGACAATTCCTATTGAAAGATCGTTAAAAGGAACTTTGTAGGATTTTTCAAAAGCTATAGTTTCTCTCAGGTTTTTTTTTGTATTTTGCGTCGCTTGGTTCAAAATTTGAATATAGTGGTGTCAAGTTTTGGACAATTTTAATACTTGCTCAATCATAAATGATAAGAATGAAATAAATCATAACAAATTCGTAGCTCTTTTTTGGGTTAACAACTTTCGTCTATCAATTTGTTTTTATTTATTTTCGTTTTTCTCCATTTTAAAATTTTTTTTCGGAATTTTTGTTCCTCCATCTTTTTCGTATCTTTCATTTTTTTAACACAAAAAAGAATTTTTTATTTTTAATTATTTTTTGTGCAAAGTTTAAATTCTCGATTTTTCAAGAAACTCTGAAAAGTTGTTATGATCATTTTGTAGGGCTATAACTCTGATAATTTTAATTTTATTGAAAAAAGTCATTAAAATAAATTATTTGAGTATCTGAGTACTACAAATAGTCGAATATAAAAATTTCATGCATTAAAAAAATTATCCAAAAAATTTCGAAAATTCTCGACCTGTTTCAGTTTTTATCTAAAATGGCCGATTAACAAATTCGTCCTTTATTTTAGGACCTAAAAAAGGTGTGTCAAAGATCGATTTGATGTGTTTATTTTTACGACCCTTATCGTGTTTACGGACAACCGGACAGACAGACAGGCAGATGACACCGTAAAATTTGGATTTTCGGATTCAGAGGGTCTAATTAAATTTTCAACCAAATAAATCAATTTTCAATGAGAAAGATCGAGTTTTGATGAAGAAGATGAATTTTCTACCAAAACAATGAATTTTGTAAAAAATAGATCGATTTATAAAAACAACAAAAAATAATTTTTCACAAGAAATAAGAATTTTGAATAAACTAGTTCAATACTTAAATTAAAAAGATTCATTTTCTAAGCAAAAAAAAATTTAAACAGAAGAGTTAAATTTGCAACAAAAAAATGTAAATTTTTATCCCATGAAATACCATTTTAATACAAAATAGATGAATTTTAAACTAAAAAAGATAAATATTTCAGCAAACATAAAATTGTTATATTTTTAGTTCAAGTAATCAATTTTTATTTAAAAAAAACTAATTTTCAGCTAAATTAGAAAACTTTCTACCATGAATGAAATAGTTAAATTTTAAGATAAAATTATAATTTTCTACAAGAAAAAAAACAACAATCCTAAACAAATTATCTTAATTTTCATCCAGAAACACGAAGGGTCAAATAAAAAAAATTAATTTTGAACCAAATAGTTGGACTTCAAGGCGTACAAGATAAATTGCTTGATTTAAAATATATTGGTAGATAATTTTAAAGCAAATTAATAAATATTAATAAATATTTAACTAAGAAGATTATTTTCTGCTGAAAAATGTGAATTTCTAACAAAATTTATTTGTTTTCAACAAATTAGTTGAACCTTCACAAAAAATATTTATTTCTACAAAGTGTCTCGTCCCGAAATTTGAGATGACCAAGTTCATCCTCTTTTACAACTTCCTCAATTTTTTTAGAAGACTAGACAAAACCGTATTTTGAACAAAAATCGAATTGTTTATTTTTAAGCTAAAAATTAATTTGAAAAAAAAAAAGATTTTTCACAAAATACTTTAATTTTCAACAAAAAATATCAATTTAAGAAAAAATTATCACTTTTCTACCAAAAGAGATGACTTTTTAACAAAATACATCAAGTTTTAACAACATAGGTGAATTTTTTCCCAATGAAAAGAATTTTCGACTACAAAATTAACCTTAATGATGAAGGCTAATTTTGCATCAAAAAAGATAAATTCTAAACAAAATGCACGATTTTGGAACTAAACTGATCGAATTATAATCCAAGAATAGAATAGCTATATTTTCAGTTACGAAAATTAATTTTGAACAAAAAAAAAGAATTTACAATTAAAGAACTGAATTTTCCAAAGCAAAATTAATTTTTTATCATTTACAAAGAAAAGAAAAAGAATTTGTGATAAAAAAAGGTTTTAGAACTGAAATAATTAGTCATCAAACAAAAAACTTAATAATTATAACTTAATAAAACTTAAGTTTTATCAAGTTATATTTAGTTTATATTATATCAATATTAACTTATAAAAACTTATTATTAATAACTTTTATTTTCTGAGAAGAAAGATGGAATCTAAACAAAAACGTGATAATTAAAATTTCAACAAAGAAGATTTTTATTTTGAACCAAAAACAGTTAAATTCAACAAAAAATACGAACTTTCATCAAAACAGTTAAATCCTGAACTAAGAAAGATTTTTCAGTCAACGGTGACAACAAATTTCATCCAAAATGTTCAATCTTCATGCCAAGAAGATCAATTTCCTGTAAAACAGTACAATTTTGAAACTGAAGAAATGAATTTTTAACAAAAAATTTAATTTCTAACATAATGGTTTAAGTTTTTTACAAACATAGTTCAAGTTTCAACAAAAAACTCGATTTGAACCAAAAAGAATGGCTTTCTAACAAAGTTGTAAAATTTTCAAACAAATACAATTTTTTAAAATCACAAGATGAATTTGCAAACAAAAAGACTATAAATTAAAAAATTGCAATATTATATTAAATAATTTGTTAAAAAAAATTTAATTGCATTAATGCTCTAGGTTTATTCAATTAACAGAACTCATATGTGTGTAGTTTGCGGATGACTCCTAAAATTCTGCGTCAGTTTACCGAACATTCCCTGACTATCCCGAACTTTACAAAATTCCTTAACCTGTAACAACCCTGTATTTGACATTCTTGTATGCCTAATTTGCACAATTGATCGAAATTTTTTCTCTCAGGCGTGAAAAAATTTACCAAAAAGATGGATTACCAGATGTTCTTTTCTGGCATAACGACCAACTCTTCTTCGTAGACCCGTATTTTTCTAAGCTATGTGCCTTACATACAGTGACGGGAAACGTATGCTGCGCTACTATAGGTATGAAACCCCTTTCCAGTTTTTTCTTCCTTATTAGAAACTATCTTCAATTTTGAGAATTTTTAGGCTTTTGCAGTCCTCGACACATAACACACAACTCAGAGACCACAAATCTCTAATCACAACTTACAAACTACAACTGATAATCCACTTCTAACAGTCCACAACACACAGTTCAGGGAAGGGTTGAGAGAGGAACTAGGGGAAATGAGGGGGTAGAGGAAGGGAGAAGACATGTCAGGAGAAGTGAGGAGAGAGAAGTGGGTGACAAAGAATTTACGGAAAAGTGTGGAAGCGAAGGTTTAAGTGTTTGGAGGGGAAATATGGCAATGTAAGAAGTAGGGTGGGAGAGAGTGAACGAATGATGGGGGAGCGGGACAGATAACACCAGAGTAAACTCCAGGAATAAATTTTATCTTGAAATGGGATAAAAACGCTGCAGCACATTTATCTGACGAAAGATAAAATTTGCCTGACGAAAATATTTATTTGACATATGTGATATGTCAAACGGCTGCATTCACCGAAAAAATTTCCTCCGCAAATTTAAAAGTCCGCTCGGTATTCATTTTTCAAATCGTCACAATTTATTTAAATAATTTTTACCAAAAAATCATTCACCTATACTTAAAGAATACACTAGCTGCACTTGGATTACTTTATACTTAATAGTGAACACTCACCCAAGTGCAGTCCTTTACTTTTGTTGAACACTATATTCCTCCAATCTCACCCACACTACTTTTTACATTCCCATACTTTGTTTATTTTATACTTTCAAGTGTTTGTTTACAATTTTTGAAGACTCAATTATTGTCCACAGATACGAAAAGTTTGTTCTACAAAAGTGAAGGAATGAACTTGGCTGAGTGTTTACTTTCAAGTATAAACTAAAAAAAGTGCAGCCTATGTGTTCTGTAAGTATAGGTGAATGATAAAGAGATAGAGGAATGATAGATGAATGAGTGAAATAAAGTGAGGCAATTTAAAAAAGGAATACCTTGAGGATTTTAAAATTTATGGATGAGATTCTTTCAGTGCACCCAGTGCTAGTAACAAGTGCCCCGAACTCTTCTACGCATGCGTCGCGCTCGGTCTCTGATTCGTTGCTGTTCGCGCGCAATTTGAAACGCTAAAGAATAACAATTTTATTGCTTATTATGAATAATGTCATTTTTACTTATATAAATGTTTATTAAACCTTATCTGTAAATAAATTGTAATTCTTAAATAATTGTTTGATTTGAAATTTCACTTCACCCAAATATTGATGAAAATATTCTGCACAATATTTATAACATAATTGGAACAAAATTTTTAAAATTTTTCTACAATAAAATTAATTTAAATATTTTAATAAACTTGAAATAACAAAATTTTCGAATCATGAAAATTATGCAAGAAAAATACAAGTGAGTACCGCAGGATATTTTTTATTTATACATTCTGCACTTAATACACTTTTATTTTTATTAAGATTGATTAATATCGGTCTAATAAACATTTATATAAGTTAAAATGACGTTATTAATAATAAACAATAAAAATGTTATTTTTTAGCATTTAAAATTGCGCGCGATCAGAAACGAATCAGAGACCGAGCGCGACGCATGCGTATAAGAGTTTGGGCACTCATTTCCGGCACTGGGTGCACCTACACGCAGCCGTTTGACATATCACAAATGTCAAATAAATATTTTCGTAAGACTGGAAGTTCATACGCGCGCTTCGCGCGCGACCCACTGATTTGCTTGCAATTATTTTCTTTGTAAATGAAGTTTAATATGATACCGCGATATTCCTTTTTGCTTTAATAACTTTTATTTGTACACGGCTCCTCACGACTACCCTCTCAAGATGCAGAATAAACTATTGCTCAACACTAAACATTTTGTTGAAAGTTTAGAAAAAACATATGAAATGTCGGTGCGCATGAATTTTCATAGAAATACATGGTAAATGATCTTGACTCGAGAAGAGTCCAAATTTCAAGCCACTTCGGGCGCCCCTTGCACAACCCGGCCAAACTTGAAAGGTGGTTTTCTGCAGTTTTCCTATCATCTGGCCAAATGTTTAGGCAACTACGAGTAATTCGAATAAACTCGTTTGTAGCCGCATTGTAATTAAATTGTAGGAAAATTCATACAGACAATTATGAAATTACTGGAAGAATTTAATAAAAAGAAAAAATTACTAAAACTAATAAAAATGAAAGTTTTTACTATTATACAGTTTTCATTTCTTTTTAAATTCTTATTAAATATATAGTGCATGCATTTTTTTATAAAAACTAATTTGTTTAAGATCCCAGTGGGTAAAAAATTTGGTGACGTCTTTACGACATTGTTACGACATTTCTACGACAACTTTACGACATCCTACGTCCATTTCGTTTCGGTATCTTTGCGATATCGTAAAGACATCGTCAGATACGACTTATTTACGATACCATAAAGACACCTTAACCAGATGGACGTAGGATATCGTAAATTTGTCGTAGAGTTGTCGTAACGATGTCGTAAATACGTCGCCAAACTTTGTGCCCACAGGGATGTTCAAATAGTTAAAAATCTAAAAAACAGTTAAGTTCTGAATTTGTTTATGAAATTTATTTTAATAATAAATCATTAGTGTAAATTTGCAAAGTGTCATAGTAAAACGTGACTAGAAATACAATCTTTGTTGATTCCGTTAACAAATTAAGCATATTTTTCAAAAAATGTCCAAACTCTTAATATGCTCATGAAAGTAGTTCAAATAATAAATCATGAAAATTTCATTATTATAATTAATCGGAAAGACGTTCCTAGTTCAATGTGTAACAAAAAACTGGCCCTTTCGTTGAAAAATAGCAAAATTCTGAATTTTTTATGAAAGTTCTTTAAATAAATCATAATTCTTGTAAATTTAACAAATAACTTAGGAAAGATTCATCGTAAAAATAATCTTAGTTAACTTCGTAAACAAATTGTGTTTATAAATTTAAAAAATACCCTTATTCTCAATATGTTTATGAATAATGTTTGCATAATTAATAATTATTATAAGTTTATAAAGAATGGTGGGAAATGATCATCGAAATACATTCTTAGTTCATTTCGTTCACAAATTATGCCTCTTACTTGAAAAATAGCCAAACTATAAATATGTTGATAATATTTTTTAAAGAATTAATAATTGAAATTCTCTAAGCTTCAGAGAAAATAAATCATAAAAAAGATATTCTTAGTTAATTATGATTAAAAATGTAGCCTACTTGTAGAAAGAAAACCAAATTCTTAATTTTTTAATTGAAATTGTTTCAATTATTAATAGTTCTTGTAAATTTAAAAAGCAACATAGAAAAGAGTCATCCGATAGACATTTTTAGTTGACTCCGTAAACAAATTGACTGGTAAAATAAAGGCCAAACTCTTAATTTTTTATTTAAAATTGTTTAAATATCCAATAGTTCTTGTAAATTTGCAAAGCAACATAGAAAAGAGTAATCGTGTAGGCATTCTTAGTTGACTTCGTAAAACAAAGGTTAAACTCTCATTTTTAAATTGAATTTCTTTAAATAAATAATAGTTCTTGTAAATGTACAAAGCAAAATAGAAAAAAGTCATCCGATAGGCATTCTTAGTTAACTCCGTCAAAAAGTTGACTCGTATCAAAACGGTGAAACTCTTAGTTTTTAATTTGAAATTCTACAAATACTCAATACCCAATGGGCAAAAAATTTGGCGACGTCTTTACGACATCGTTATGACATATTTACGACAACTTTACGACATCCTATGTCCATGTCGTTTCGGAGTCTTTGCGGTATCCTAAAGACATCGTCAAATCATAGGACTTATTTACGATATCGTAAAGACACCTTAACAGCATGGACATAGGATGTCGTGACGTTATCGTAACGATGTCGTAGCGATGTCGTAAAGACGCCGCCAAATTTTGTGCCCACTGGGTAGTTCTTGTAAATTTGCAAAGCAGCATAGAAAAGAGTCATTGTATAGACATTTTAGTTGCCTTCAAAAGCAAATTGATTCGCAGGATAATGGCAAAACACTTAATTTTTTAATTAAACTTGTTTAAATAACTAATAGTTCTTGTAAATTTAAAAAGCAGCATAAAAAAGAGTCATCGGATAGACATTGTTAGTTGACTTCAAAAACAACCTGACTCGTAGGATAAAGGACAAACTTTTAATTTTTCAATTAAAATTGTTTAAATAATTAATAGTTCTTGTAAATTTAAAAAGCAGCATAAAAAAGAGTCATTGTATAGAAACTCTTACTTGACTTCGTAAAAAAATTAACTCGTAGAAAAAGGTCAAACTCTTATTTTTAAATTGAAAATCTTTAAATAAATAACAGTTCTTGTAAATTTACAAAGGAAAATAGAAAAGAGTCATCCGATAGACGTTGATAGTTGACTCCGTTAAAAAATAGACTCGTATCAGAACCGTTAAACTCTTAGTTTCAAATGGAAATTCTGTAAATAATCAATAGTTCTTGTAAATTTGCAAAGCCACATAGAAAAGAGTAATCGTATAGACATTCCTAGTTGACTTCGTGAAAAAATTCCCTTGTAGAACAAAGGTTAAACTCTTATTTTTAAATTGAAATTCTTTAAATAAATAATAGTTCTTGTAAATTTCCGGTAAATTTACAAAGCAAAATAGAAAAGAGTCATCCGATAGAAATTCCTAGTTAACTTCATTAAAAAATTGACCCGTACAAAAATGATGAAACTTTTAGTTTTTATATTAAAATTACTTAAATGAAAAAAGTTCTTGTAAATTTTCATAGCAAATAGAAAAGAGTTATCTTATATACATTCTTACTTGAATCGGTAAAAAAATTGACTGGTATAAAAAAGGGCAAACTTCTAATTTTTAAATTAAAAATGTTTAAATAATTAAAAGTTCTTTTAAACTGAGAAACCAATAAAGAATAGATTTATCGGATGGATACTCTAAGTTGGACTCCGCAAACAAACTGGCTCTTAGAAAAATGTCGCTTTTAGTTTTTTAATTATAAATTGTTGGAATAATTAACATTTTATGTAAATTTGCATAGCAAAATAGAATAGAGTCATCGGATAGACATTCTTAGTTAACTTCGTAAACAAATTTACTTGTGGAAAAAGGCAAACTCTTAATGTTATAATTAAAATTGTTTCAATCATTATTAGTTCTTGTAGGTTTACAAAGCAACATAGAAAAGAGTCATCGGATAGACATTCTCAGTCTTAATTTTTAAATTACAATTGTTTAAATAATTAATATTTCTTGTAAATCTACAAGGCAACATGATAAATTAAATGTATTCTTTAAAAAATAGCCATTTATTAAAATTGTTTAAATAATTACAATGTTTGAAGATTAAATAAATGTTTAAAAGAAACACATATGAGCTTCACTCGAATTCGGCACGATCGCTAGGAATGTTTACATTTATTATGTAAACAGATCCATCGAATGTGCTTAGATGCCTTAGAGCTAGCTTTGAATGAAATGCAAGTCAAAATTTTACAATTCAAACTCCACCCAGTAGACACAAAATTTGGCGACGTCTTTACGACATCGTTACGACATCTTTAAGACATCTTTACGACATCCTATGTCCATGTCGTTTCGGTGTCTTTGTGATATCGTGAAGACATCGTCAGATCATAGGACTTATTTACGATATCGTAAAGACACCTTAACGACACGGACATAGGATGTCGTAAAGTTGTCGTAAAGATGTTGTAACGATGTCGTAAAGACGTCGCCAAACTTTGTGCCCACTGGGCAGGCTCGACTTGTATTCCTAGCATTTACCGCCGCCAAACGGAGTACATCAGGGCTAGAGCGCACTTCGGTGGAAATGCCTGGGTTTCATAATACGCAGCTCTGTTCTTAACCTAGAAATAATTCTATATCGTATTTTGGTGCGCATGCATTGCCATCATAATAGATTCCACAGATCTCGATTCTAAAGAATAGGCGGCGCGTTTAAATCCATCCAATAGGTGAAGAGATAATGTGGCTTGTGACTTCGAGATTATATCGCAAACTCTTTTTTATTATAGGATAGATTTTATCTTTCTTCAGATACGCCTATTTTAACTAATTTTTAATAATAATTTTTTCCATAGGTCGCTATCAAGTGTCTTTTGCTGTTCTTGTTCGCGGCCATCCCGATATGTTTGTGGTGGGTGCTGGTAAGGAAATTTTATTAGTTCACTGGGATAGTCGCCAAGAAAATCGTAATCCTAAATGGAAAGCAATAGCAATTGTGGACGAACATATTCCTCACAACATATTGGATTATGGATCCGTCGACCCGTTAGGCAGACTAGTTTTTGGTAAAAAAATATACTTAAATTGTATCTGATTACCCTGGATTATCAATATATAACTATTTACTCCGAATCATCTAAGATTACTCCGGTTTTCATAAGGCATACAATGATGATATAAATTGGATAAAGTATAGATTTACGCGAATTTACCATCAAGAGGGATTAATTTTTAACGAAATTATTCATTTTTCAACAAAACATGAAATTTTAATCAAATACAGTGAAACTCTTCTATAGCGCCAATTTCAAGACTGGCGGTGGGTGGGTACTAACTCATTATAGCCCACTTCGCTTTTGTTTTTTCACGTTTAAGTGCTAGCCGGAGTGGCAACCTTACACCTCGCGCATCCCGCGCAGCTCCTGTTACACCCACCTACGGCACGGCGTCAATTCTCGGTGGGGGTATTGAAGGGTTTCAATGTAGCTGAATTTTCCAAGAAAATGCTTACATTTTCAACAAAAGAGGTGAATTTTCGAGAAAAATGATAAATCTTTGATTCTAATAGGTAATTGGTTAGTTAAATAATTAATTTCCACAACAAAAACAATGATTTTTCCACAAAATACTTCAATTGGAAACCAAAAAAAAAGAAACTTTCAACTACAATCAAATAGATAAATTTTCAAGCAAGAAAATTATGTTTCTACTAAAAAAAAAGAAAACTTCAGCAAATAGCATGAATTTTTTACCAAATTGTTGAATATTCAAATAAAAAAGATCAAGTATCAACTAAAAAGTTAATAGATCAATTTTTAGTTAAAAAAAGAACGAATTCCGTAAAAAACGATTTTTCAACAATATTATTACAACTTTTATATTATAAAAATATTATGCGCAACTAAGTTCCTGCTGTTTGTCAATAGATGAGTCTAGCAATAAGTGCTGGTCGATTTCCACACATTCAAAACGTCATGAACCATGCCTATTGGGAAAAAAATTTGGCAATGTCTTTACGACATCGTTACGACAACTTTACGAAAGCCTGTGTCTATGTCGTTAAGGTGTCTTTACGATAACGTAAATAAGTTGTATGATTTGACGATGTCTTTACGATATCGCAAAGACTCCGAAACGATATGGACATCGGATGTCGTAAAGTTGTCGTAAATATGTCGTAACGATGTCGTAAAGAAGTTAAAAATTTTTTTGCCTACTGGGAGCTTAGAAATATGGTAAACAAACTGTTTTGGCACATTACCGATTTTGCTATAGGGTCATATACTTTTGGTTTTGTGAAAATGTCTAATTTTGTGTCAAGTAATCGTCATTTGCGGACAGTGTTGATGCGTGAATATTTCGGCCGAGCTGATGTCGTAGAGGCATGAGCGGACAGTCACAATGACTTTATTTTCTTTGGCTTGCTGTAATGAATCCATATTTCATTATCCGTCACGACGCGATGAGGAAAATCCTGCCCTTTTTGCCGCTAAAGCACCCAGTGGGCACGAAATTTGGCGACGTCTTAACGACATCGCTACGACATCGTTACGACAACTTTACGACATCCTATGTCCATGTCGTTAAGGTTTCTTTACGATATCGTAAATGAGTCGTATGATTTGACGATGTATTTACGATATCGCAGACTCCGAAACGACATGGACATATGATGTCGTAAAGTTGTCGCAAAGATGTCGTAAAGACGTCGCCAAATTTTGTGCCCACTGGGCATTTATTCACAGAAAAAAAACGACGCTCAAATGGCACAAATCATAAGGAATCTAAGTTCCTTGTTATTGGATTATTCCCAACGCATGCATCGAAATCACCGGCTTTCAAGCGACGGAACAAATCCCGGCACCTAGTTTCACTTATAGCAGCAACTCGTGACTTTCCACGAGACCAGTGTCCAATCTTGGGAACTTTTTAAACTGCGCTTGCGTCGCGCCGATCAGGCGCCGACCACCCGATTGGTCACTGTTTGCGCGCTGATTTTGAAAGATATAAATATTCAGATTTAATACTTATGATTAATAATGATTATAAAACACATCAAAAGTAATTTCTTAATCCTAAATTAGAATTTTGGAGTAACTGATCAAAAATAATGCTATTTCCAAGCATTTAAACATGATTAATTCCGGTGTTAAGAATTTTTTTTTTAATTTAGCATTTTAAATGTTTAAAAATGTTAATAAAAAGGTAATAAGAAGTTTTAGTTTTAAGCAAAAAATATTAGTTTTAATAGTATAAATATGATTTGATTTTTCTATACAATATTATATATTTGACAACAATTATACAATAATTAATTACTCACATTAGCCATAACAGAAAATTTGTTTAAATTTCTAGAATCTAGACAACAAACTGAAAATGTTATTTACATATTTAGCGTATATTGTGTAACTTTCTTCTAATCCAGGTCTTCTTCAAGTTATTAAAAAATGTATGATATAACATTTATCAGTGCAGTAATTCATTGTTCTCAATTCATTTTTGGTGATTTCAGTAATTTGATTTTCAGTGACATTGTCGGAAATAAACAAAATTTTAATTTTAAGACTTGACAGAAACGAGATTAATCAATGGGAATGATTTATTTCTCTGAAATCAGAATTCATAACCTCTTTTTCATTATAATTTAATTATTTAATATAAATAATAAATCTGAATATTTATATAATTCAAATTTAGCGCGCAAACAGTTACCAATCGGGCTGTCGGCGCCTGGTCGACGCGACGCAAGCGTAGTTTAAAAAGTTCCGAAGATTTGGGACACTGCATGAGACTACCTCGAAAAGTTAATCGCGCGGTACTTGAAACAAATCTCCTGAGTGTTCCCGACAGAGTTACGAATCTTTCCGACGGGGATTTCGCCGAACCGGTCGGCGCACAGTGGTCTGGAATAGGAATTTACTGTTCATAATCGCCCACAGGTCGTATTTCTTAACCGATTTAAAAGTTTTTTTTTAGAAATGCTCAGCAATTAATTTTTAAGAGAATTGTGGTTTGCCTTTATTAAATTTTTTCACAGAGCAACAATATATAAACAAATATAGTGACAAAATCGACCATTTTAGCTTTGTGAATTTTTATCTCGAGAAAAATACAGATAGAAACTCACTATCAGCTGAAATTATTGCACATGCCTCCATACAACATAATTAATTTCAATAATATTTAATTTAATTACTATAAACAATTTTTATAAACAAATTCTTATTAGTGTTTTTTTATCATAGAAAAAATCGTTTATTCCACGCAAGTTGCTAATATTTTTCATAAGAGTCATAATTTGTAACAAAAAAATTAGCATGAGTTAACAACTATTGTTTTTATAAACATTTCTACAAACAAATTCTTTATAAACGAGTTTTTCTCATCGCTGAATTGATTTTTATGAACAAAAGTGATTCACAATTGTCTTTAAATCCATTTATATACTTTAAGCTTTATCAAACACGAACAATATAGATTGTTTATAACAATTTAGTTAAACAAGTCTCCTAATCGGTCGTTTCCTCGTAGAAAAAAATGTTTTTTTCTTCAATAATTATTATAGTGACATTTATTGCGGTGACTAACCAACGACATTAAATAAAGAATAATTTATATGCTTGTTATAAACAATTTTTTTAACAAAACTATGATTTATTTTTTTTACATGCAAAAAGAACGGTTTTCCACTGAAATTATCCGACAATAAACTAACAGTGATTCCAAAATTGGATATGGGGCATTAAATAATAATTTGCGTAATTGTTAATAACAATTTTAAAATAATGCGTGACAACCTGCGTTTGGTCGTAGAAAAAAGTTATTATTTCCTCAATCATTTTTGTGATAATCTTATTTGTGTTATTGAATCAATGAAAAAATTAATACTTATAATAATAATAATGAGATTATTATAATTATAATAAAGATAATTTCAACGCAGCCTCTCTCAGTTATATAAACGAAAATTATGATTGCTCTTGCGAGAGCGCGTGCGAGAGATACCCACCCAGTGGACACAAAATTTGGCGATGTCTTTACGACATCGTTACGACATCTTTACGACAACTTTACGACATCTTATGTCCATGTCGTTAAGTCGTCTTTATGATATCGTCAATATGTCGTATGATCTGACAATGTCTTTGCGATATCGTAAAGACACTGTAACGACATGGACATATGATGTCGTAAAGTTGTCGTAAAAATGTCGTAACGATGTCGTAAAGACGTCGCCAAAGTTTGTGCCTGCTGGCACCTAGCGGTGAAACTGGAACTGTACTTTTTAGTCGAGAGTCACTTGCTCTTCATTTTTTTTCATGAAGTTACGTACAAAACAAATGAAAGATAAGTGATTTCTGAATACACAAGTGCAGCGTTATTGCACCCTATTTTCACTTGTTCCTCATTTATTTTTCAGAAAGTTGCATAAAACAAATGAAAGATAGGTGACTTCTAAAAACGTAAGTACAGCGTTATTGCTATGGTCAGTTTGCTACAGAAATTGTTATTAACAATTACGCAAATTATTATTTAATGTCCCATATCCAATTTTGGAATCACTGTTGGTTTATGGTCGGATAATTTCAGTGGAAAATCGTCCTTTTTGCATGTAAAAAAAAATAAATCATAGTTTTTAAAAAAAATTCTTTATAAAAATCATATAAATTATTCTTTATTAAATTTTGTTGGTTAGTTACCGCATTTAATGTCACTCTAATAATTATTGAAGAAAAACACATTTTTGGTCTACGAGGAAACGGCCTATGAAACGGCCTATGAGAAAAAATCATTTATAAAGAATTTGTTTATAGAAATTGTTTATAATAATTAAGTTAAATATTATTAAAATTAATTATGTTCTATGAATGCATGTGCAATAATTCCGGCTGATAGTGAGTTTCTATCTATATTTTTTCTTGAGATAAAAATTCAAAAAGCTAAAATGGTCAATTTTGTTACTATATTTGTTTATATATTGTTGCTCTGCAAAAAAAAAAATTAAAAAATAGCAAACCACAATTCTCTTAAAAATTACTTGCTAAGCATTTCTAAAAAAAACTTTTAAATAGGTTAAGAAATACGACCTGTGGGCGATTATGGACAAGAAATTCCTATTCCTGACCACTGTGCGGCGTGAGCGAAGCTTTTCGTCACCTGAAATCTCAGTAATCAGCATTTCGAGATTTACACAAGACTAAAATTAAATTGATCTGAATTACTGTGGATTTTCGGATTATCCCGGATTACTAGTGCGGATAATAGAGTGGTCTAGCGCATAACCAGAGTTTTTTCCCCTTGTTTAATTATTATATTTCAAAATGTATATTATATTCTAGGGACGACGAACCTTGAAGGATTAAAAATTGGAAATATTACCTCTTTAAATCGCTTAGCGCAGTTTGCAACCCACATTCAGGCAGTTTCTTCAACCAGTGGATTCGTGTGGGACATACATGCGACTAATCCTCCTAAATTCTATCTCGTCGATGCTGCAAGAAATTATGGCGTCTACACCACAGGGTTTCACATCAAGTTAGGACGGTTTAGTGGTAAGCTTTTAAACAAAAAATTTCCGCTTCAGATAATAAATTCTCTATTTGGAGACACGAAATAATTCTTTACAAAAATACCCGATCCTAAAATCTAAATTTTTATTTATTGAAAATTACAACTCTTCACGAACGCCCATATTCAAAACTGAATTTCCAGCAACGCAAATGAATTTTAAAGGCAGAAAACAAATTGAAACCATCTCTCGAAGTACTCTGTTGAGTATATTGCGCAATATTGTGCATTCAAATTGGAATCGGTTCAGACAACTCTGAATGTTTAGTTTCGGATCCCCTTGATTTTTGGCCAAGGCTATTTGCAGGCAAGCCCCGACTTTGGACCGTAAGCGAGAGTTTAGTGTATCTGCAGAGAAAGTAGAATTTTCAGACAAAAAGAAAAATTTTCAACATAAATACATAAACTTCCAACTAAAAAAAAAATTTTCGAGCCAAAAAAAAGGAGAGTTAAATTATAAGTTGGAATATGAAATTTCACCTAAAAACAATATTAATTTTCACCACAGTACTTAAAGTATAAATCCAAATAATGAATTTTTCACCAAAAAGATTAATTTTCAACGAAAAGGATTAAATTTTTTCAAGAAAGACATAGTTTCAAGAAAATACATCTCATCAAAATAGTTGAACCCACAAAAGAAAAAGATAATGATGATTAATGTAGTGAAGGCATTTTTTATTTTTTGTTTGTTTTTTATTTAAATATTGCCGACATGTTTTGACTCACATCGGAGTCTTTTTCAAGGAAAGTTCTTGCATTTACTTACAGGAAATTAGAAAATATTCTGCATTTTCTTTGTAGATTGTATAGTAGTTAATATTTTAAAATTGAAGTACCACAACCACAAAGCTTCGCATTTAAAAAAATTTGTCTCGTAGGAGATAGATCATAGAGAATTATTATTATGTAAGTTACATTTTAAAAATAAAAGATCCGACTAGGAACATGTCAACAATATTCAAATAAAGAAGATCAAAAAAACGGAAAAGGCCTTCACTGCATTAATCATTCTAACAAACACCCCTTTAGTTCTTTCACTAGAAAGTTATATTTTTCCAAATATTATAAAATTTCTAAGATCAAGGGTGATTTTTCATATAAACAAATTTTTTAACCAAAATAATCAATCTTTGTTTAAATAGATGAATTTTCAACTAAAAAAGCTGAATTTTGAACAATGTTTATGAATTTTAAATCAAATAGTTGAATCTTCAGCAAAAGGACATGGATTTTCAACCAAAAATGAAACTAGGTCATTTGTAATCCATACAAATTAACTTTTAGCTAAATAAAATATATCTTTTTCACAATAAATTTAAATTTCCAAGCAAAAAGATAAATTTTTAAAAAAGAAAATTGAGTTTCTTGAAAAACGACGAATTTTCAAAGAAATAGTTGAATATTCAGTTGAAAAAATTAATTTCCATTAAAAGAGCGAGTTTTTAACAAAATAATAGAAATTTCAACCAAAATAAATTACATTTCAATCAAATAGTTATATTTTGGCCGAAAAGAATGACATTTCTAAGCTAACGGATACATTTTTAAACCAAAAAAGATGCTTTTTAAACCACGATTGTAAATCTTCAGAACAGAAGATAAATTTTCTACTTAAAAAGCTACATTTTTATCAAAAAATAATAATTTAAAAACAAGTAGTTTTATCTTTTACAAGGAAAAATGTAGTTGTTTAAATTTTCAGATGAAAAAAAATTCATGTTTGATAAAGAGCACGAATTTGAAATAAATACCTAAATGTTTAATGGAATTTTTGATTTTTTACAAAATAGTTTAATTTTCAACTAAAGGAATCATTTTTAAAACAACAAGGTAAATTTGAAACCAAAAAAATTAGTTTGCTACCAAAAAGACGAACTTTCAACAAAATACATGAATTTTCAAACAAACATTTGAATTCTCATCTCAAAAAGATAAATTTTGAACTTAAAACAAGTAGTCCAATTTCAAGAATAAAAATTAATATTGTATTTAAAAAACGATTTTTCAACACAATAATTAAATCATGACATTGTTGCCGTTTATGAGTACCAGAATTATTTGAGTTTCGGTTTAAAAAATTGACTTTCAATAAAGGCACAAAGTATTTAAATTTCCAACTAAAGAAATGAATTTCAGACGAAAAGGATAAGTTTTCTGCTAGAAAAAAACACATTTTAAACAAAATATATGAATTTTAAACCATTAAGTTGCATTTTTAACAACGAAAAAGATTTGAAAAGGATAACAGAAGTTTAATTTTCAGTAGAAGAAACTAATACTAAAAAAGAAAATAAATTTTCAATCAAACAAATGAATTTTTGACAAACAATTCTTTAGGAAAATTACCTGTTACGACGTACAACTATATATATTAGCAACATGTTATGTTATAATTAAGAAATTTTGGCCCATCCTAGGTTTAAGAACCTTATGACTAAATTTATGACCGACCACAACTGAAATCAAGCAGCTTGGTAGAGCACCTCTCACTGATCGCTTTTCTACTCGTATCTTAATATTTTTTTAGGTAATAAGAATAAGAGAACTCGTATTTTTTTATTCCTCTTTAAGATGAAAGTAAAGAAAGTTATGGCAATTTAAAAAAAAAATCTCGAAATCTGACGTCGCACAAAAATTTTCAAATGACTAGTATTTTCTTAATTTTTCAATAATTTTTATTCTGTTCCGCTCATTGGACGTAATTTTAATTCCCTTTCTTTGAGAATTGAGTTTTTTTCTAAGTTGAAAATTAAAAAGTTATAGCTGTTTTTCGAAAAAATTTCAAATGCGATTTTCTCCGAAAGTCCATCGTTTTTTTTTCTACATTTTTTTTCAGAGATAGCTGATAAAATGATCTAAATATACAATAAATGATAATTTCCACTTCTAATAGAAGTAGGAGTAAAAAAAAACTGAATATTTTTTTCATTTATTCCTACTTTTCATTTGGAAAGCTTGAAAATAATATTTTTTTAAACTTATTTATAACGTTTTTACATAAATAGTACTCAATAATTTTAATTACAATCTTATTTTCACAGATTTTAAGGTTTAAAGTATATTTTTTGCTCTTCCTTTGTTTTGTGTGAAAAGGTTTTTTTGTAGATTTTGTAGAGGTTTTCGCAGTAGATTTGGTAGTTTTTGAAGTACATTTGACAGTTTTTGTTTTCTTTCTTCTGTTTCTTTAACTTTAACTAGCCATGCTAATAATCATCGCTTATAACAGAAAAACTTTTGTTTAAAATCGCCTTGTTGGCAAACTTATTGACCTAAAGAATAGTCTCGATCATCATTAAGACAATAGTTCTGGAATCAAAGTAAAAATTCTAATTTTCTCTGATATTAATGATTCATACGAGATTGCTCGTCTGAAACGTAATTTTCAATGTACTCCTTATTTACACTTTCCTGAGTTAGAAGGGGGGATTGGGAGAATATGGTAATATGCAATTGTGTTGATGTCAGTTATGGAGAAGTTTGAAATTAACAATGAGTTATCCACCGTAAAAATAATTTGTGGGCCCTAAAAAGGGCCGTTTGGTATTTTAAAAATAGCAGATTATTTAATAAAGTCAGTAATTTTTTTCTGTTTGATGCAACTCTTTCTCTGGCAGAAGTTTTCAACCATGTCTAAAACAGCAAAGATTGTGTTCGGCACATCACTTTGTTCAGAAAGAAACCTGCGAGCAATTGCTAAACCAACTTCAGCATCTCTCAATTTTGTTGGTGGTGCCAAATCCTGATCCTCGGCATCAGGTTTTGAAGGTTCTTGTGCCTTTAAACTATCCAATATCTCACTATCTTTAGGTTCACTAACAATAATGACATTAGTATCAACATCAATGACATCTTCAAAAGATACTACTGTGAAGCCCAACATTCTTTGTAGATCATCCCACTCTTCAGAAGTACCATCCGATAAAGTTTCGTCTTGTTCTTGTATTGCAAGATTTTCCATGAAGCCAACCTTCCGAAAGCAATTCGCAATTGTATCACTAGTGACATCAGCCCAAGCTTTGTTTAAGTAGAAATAGCATCTAAGAAATTCAAATCAGTCAACCCCATTTTCTCATCCGAAGCCTTGAGCAATCCTTTTATAATTCTCCGCTGGTAATTCACTTTAAGGTTCTTAATGATTCCTTGATCTATTGGTTGCATTTGTGGTAAGTGAACTACCTTTATGGCTTTCAAGGCTTTAATTAAGACTTTTGGATGAGCCGGACAATCATCCACAAGAAGGAGAACTTTCCGATTTTTTCTTTGAAACTTGTGATAAATTTTATGAAGCCAGTCTTCATATGCTCAACTAGTCATCCAAGCTTTTTTACTGCTCTCGCAAAGCACTGGTAAAGACTCCCTTGAAACATCGTGGATTCTTAGATTTGCCTATTATCAGCAACTCTAGTTTTTCTTTACCAGACATATTAGCGCAAACCATGAGAGTAACACGATCTTTGCTTTTTTACGACCATGGCAAGTGTCGCCATTAAATGTCAGAGTTTTATCTGGTGAATATTTGAAAAAAGAACTGTTTCATCTTCATTGAAGATATCTTCTATTGCATAAACTTCTAACAAGCTAGGCAAAATGTCGGTGAAAAACTTTTCGCAGTCTTCTTCCGAAACAGAAGCACTTTCGCCATTTAATGTTCTATAGATTATTCCATTCCTATTCTTAAACTTTTCTAATCACCCAGAGCTAGCTTTGAAGTCTTTGTATCCCAAGTGAGCTGCAAAGAATTCAGCTTTTTCTAGCATTATAGGACCAGATAAGGAAATATTCTGGTTCCGAGCAGATTTCATCCATTCCACCATCGATATTTCGAACTATGGAAAATGAGATGTCTTCATGCGTTTCCGATCCGGTTGGAAGCAGGAATTTTCACCAGCAGCCAAAATCTTCTCCTTGTTCTTGATGATGGAAGTCAGAGAGTTGGCGGGGATCTTGAAATCTGCAGCAATGTCCTTCTTCCTTTTAACTCCTTTCTCGACACATCTAAAGTTTTACTTTCTCACTCAATGATAATGTTTTATACTTGATCTTCTTCATACTCTCGAAATTGTTAACGTCTAAGTCCTATCAACATTGAACTACACAAGCACGCAATCTTCATTTATATTAGAAGCCCCACCCTTGCCACACACGCCAACTCCCACCACTCGCAACGGACCAATCAGATGCAACCGCATAAGTTATAAATATGAGTTCGTCGCAGTTGTTACTTAGTCATTGCTGTACTTCGAATTATAGAGGTTATCATCACGGCGGGTCATACAATTTTCTTCGAATTATCGAGAAATTTGAATTATCGAGAACTATTAACATGAAAAACATCAGGTTTTATCCGAGGCCAAAAAAAAGTTCGAATTATCGAAAATTCGACTTATAGAGGTTCGAATTATCGAGGTTTCACTGCAGTATATTTTTTCTATAAAATTGTAGCAATGATTACAAACTATATCTTCATTCTGTACTTCATTCTGTACTTTAAGTCTAACACTTATTTACAAACAAATTTTAAATAATTTTCACGTTAATAGTTGCAAAGATATTCAGTTTAAATTAATTCTTCTTCTTTAAGTCTAACTTATACCCTGAACTTTATCTGTAATATGAGCTGACAAACTAATTGTTAATGCAATGATTTAAAATATTTTTTAATCAAACTTAATTTACAAGAATCGTGTGTAAACAAATTCATCTTAGTTACACAGAACAAATGAACGTTTTCTATCAAATAATATCAGATGCTAATAAAAGAATATTAAAAAACTTTAAATACAAAACAAAGAGCAAAAAATATACATTAAAACCTTCAAATCTGTGAAAAATTAAAATTCTGTTTTACTATTTATGTGAAAAAGTAATAGATAAGTAAAAATTATTATTTTAAAGCTTTCCACACAAAAACTACGAATAAATGAAAAATTTACTATTGATTTTTTTACTCCTATAAATATTAAAAGTGGAAATTCTTGTATAGCGTAACTTTTAGATCTTTTAAACAACTTTTCCTGAAAAATATTAATCAGAAAAACAACGGACTTTCGGAGAAAACCGAATTTGAAAATTTACCGAAAAACAGCTATAATTTGAAAAATGTTGTTCGACGATGTCAGATTTCGAGGTTATTTTGTAAATCACCATCACTTCCGTAACGTTTATCTTAGAGAGAAATAAAAAATATGTGTTTGCTTATTTTTAATACTTAATAACATATTTTGATTTAAAAACGATCGGTGAGAGGTACTCTACCACGCTGCCTGATTTCAGTTGTAATCGGTCATATGCACTTAAAATGTAAGTTTTCATAATGTAAGATATAATTCAATCAATGTTTTTAGACAACGGTGGGCTCACCCTTACATGGCCAAAACAAGGTTGGACGGGATCTCCGCGTCGTTTGACAGTTGATAGGGAGGGTAATCTCTGGGTGCCTCTTTTTGAAGGTGGCGGAGTAAGGATTTTTCAATCTTTGTAAAAATATTTCAAAAAATGGAGCTTTAAATAAAAATAATTTATTTTTTATTTTTCTCAGGTTATTCAAGTTGATCCACGCATTAATGACATATTACGATTTATTCCCATACCTGCACAAAGGGTCAACGCATGCACTTTTGGGGGTCCTAAATTTGATATTTTATATGTGTCAACAATGTGGTATGGTCACGTAAATGAACATGGGCAACGTCAAAGATTTGATGAAGGTGGTTCAATTTACGCTGTCAAGGGCCTTGGAGTGAAGGGTTGGCCACCAGGACAATACAAGTTGTTAGTAGAGAATATGATCACTGAAAAATTTGAACCTGTCAGTGTCCGCCTTCCATAAATTTGTTATTTATTCACATGTGAACTTTTATCAAAATAGTTGAATTATCAATAAAAATACATACAGAGTCTCGGAACTGTTTTTTCTTTCTTGATTTTCTTTCTGTTTTGTCACGTCTGAGTAAACACCCCACATACCCCGAGGCAGAGTTCGAATTTAACCAAAGAGTTAAAACATTAATTTTCTACCAAAAAGCGATGATTTAAAAAAAATACAGTCAAATATGGCATTAGAGTCGGTTTTCACGCCTGAATGAACACCGCACATCTCCCGCAACACATCTTATCGATCCCCGCCATGCGACCACAATTCTCGGAAACACTTAATTCAAGATTCACTAAATCAAGATTTGACAGTAGATTAGTTTTCAAAAAATTAGATAATTTTTCAACTAAAATGATGAACCTAAAGTCAAGAAAATATATTAACATGTCAACAAAACGAATAAATTTTCTACACAAATATTAATTTTTAACCAAAATAGATTAGTTTTACAAAGTACTGAAAACAACAGTTGATTTCAACAGAAGCACATGAATTTTCAACGAAGCAGATTCAATTCTCAACCAAAAAGACGAGTGTTCAACAAAACAGTTGACTTTTCAACGAAGGAGGATACTTTTCAGAAAAATTGTTTAATTTTTAACAATGTGGGTTGAGTTTCAACTGAAAATTTGAATTGAAAAAAATTGTTAACCAAGAAGATTAATTTTTGACAAAAAAGACAATCTTCGAAGAAACTACATGTCTTTTAAAGGATTATTTTAAATAGAAAAGATAATTTTTTTGAACAAAAATAGATTTTTAAAATTGTTAACAACAAAAAACGACCTTTCTATAGAATAGTGAAATTTTTTCTCAGAAGATTAGTTTTTTTACCAAAAAAGACCAATTGTTATTAAAATAAACTAATTTTCAAACAAGTAGTTGAATCTTGAACTGAATATTATTAATTTATAATGAACAATTTAATAATTATAATTATAATTAAAAAAAAAAATTTAACAAAGAAAACGAAATCTTGAAGCCAATTTTTTTAAGACAATTTTTTAACAAAATGCATGAATGTTCAAACAAATAGTTGAATTTTTAGTTAAAAAAATTAAGTCTAAAAAACGATTTTAAGATAATATAGTTAAATTTTCTAGAAAGTAGAATAATATTTCACAAAGTAGCTCAATTTTTAAACAAGGAGACTATTTGGATTACCTATGCAAATTACTTTGATTTACTTGAACAACTTTGTATTTGACGTTTATTACCTGTATTGCCTAACTTACTTGAAATTGACTGAATTACGAGTGGATTGAATATTTGAAATTAAACATTCAAAACCATAGCAGTTTTAAGGTAGTATGCTATCAAATAAAATAGAACAGAATTAGAAGTCTCAAATACTATAAAATCTTAAAAAGTAGATCGTTAAAAATTAAAATATTTTTGGACCTAATAAATGTTCAAAAATTCGTAATTTTTGGCATTGATCATTTTTAAAGCCAAGCGCCAGGTAATGATAGAAACCTAGTTGTTTTTTTTCTCAAAAACGTTTTTTCTTTCAAATGAAAACTCAATTATTTTGTTGATAATTTTTTATATTTTAGTTGAAAATTCATTTTGTTTCAATGTCATCTTTTTGGTAAAAAATGTTGTTGTTTTGTTGAACATTCATTTTGTCAATTGAAAATTCATCTTTGGGATCATGTCTATTCTTTTAGGTTCAAAATTTAACTATTTCGTAAAAAATCAAGTATTTTTTC
The DNA here is from genome assembly GCF_010883055.1 of Belonocnema kinseyi. Lineage (NCBI taxonomy): Eukaryota > Metazoa > Arthropoda > Insecta > Hymenoptera > Cynipidae > Belonocnema > Belonocnema kinseyi. The sequence goes on along the minus strand of NC_046663.1, from coordinate 7,315,208 downwards.
GTGAATCTTATTATTTTTATGAAAATTGAATTCTCGTAGAAAAGTCTTTGGCTGCAAATTTTACTTTCTTCTGAATACTTATATTTTTTGACTTGAAGATTTACCTCTGTATAAAAATTTAGCCATTTTGTTATTTATGCATATGTTTAGCCTAAAACTAATTTTGGAATTGTTAAAAGCTAAACGATCCACGTCAAAGATTTAAAAATCTTTGAAACTTCTAAATCTAATTTATATCATTCTACAGGCTACTACTTTAAAACGGTTATAATTTTGAATGTCTTATTTTAAATATTTAATATTTAACTTAAGCTGTACTGAAACATAGCAGGGGTATTGGAAAATAGATAAGGATACCTGGAGGTATATTCAGGAATTTAGTGGTGTGGGACTGGTAGAAACGTGCGTAGAGAGAAAGAAATGGGACGGAGTAATAATGGACGAAGAGGGAAAATACACGTATGTGAGTAAGATCGGGTATCGGTGATAGATTATGTGATCATGAATATGAAAGGCTTGAAGGAGAAAGAGAAATTCACAGTGAAAGAAAGGCTGGAATCAGACCATGGGCCATTAGGTTTATGAATAAAAGGGGAAGGTGGCGGAAGGCAAGGTGGGGAGACGGTGCCATCGACGAGGAAGGCAATAAAGAAGTATTAGGAGCAGTTGGGAATGGTAAGCTATGGGGGTTGTGGGTTGAAGAGATATGGGAGGATCCGAAAGAGAAAGTAAAAGGGTGTGTGCAAAATAAGGTATTCAGAAAGAAGGAGATAGGAATGGTAAAGTCGTGGTTGAACAGGGAATGTATACTGATGAAGAGAAAAGTGAAAAGGAAGTAGAAGAAAGGTACTGCAAAAAGGGAGAGGTACGTGAAAATTTGGTAGGAATTTAGGGTTATGTGTAAGAAGAAAGAGCAGCAAAAGAAAAAAGACCTGGAAGAGGAATTGAAAAACTGTAAGAGAGAAGGGGACGCCTGGAAGATAATTAATAGGTTTAGGAAACGTATGATGAGGATGAGTGATAAGATAAGGATTGAGGAATCTAGGGCATTTTTTAAAGATGCATTTTAGGGATTAGATACACAGAAAAGACATAAGGATATTAAAGGAACAAGGGAGGTAGCTAGCAGTAGGGGTAAACGGGTTAGAGAACGAAGCGTGGATGTTTGGTACACACGATGTAAGAAAAAGGCTGAAGGAGGTAGTTAAAAGTATGAAGGAAGGCTAGATTCCCAAGAGGGAGAAGGGAGGGGTTGATTATATCACTTTATAAAAGCGGAATAGAGGGAGATAGAAAACTGATCGAGGAATCACGCTAGTGAATAAGGCGTACAAAATATACGCGATGATGCTGACAGATAGGTTTCGGATGAATGTTGAGGGAAAAGGAATATTGGCGGAATAGCAGGTGGGTTTTAAGGAGGGAAGAATTACTATCTACAATATTTACGTCATGCAGCGCGTGGTGGATAGCGAATTACCTAAAAAGAATGCGAAAGTGTACGCTTTTTTTGTAGACCCAAAAGGCGCGTTTTCTACGGCGGATAGGGGGAGGTTGGGGGAGTCGATCAAAGAGACGGGAGGAGTGTAGAGAGGCCTAATCGAGAGGATAGTTAAGGTATATGAGGAGACGAAAGATAGGGTGAGGGGAGGGGAGCGAATCTTGAAGGTTTTCTGAATGGGTCAGGGGTTGAGGCAAGGGTGCCCGCTTAGCCCAGCGCTTTTTGTAATTTTAATGGCGGATATGGAAAGTGAGATAGTGGCTGGAGTGATAGGAGAACTTAGCGTAGGAGGAGTCAGGATATAGTCACTCGCATATGCAGATGACATATTGCTGCGAGCAAAGAGCAAACTGGCCTTAAAGAGGATGATGAGAAGGCTTAGAAGATACTTAGGTACAAATAGGATAAAGTTAAATGCGGAAAAGTTGAAATTTATGGTGTTTAGGATAGGTGGTGAGAGATATAAGGGAAAGGAGTGGAAGTGGAACGAAAAAGGAGTACAGGAGGTAAAATATTTTTTCTAACTGGGCTTCAATTTTCGGAGGAATGGGGAAGTGGATGGCCATATAAAAGAGAGAGTGAGGAGGGCAAATGTGGGGATGAGGTATGTGTGTTTATTTAGTTTAAGCATTATAACAGGGATTCGAGCGCATAAATATGAGGAGCTATTTTTGGAAGAGGGGGAATTAAGATGGTTTGGTAGTGTTGCTGGAAAAAGCAGAACAGATGTAGCGGTGGGAAGGTGGAGGTGGGAAAGGAGAGGTATTTTAGAACGAATGGATTGCAAATGGATAGAGTGAGAAGGATGCACGAGGAAGGAAGGAGGGTAGATGAGGTGGTTAGGAGAAAGGACATCAAGAGTGAGAAGGGAGCAGAGGAGGAGAGAATAAGAGAGTCAAGGCTTAACGCATGAAGGAGTTTGAAGAGGTGGAAAAGAGATTTTAAATACCGTATATAAAAGATAACATTAATGTGATCCTAGCTTGAATATTAGTAGTAATATAGTTGCTTTAAGTAATCAAATAAAAATTAAAAAGATAGTTTTATAAACATCTATAGTACATTTTATGCGGGGCGGCTAAGTTTTTTTTTAGTGCAACAGCGCTTCTATTTGAAACAAGGTCAGACAATGATTTTTATTTTTGGGGTCTCTGAATCCGTTTTCAAGGTTTAAAAAACTCCAGTACGTTAGGGTACTGACATAACCTTGAAAGACCTCATAAAATAGTACAATATGCATCAAGGCGTACACACAGTAATTTTCCAGGTGTAAATTTTCCACACGAGCGAAGGTCGTATAAAATTTTAGCGCTCACATTACTTGTTTTTTTGGGGGTCTCTGAATCCAAATCCGAAAGCCTCAATCAGGGCCGTAATTAGGGCCATAAAACAGGGACTTAGCCGGATCACATTCTCACTCCGTTGCACGATTTGGATTCAACGACTCCAAAAACATCTAGTGAACATGTTCTGACCTCCAGATCCGAAAAAAGATTTTTTGCTGTTAAAATATCTTAAAATCATTAAATTATTTGAAAGTCCCTACGTCCTTCGCAATAATTAAAAATTCTCTAAAATCCTGAAAACCTTGTGAACTACTTTAAAATATATCTGCAAATATATAATCGTAAAAATCCATTAAAATAAGTAGAAATAATATGAAATCCCTTAAATATAAATTATTAAATTCAGGAATTATATTTTATAATAAATTATATTTAAAAAATCAGTAATAAATTATATTCTATCAAATCATTTCAATGTTGGGAAATCCTTTAAAATACCTGCAAGTACCTTCGAATATTTGTAACGCAAGGAGTTCTAGAAATCCCTTCAAATCTGAAGTGAATTCTCCGGCTGGCAGCCTAGATTATAATTCTCTATAAAAATTCCCTGCTCTTACTTCAAATTCAATTTATTCACAAAATTTTGTATCATAACTCAGAAATATAAATTCTCTGTCTGAGACCCAAAATTATACATCTTTTCTGAAATTCCTTGTCACAAACCCAAAACAATCATTCTTTGCTATAAATTTAATAAAATTCTCTTTCCCTATTTAGAGTTCTCAATTATTTAGAAAATTCCATGACCGAAATCCCAATTGATAATTATTTTCTAAATATCCGTGCCCTAGTCAAAAACTACAAATCTCTCAAAAAATTCCCGGTCCAAGTCCAGAAATATCAATCTTTTAGAAAATTACCTTCAAAAAATTTAAAACAATCATTTACAAAAAATCCCTGCCTCCCAGTACGCACAATATTTGGCGACGTCTTTACGACGTCGTTACGACAACTTCACGACATCCTATGTCCATGTCGTTTCGGTGTCTTTAAGATATCGTAAAGACATTGTCAGATCACACGACTCATTTACGATATCGTAAAGATACCTTAACGACATGGACATAGGACGTCGTAAAGTTGTCGTAAAGATGTCGTAACGATGTCGTAAAGACGTCGCCAAATTTTGTGCCCAATGGGCTAAATTCAGAATTATTATTCTTCCAAAAAAGTTTTCGGACCCAAATTAAAATGATCAATCTTTCGGAACTTTCCTGTCCCGAATTTAAAATTATAATTATTCACTAAAATGCCCTTTACCCATCGAAAATTATTTTTGTTCCAAAAAATTTTCTGGTCGTAATTCAGAATTATCGATCTTTTAGAAAATTACCTGTCCTAATTCAACATTATTAATCTTTTAGAAAATTCCTGGTCCCTAATTTAAAAGAATAATTATTTACAAAAATTAACTCTCGCAATTTATAATAACCAATCTTTGAGTAAACTTCTTTATCTCAAAAAAGTATGATAGTTCTTTCCAGAAGCAAATTCTCATTCGCTGGACGGTTTCTTCCCTATCAACAAAACTCCCGATCATTTCCTGATTTTCAAGACTTACCGGCCGTGCAGATACCTTATAAATAAAGAAATAAATTGAGTGGAAATTTACGTTTTTCTAATTTATTTCACAATTAAATAATTATTTACAGGAATAATACGTCGTCTTCGACTTGAAGAAAATATTTAAAATAATTAAACGTCTCATGAAAATAATATATTTAAATATTTCTCAGGTTTTTAAAATTGATGCAAAATATCAAAAAATGCATCGATCTGTTAAAATACCGGCAAGAGTCTTACGAGTTGGCTCAAGTCTGATTTTATAACTTAAGAATTCCTGCCAAAAATGAAGGATATTATTTTCTCAAACCAGAAAAAAACTATGTTTTTTACATAATCCAAAGTCTATAATAAAAAGTTTCGATGATTGAATTAAAAGTCTCCGTTTTATTATTTATTTGAAAGACATTTCTCATTTTAGAATCAAGAGTACATGATGACTTTGTAAAGATCTTCGCTTGAGGCGATTGCTAGAGAGATAGATAAACGATTATTTTTCAACCTTCTGGCATTAAAAATTTAGTTGCTTACACTAACATTTTTTACCGAATTTTCTTACAACAACCTCTTAAAAACTAACATTCATCCATACCTTACCTCTAAGCCGCTCGCTTTCATAGCCTAGCCTTCCACACTTCGCATCGTCTCGCCTCGCACTCATGTTGCTACTCTCTTGCTTTGCCTCGCATTGCCAGCCTCTGTGTGCGTAGCTAATACCTAATATTTATCTACTATTTATAATATTTACAATTTTCTTACTCCTACCTTCTCTCCTATTTACAATCTTTTCTTCTACATTTCTCTACCTCCTTTCTTCTCTTCTTCTCCATCTTACCCAATACTCCCTTCACCAATTCCAATGACCTTTTAACCTCTTTTGCATGCAGTAATACCTCTATCCTTATCCCACTCCGTTCCACCTCTTCACATTTCTCTAATAAGTTCTATACTTTTTGAACCCCCTTTTCGCACAATTCACACATCCTCTTCTCACTAGAAAGCCAGAACCTATTACGTTTTCTTAACCACCTCATATACCCTCCTTCCTTTCCCGTCCATCCTTCTCAATTTCCCCATCTGCAATCCATTTTTTTAAGTATCTCATGTACCGCTTTTTCGTTTCACTTGCAATCCCCTCCCTTATTTCTCTCACCTCCTTTTGTAAACACCATAACCTCCGACATTTCCACATTTAATTGTAACCTATTTTTGTCCAAGTATCTTTTCAACCTTTTCATTACCTCTTCATTATCTCCCAGTCACTAACTTATACGTTACCCCTTCTATCTTTACTCTCCATTTGCACGCACCACAGCCTCTCCATTTTCAAGAACTTCTTTTTCTAATTCATCCCGAACCCCTGTTATAATTCCCCTACGAGTCCTTTTTTTCTTCTTTACTCTGACCGCCTCCTGTAGCCTGCACCCATACTTCCTTAGCAATTTTGGCTCTACTATATCCGATTCCGTTCTCGCTACTCACGTCTCTACCAGTCCTACCGAACCATTTTCCTGAATATACATCCAGAAATCCTCATCTTTTTTCCTTACCCCTGTTACTTTCCAGTTCAGCACCCTTAACATTCCTCCACCCTGCTTTACTCCCACCCCATTTTTGCCACTAATCGTGGGACGTTACGCTTAAAAGTTAAATATTGCATTATTACAAATACATTACTACAAATATTAAATAGTAGGCGTAACCTGCCTTATCCCATATAAAAGAGTGTAACACCGCTAATTATAAAAGAGCGCATTAGCGATCTTCTCTGAGTTTGAACTTAACTATGGTAGCTGTGTTACGGTCGGTAAGACAGAAACCACAAGATACTTACAATGTTACCATGGAGGGATGAGAACTCAGAGGGTTCCGGTGCTCAATCAATAAAAAACTTCAGTTGCAAACTGTAACGCTATAAAATACTTATAGTTAGGATTATAATCATACGATTTTATTTATACTCTACCTTTACTACACTACCATTAGTGACCGATGTGGTGAATGTGAGAAATTAGTCCAAACATCAGGTCATACGAAACTCGGGTGCCGATTCGCAAATTCATCGGGGCGTGACTTTTTCGAGGTCTCCAGCGTATATAGGGTGTCCCGCGAGATCTGTAGTTAATTTTGTGTGTGTGTGTGTGTGTGTGTGGGTGGGGGTTGTGCACAAAAAAACGGAAAGAAAAAACTCCAACATTTTTTAGGTGCGATGCTTATTCTGGGCACAACAGAGTGTACAAGCGTAGGTACGTGTGAGAATGTGTGGCGTGCGCATACTGTCTCAACCAAGCAGTTCCCCCACCGAAGCACTGGACGAGAAGATGGCCATTACACAATATATGTAATTTTTCTTATTTATTAAAACAGTCTAACATTAACCAAAATCTTGTAGCCCACCTATTATTAATAATAATGTGTTGGAATTATATTTGTGCAAACCGAGTCCAGCAAAACGAGTTTTCAATTTTATCAAATTCGAGCATTATCGGACAGTGTGATGCCTATCGCCTCGTCCAGCGCTTCGGTGCGTGAACTACTTGTTTGAGACGGCGTGCGCACGCCACACATGTTCACACGCACATAAAAATTGTAGTCTCTGTTGAACCAAGAATAAGCATCGGATGTAAACAATTTTGAGGACTTTCTTACTTATTTTTATTGTGCACAACATCCACCTGAACAAAATTAACAACAGTTCCATGCGATCTACGTACAATGAATCGCTTTGATAAAGTCGCGCACTTTAAAGATCAAACTCAAAATAGTTAACGTGTTCGAGTCTTGTCCTAAAGTCCTATCGGTTGAGAATTTCGGTCGTGAGTAATTGAGTCTATTCTCGAATGAAGTCCGCAGTGTTAAAGTTCGTGAAAATAACTCAAGTTTGGATTAGGCAGCTGTTTTAGGGCCTTATATTGAACTATCGCTAGCGAAACGTGCCTGTACATTTTTTCACAGAATAACTCTCTATCTCTCTCGACCTTTTTTAAGGGAAAAGGCACATAAGGTTTAATATTTTGTAACTATCTATCTGTTCTATGGCACTCATAATAAATCTATTGTTAATCTGACCATTTCTTTTCTTATTTAAAAACACTGAAGCTGAACAGTTCCCATAGAACTTAAGAGTTACAACGTACCCACAAACAAAAATAAATTGTCAGGCCTTACCACCCTGACATGATCAGCACTCTGGTCTCTTTTTTAAATTTCCATTATATCCTAGCCCATTTCCGGGTCAGACAACTCAGCGGCGCCACTAACGTAAAACAAAATGTCAAATAATGCATATTTTTTTGCTACTTTTTACAAAAAATTTTTTTTGCGCTATTAGTTTTCCAGAAAACAGGGCGGCGCTATCTTTCCGGCAACTCAGCGGCGTCCTCTACAAAAATCATTCAAAAATCAATAAATTAAGAAAATGACTAGATTGGATTTTTTGCTATATTTATGCTTTACAATGAGCTATGAATCGCTTTTGTAAAGTCAACCCTTATTAAAAAAAACTACCCCTGGTAATGAAAACATTTATTAAAAAAAAATATTGAAAAAATGACTAGGCTAGATTCTTTTGCTATTTTTTTTGCTTTTAAATGTGATATTAAACACTATTATAAAATCAACCCTTATTGTAAAAATCAACCCCCTGTAATAAGAAAAAGTATTTAAAAAAAGTATTGAAAAAAATGACTAGGCTAGATTTTTTTGCTATTTTTTGCTTTACAATGAGCTATGAATCGCTTTTGAAAAGTCAACCCTTATTAAAAAAACTACCCACTGCAATGAAAACAGATATTAAAAAAATATTGAAAAAATCAGTAGGCTAGATTCTTTTCATATTTTTTTGCTTTTAAATGTGATATTAAACACTTTTATGAAATCAACCCTCATTGTAAAAAGCAACGCCATGTAATAAGAAAAAGTATTTTGAAAAAGTATTGAAAAAATGACTAGGCTAGATTTTTTTGCTATTTTTTTGCTTTACAATGAGCTATGAATCGCTTTCAAAAAGTCAACCCTAATTAAAAAAACTACCCCCTCTAATGAAAACATGTATTAAAAAAATATTGAAAAAATGACTAGGCTAGATTCTTTTGAAATTTTTTCTGCTTTCAAATGTGATATTAAACATTTTTATAAAGCAACCCTTATTGTAAAAAGCAACCCCCCGTGATGAGAAAAAGTATTTTAAAAAAGTATTGAAAAAGTAACTAGACTAGATTTTTTGCTATTTTCTTGCTTTCAAATGTGATTTTACACACATTTGTCAAACCAACCCTTATTGTAAAAAGCCACCCTCTGTAATGAAAAAAAGTATTAAAAAACAGTTTTCAAACTTCATTGACACTGGAAAATTCCCAAAAAGATTATTTTATGATAAATTTATATCTGCGTGGTAAAGAGGGGTTGATTTTAGACGTCAATAGTTAGGGCCAAAAAATTGGAGTGTGTATTTTCGAGAAGCACAAAAATCAGAGACTGCATTGATACTGGAATTTACTTAAAAATATTCATTTTTACAATCTTATATCTAAGTGGTGGTTTTAAGGGTTAAGGTTATGGTAGGCGTTAAGGGTTCGAGGATAAAATCGAAAAGGGTGTTTTTAAAGAGCGCAAAAATTAGAGACTTCATTAACACTGGAAAATTCTTAAGAAGATTATTTTTTTACAATTTCATATCTACGTTGTAGAAAGGGGTTGATTTTAGACGTTAAGGGTTGAACCAAAAAAATTGGAGAGGCTATTTTCGAGGATCCCAACAATCAGAGACTCCATTTACACTAGAAAATTCTAAAAAAGATTATTTGTCGACAAAGTTATATTTACTTGGTGGAGAGGGGTTGATTTTAGACGTAAACGGTCGGGGTTAAAAAATTGTAGTCGGTATTTTCAAGGAGCCCAAAAATCAAATACTCCATTGAGACTGGAAAATTCTCAAAAGAATGATTTTTTTACAATTGCATATCTACGTGGTAGAGAGGGGTTGATTTTAGACGTTAAGGGTTAGAACCAAAAAATCGGAAAGGGTATTTTTGATGAGCCTAAAATTCAGAGACTTCATTGACACTGAAAAATTCTAAAAAAGATTATTTTCTGACAAAGTTATACCTACGTGGTAGAGTTGGTAGAACTTGAATTTGTCCATAATTTTTTTAAAATTTTATACTGTTACTAGAGTCTTTGATCTTTTGCTCCTCAAAAATACCCTTTCAGATTTTTTGGTTCGAAACCTTAACGTCTAAAATCAACCCCTCTCTACGACGTAGATATGCAACTGTAAAAAAATAATCCTTTTGAAAATTTTCAAGTGTCAATGGAGTATCTGATTTTTGGGCTCCTTGGAAATACCGACTACAATTTTTTGGCCGCGACCCTTTACATCTAAAATCAACCCCTCTCCACCACGTAGATACAACTTTGTCGAAAAATAATCTTTCTTAGAATCTTTTAGTGTCAATGGTGTCTAAATTTCAGGCTCCTCAAAAATACTGTTTCAAATTTTTTGCTCCAACCCTTAAAGTCTTAAATCAACCCCTCTCTACCACGTAGATATGCAATTGTAAAAAAATAATCGTTTTGAGAATTTTCCCGTGTAAATGGAGTCTTTGATTTTTGGGCTCCTCGAAAATACCCTCTCCAATTTTTTGACTCCAACCCTTAATTAATTTTCTTTGAATTCTAAATTAATCAACCCATAATCGAGAGAAGTTGTTGAAAATGCAACTATTTGCTTAAGGACTATTCTGATTTATTATTATAATTTTTTTGTGGAAAATTCTTAAACAGTTTAATTTTCGAGGCCACAAGCTTTAGAAGTGAACCTTGAATTTCGAACAAATTATTTTTTACTCTTCTGATAGCCTCTTGACTTCTCAAATGATCAATACGAAAAATGACGAATTTCTTAATATTTATGAGGATAAGAAAACTTTGAATTTTCAACGATCGACTTTTGAAGATTCTATAATCTTTGAGACTTCGAATTATATTTTATTATATTTTATAGTCTGATATCGAAAAACTGTTATAATTTTAAATATCTGATTTTAAATATTAATTCCACTTGTAATCCAGTTAATTTAAAGTAAGTTAGGTAATTCAAGTAATAAACATTGAATCCAGAGTTATCCAAGTAAATCAAAGTCATTTCCGTAGGTACTCCAAATAGACCTCTCGGTTATAAATTTAGCTGCTTGTGAAAGATTTACCTATTTTGTAGAAAATTTAACTATATTATCGTAAATTAGTTTTTTTGTTGTTTTTTTTGGCTGGAAACTAATTGTTCTAACTGAAAATTTAACTATTTGGTTGAAAATTCCTTTATTGCGTCAAATATTTTTTGTTGTTTTTCTTTGTAGTATATTCTTCTTTTAACATGAACCTTAATTTGCTACATTATTCTATTTTGTGCCAAATTTTATTTTACTGTGGAAAATTTGTTCTTCTTACATGAAAATTAATTTGTGAAACAAAAAAATTGTACTGTTTTTTTTTTAAATTTTCAATTGAACTTTTTCTGATAAAAATATTCATTAATTTGGTTAGAAATTCACGTAGTTTCTTCTAAGATTATTTTTTTTGTAGAAAATTAATATTCTTGGCTAACAATAATTTTTTTTTTTAATTTAACTTTTTGGTTGAAACTCAACTTAGTTGTTATAAATTAAACAGTTTTTCTAAAAAGTACCCTTTTCTGTTGAAAAATCAACTACTTTGTCGAACATTCGTATTTTTGATTGAGGATTGTCTGTTTTTGTTAAAACCAACTGCTTTTTTATTAAAAACTGAATATTTTTCAGTTTAACTATCCATTATAACATTTTTTGCAAGAATTAATTTTTTTTTTGTAAAAAATTAATATTTGTTTACAGAATTTGTTAACTTTGTTGACGTTTTATTTTCTTGGCTTAAGGTTTATCATTTTAGTTGAAAAATGATCTAATTGTTTAAAAATTGATCTACTGTAAATCTCGAATTAGTAATTCTGAATTGAGTGTTTCCGAGAATCTTAGTCGCTTGGCGGGGATGGATGAGAGGTGTTGCCGGGGATGTGCGGTGTTCACTCAGCCGTGAGAAGAAACACTAAATCCATATTTGACTGTATTTTATTAAAAAAGCGTTGCTTTTTGGTTGAGAATTAATCTTTCAACTTAAAATTGAATAGATACATTTTTCATTGTAATTTTTTATTGCGAATACAACTATTCGGTTGAGATTTTTTTCTTCTATTGAGGATTCAACAATTTGGTCAAAAATAAGTCTTTTTCGAATTTAACTGATTTTGATAAAAAATTATAACCTTTTCTGTTTGAAATATAAGATGGGTTCGGATACATTTTTTTTTAAAACTCAGGAATTATATCAATATTCAAAAAATTTGATATTGGACACGTAAAAATGCATCACTTTGGTTGAAAATTTAACTTTTTTGCGGGGGATGTGGATTGTTCACTCAGGCGTGACAAAATAGAAAGAGAAACAAAAGAGAAAAATTGTTCCGAGACTCTGTATTTGCAGCTACCTCAAAACCGACAATAAATCCAGAGTAGACTAAACTTCGGTGAAAATTAAACTATTTCATTAAAAGTTGACATGTTTTGTTAAGAATCTAACAAGGAAAAATAATCCTTTTAGGTTAAAAAGTCGCATGAGACTACAGTTTATGTAATCCAGAGTAATCATAAGCAATTCGAAGTAAGCTCAGTGTTTGATTACTGAATTTTAGAAAGGTTGAACTTATGTTCGTGCATGCCTGCAATGAGACTAGTTTACACTGAAAATTGGTCAGGGTTCCGAAATATAATTAACTCAGTTTTTCAAATAATTAATTCGCATATATTTCAAAGAACCCGGCACAAAACTATTTGCAGGACAATAAATGTGCGTAACTTCAAACTGGGTTCGTCTGCTCTATGTTAATAAGGTAATCAATTGGTGCTTTTCAAAATGAGAGAAATTTTGTAAATAAATAAAAGAATGATCAAAGCCTGATAGTAAGAGGTATATAATTTTCAAGATTGATATTATCTACTATTAATCTGTATTGCTTCGGCGGCAACCCCTGCACGCCAAGGCCCTTGATAGCGAAAATTGCACCACCTTCATCATACCTTTGACGTTGTCCATGTTCATTTACGTGACCATTCCACATTGTTGATACGAATAAAGTATCAAATTTAGGACCCCCAAAAGTGCATGCGTTGACTCTTTGTGCAGGTATGGGAATAAATTGTAATATTTCGTTAGTGAATATATTAACTTGAATCACCTGAGAAACATAAAACAAAATTATTGTTATTTAAAGCTTCATTTCGCGAAATATTTTCAAAAAGAGTAAAAAATCCTTACTCCGCCACCTTCATAAAGAGGAATCCAGAGATTACCATCCGTATCTACTGCCAGACGACGCGGATATCCTGTCCAACCTGGTTTTGGCCATCGAAAGGCGACCCCTGCGTACGCTAAAAACATACATCAAATTCCATGTGAAATTATCAAAACTTATATTTTAACTACATATATTTATTAATAAGCTGCAGGATACCTCAGGAACAAATTCATTTCTATTTCCATAGCGACCATCGCAGAGTTTCTTATTTCCGAAAAGAGAAAGTATTTTCAATATTGTGGCCGACGGAAATTTACAGCTCGAGACGTCCTAACGGTTGGATGCCAACGCACGCGACACGACTTGACGGTACTTAGCCAAAGATTAAAACAATAAAAAACTAACCGAGAAGTTAGCGCTAGAAAGTCTTGCTAACGTAATTGAGCAAGATGAGACTAGAAGTTGGCCAAAACTAAAATGTGCGCACTCGCTTTTTCAAATCATGAAAGTTCTATCTCGGGCGAGCAAAGCATGAAGGTTGTCACTTCTTGCGTTTAGATTATAAGCGAGAAGTAGCACCTTCATGCTTTGCTCGCCCGAGATAGCACTTTAATGTTTTGATGGAGCGAGCGAGCATCTTTTAGTTTTGGCCAACTTCTAGCTTCATCTTGTTTAATTCCGCCATCTAAAACTTATTAGTGCTTACTTCTTGGTTAGCTTTTTATTGTTTACATTTTTGGTTAAGTATCATCTAATCGATCGTGTGCGTTGGCATCCTATCATTAGAACGCCTCGAGCTGGTTTCTTAACATTTCGATGGGCTCTGTGTAGATTGGGGGGATCATCTACAATTTAAAGGGGAAGGGGAGATCCACCCGAGAAGCGAGAGTCAGTGCTGGTAGAGAATTGAAGGTAAAACGTGATCTAGACCGAGTGTGCTGATTAAGATCTGTCTCCGTTGAGGCAGGTTCATTTGCATAAGAGGATGTTAGGATCGAAGGTCCACGTCGAGATTTGTCTTTATCAAGGAATCTTCCAGGAACCTTGTTTGAAGTAGAAGTGAAGGTTTGTTCGTTAGGAGCCCGTCCACTCAGAGGTCAGGTTGTTTCCATTTTAAGATATGTCTACGTTAAGGTCTGTCCATGGTCTAAGCTTCCGGAGTCTATATCTGTTCTAATCACTACAAAATATTTTAAAATATTCTTTTTCTTCTTTATTTTCTCGAAGGTGGTTCAGCCCTCGCAAATTTATTAGTTATAAAAAGATTTAATAAAGAAATAATAGGTTGCATAAATTCTTCCGTTAAATTTTACCAAGCCGATTGAGAGGAATAGGATATGCACTTTGTTCCTGTCAGGGTGATGTTTAGTGGAAGGAAAAATCGCGTATTCATAGGAATAAAAATTCTTATTTCTTCTGAATTCAAACGCTTATTACCATTTTCGTCTTTCCGTTCGAATGTCTTACATTCGACCATTAGTTGACAGACAGAAGTCTGGACTGTCATCCTCATTTGACAGGATTTCTTCAGTTTACATGATGATATCATTAGCTTCAACATTATGAACATTTTCATCCGCAAAGACATCATTACAAAACTGATTAATGTCATTAAAGTTTGAGGTTGGTATTTATTTAAGTTTACTGAGATCTTTCCTACATGAAGCACACATTTTTAGTTCTTTAGATAGTGTAGGAAATTGCGATCGTAAGTATAATTATTTTTCGTTAGAGCAATACAGTGAAGGTGTGCCATGTTGTGTTACAACTGAAAATATAACTATTTCGTTAAAAATTCATCCCTTTTCGATAGAAAATTGATCTTCTTGTTTGAAATATCTTTTCATTGCTTGAAAATTTAAGTATTTCGTTAGAAATTTAATTATTTTGATGAGAATTCATTTTTCCTATTTTAAATTAATATTTTTAACTGCAACTGTTTGGTGGAAACACAATTGGCTGTGGTTGAATTATCAATTATTGGGGTGAAAACCCGTTTTTGAAATTTAATATTAATGTTTTAATCTAAAAACTTCACTACTCGTTTCAAGTTCAAAATTTATTTTTTCGAGATTAAACTTCAAATATTTGGCTGAAAATTCATTTCATTTGTAGAAAGTTCGTCTTTTTGTAGCAAACTAATCTTCTTGGTTGCAAATGTACCTTGTTATTTGAAAAATGATAACTTTAGTTGAAAATTAATCTATTTTATTCTAATTTAACCACTTGACTAAAAATTTAGGTATTTATTGAAAATTTATGTTCTTTATTAAAAATTATTTTTTTTATGGGAAATTTAACAAACTCCATTTTTCTTTGTTAAAGTTTTAACTGTTCGTTTTTGAATGAATATTTTATAATAAAAATGTAGCCCACTGGGAATGATTTGAACCGGTTACGAGGATGAAGCTGTTCGGAGGTTGCTCTGCGGAAAGTTGCGATCGGTTATCAGAAATCCAGCCCCTTCAAGCCTTGATAAGGAAGTGCGTTCTGGCTACAGAGATCTGAATTTGCAGTGCTCCGTGCGAGTCCTGTCCGACCGTGCATTCCGGGACCGGTAAAATAAAGGCTGAGCTCCAGGGAACTGGGGTAAGACTTCGGTTCGAGGGTATACCCGTTGTCAGTTTTTTCGGCTCGTCCCTTCACGCATGAAGCGCTGAATCCAAAATTTATGGCGAACTTAAAAACTGAAGATCAAAGGAAGAAACACTGAATTTTCATGGACACGGGCAATGAATACAATAAGGTGGCAAGCAAGGAGTTAACGGATGCAAGTGTTTTGCTTGAGATCAAGCAAAGTCGAAAACTGACTATGAGGCACTTTCTGAACGAAATCGCAAATGTCGTGGATAGAATAATTGAGCATGCCAAGACACGGAGGAACCTCGATGTATCGATAAGAGAGGGATTGGAAAAGGTTTGTATGATTCTGCCAACCATCAAGGATTTCCTGAATGAATCCAGCCCGGATTTACCACAACAAGGCAGTATAACAAAGAAGCAGGATAGGATACCGGCGAAACAACAGGGCAAATAGAGGACAGTTGAGTGCACGACTAGTTCTAGAGAAGGCTCGGCTCCGTGGTCAACAATAAAGATCCAACTTGCTGAAGAAGCTAATAAATGGACGGAAGGAATGAGACCAAAACGAAGGAACCGGCTAACATCTACTGGCAAAGTCGCTTCGTGATCAGAGGGTATACAGGATTCAGCCCGACCCACTAAATCATCAGGGAGAAAAAAGGTGAGTGCTCGCCCGGAAGCAGTTCTAATTAAGTCTGCGACTGGGAAATGACGAACAGGAACGATATCTTATCCCTAGAGTCAGCTTGGAAATGAAGGACTTGGACTCAACAACCGACGAAAAAGAAGTTAGGGATGGCCTACATGAACTTCCTGGTCCCGGAAACAGTGGAGAACTTAAAATTAACCAGTCCAATCCAAGTTGAAGGAGTACCCAAATGGCTTTCATCAAATGCAATGAAACCATCGCTAAGAAACTGAAAGAGGCAGGAAACATTTGAATTGGGTGGGTTAGATGTCGAGTAAGACGCAGACAGTGGTTACGTGTCGCAGCCGTTGTCATGGCTTTGGCCATATAGCGGTTTTTTTGCAAGGAGATCCTTGTTCCTCTAGGTGCTCGGTGTGAAAAAGTACTGCGGTATTCAACACTAATGGCGGCCATTATCCAGGCAAACCTGGGAACAACCAGACTTGTCTCTGAGCTGCCGACTCAGATAGCAGGCAGAGCAAAAGGCCGACCTTATTATTACCTCGGAGCAGTATTGCGGTATGGGTGGGCGCAACTGATATCCTGATAATAGTAGCACTGCATCAATTAGATTAAAAAATACATTATGTTCCTAGTAACTTAGAAGTGAACATCACCTACGTGAGTGTGTCTCTGTCGCCCAACGTGCAAATCGACAAGTTCTGCAGGAAACTGGATAGACTGGAGGACGTAATTCGCGATTAGGACGGAGAAGTCACCGTAGTTGGGGACTTCAATGCAAAGCGCTAGAATAGGGCATGTCGTAGATCTGCAACCGGGGTGGTATGGTGGTAGAGACGGTGGCTAGGTTAGATATAACGACTTTTCATACGGGTACAGTCTCAACATTTAAACGCAGTCGCTGCCGGGGTGCCATACTTGAGGAACTTTCTGGGAGCGACCACCAGTACATAAAGTTTTGAGTTGGGTTAAACTCTGATGGAACAAGAAACCATGTTGGCTGTGTGAGGATTCGCGGGTGGGACGTAATTGAGCTCAGTCGCCTTGCAGTTCTTGAAAGGCTGGCTAGTGCGGGTGGTTTTACGATTAAGGCTGTGTGCTCAAAAAAGACTTCGAGGAAATAGGCGGGAAACATGGTCGAACAGACTATGTGCTTGATTAAGAAGGAATGTGGCAGGTCAATGCCTAGAAAGTCAAGGCACCGGAATTCAGAACAAAACTATTGGTGAAATAACAATATTACTGATCTTTGTAGAGTTGCACTGACAAAACGCACGAAGACCCAATGTAAGAGGGACCGCACTGAAGCCGGTGAGGCTGAAGAGAACTATCTCGCAGCTAAGAAGGCTTTAACGAAAGCTATAAAAACGAGTAAAAGGCAAGGATGGATATCGCTTCTTGATGAAGTAGACAAGGAAATATGGAGGCGCTGATACAAAATACTCACTCGCTGCCTTGGCTATTCACCATCAACGAACTTCGCAGTGTGCTGCCCTACTTGGGCAACAGAAAGCCTCCGGTTCCAGATAGGATACTTGCCGAATTCTTGAAATTAATTGAAAACGAATATCCATTTGTCCTCCTGAATATTTATAATACATGTCTAATAGCTGGCATCTTTGCAAAGATATGGAAGATGCAGAGGTTGGTTCTGCTGTATAAGAGTACGGAGCCGGCAGTCACATCCTTATCATTTAGACCACTCTGTATGTTGGACAGCGCAGGGAAAATCTTCTAAAACTCCTACAGGCTCGGTAACCGATTGCCATACAATAATCAGGCAGAATGTCGAAGAATAAAAATATATTTCATACGAATCGATCGATTATTGGGCCATTGAAACGTGATATACAACGGTGTGTTGGAAATTGTGCTGCCTGAATGGGCAAAATTGACTGGATTTGCAGATAACCTTGTAGTCTAAGTATGTGTTAATAAAAGGCAAAACTCCACTCTTTATTATCATGCTTATTTTTTTTACAAACCATTCTCAAAAATAGGCTTAAAATTTTGGGCCTTACGTAGACGACCCCCTTAAGGATTCAGATTTTCTAGTTGAAAATCCTTCTAATCAGTTTGAAGTTAACCATTGTGGTTTGAAATGAATCTTTTTCGTTTTAAAATTCGTCCGCAATTGTGGAAATTTCATATTGCTTGGCTAAAAATGCAGATGTTGAGTTGAAGCATAATCTTTTTTTCTCTCGCGAGTTCAATTATTTTGTTGACATGTATTTGTTTGAAATGATGTCTTTGTTGAAAAAAATGTAATCCTTTTCTTTGAAAATTCATCTTTTCGGTTAAAAATTCATTTCTTGGATTAAAAATGTAAGTACTGTGGTACAAATTAGTGTTGATTTTAGTTTAAATGTTATATTCCAGCTTATAATTTAACTTTTCTGTTTTTGGTTCAAAATATATCTTTTTTAGTTAAAATTTTATGCATATTGTTGAAAATTTCTCTTTTTGTCTCAAAATTCAGCTTTTTTGTAGATACACTGAACTATCGCTTTTAGTCCCATGTCGGGGCTTGCCTACAAATAGCCTTGTCAAAAAGTCACGCAATATGCTCAACAGAGTACTTCAAGAGTTGGGTGTTTTTTGTTTTCTGACTTTAAAATTTATTAGATTTTTTGAAAATTAAGTTTTCAATAGTGGTTTTTTAAAGAATTATATTATTCCCTCTGTAAGGATAATTTTTAATATGGAGCGGGAACAGTAAACTGGCGTAAAGAATTACAATTTTCACTTTAGAACAGAGCATTTTCGCAAAAAATATAATTTAGATTTTAGGACCCGAAATTTTTGTAAAGAATTATTCTTTTACTTAAAATAGAGAATTTTTTACCAGAAGCAGAAATTTTCATGAAAAAACTTACTATATGTCCCTATTTTGTTGTGAAAACCGCAGGCGGAGACACCATAATTTCTCCCAGCATCGATGAAATAGAATTGGCCAGAATAAAACACGAATCCACTGCTCGAAGCAACTTCCCTAACGTGAGTTACAAAATACGGAGAACGATTCAAGGAGCCAATATTACCAAGCTTTAATCCATTAATGTTCGTCGTCCCTAGAATATAATATACAATTTGAAATATAATAATTAAACAAGGGGAAACAACTCTGCTAATGGTCTGGACTACTCTGTTATCCAAACTATACCAGGGGTGCTAGTTGAAATTTGCCGGTTTTTTCCATAAAGAAAACTCTTAATCCTCAAAAGAATCTCAAAAAAATTTTATTCAAAGAATTGACCATTGGATGCTACACATTTGCCTATCGTTCAGGCAAATCATGGATACCATTCCAAAAAAACTTTTTCTCTTTCGAGGCAAACCATTCGACGAGCCATTTGTCGACTTCTTCAAAATTGGCGAAGCGTTGCTCTGCGATTGAGAGTCCCATGGATCAATGTTTTTAATGTGTTCTTCACCACCTTAGCGGTATGAGACAGTGCGTTGTCATGTTTTAGGATAACTTTGCCATGTCTTCGGGCCCATTCCGGTCATTTTTCGATCAACGCATGATTCAAATTGATATTTTGTCGTCGGTAGCGATCCGTATTCACTGTCTCACCAGGTTTTAATAACTTGAAGTACAGCACACAACACTGGTCCCACCAAACACAGAGCATTGTCTTACGGCCAAAGCGATTTTGCCTTGGAGTCGATAGACCGAACTCACTAGGTGAAAGCCATGATTTTTTCCGCTTCGGGTTCTCAAAATAAATCCATTTTTCGTTCCCCGTGACAATTCGATGCATAAAAGATTTCCTTTCGAACCCTTCAAGCAGCATTTCACAAATGGTTTTTTGATTTTCCATTTGTATATCGCTCAATTGGTGTGGTACCCATTTTCCATACTTTTGCATTTTTCCCATGGCTTTTAAACGTTGGAAAATTACTCTTCGGATCACATTTAGTGTTTGTGCCAATTTTTGTTGCGATTGGGTTGGGTCTTCATCCAATAACGCCTGCAATTCCTCGTTTTCGAACTTTTTCGCTGCACCAGGATGTTCATTGTCTGTTAAATCGAAATCTCGACTTTTAAATTGACGAAACCATGTCTCACATGTTCTAATTACTGAAGCATGTTCACCATAAGTTTCTACCAGAAATCGATGAGCTTCAACTGCTTTTTTCTTTTGATGAAATGAGAAAAGCAACCAATGCCGCAATTGCGATTTACTTGGAACGAAACTCGACATATTCACTGAGGTAAACAGCTATGATGCTATTATTTTGGCATAATGAAATTGTGTATTTTTAAAGGTTATTGTCCATAGAAAAATATGACATAGATGCCAAATCATAGAAATGTATACATATCTCTAGCGACATCTATGAGTGAAACCGGCAAACTTCAACTAGCACGCCTGGTAAAGCCGGAGTAATCCGATAATCCAATGTAATTCTGTGTAATTCAATTTCAAATTTGTGTAAATTCAGTCTTTCAGAGTAAATCCACTTCTAAGCCGGAGTAATCCGCTTGTAATCCATAGTTGTCTAATTCTAGTCTGGAGTTGTCTACTTGCAATCAGGCGTACTCCAAGTATGCATTATATAGAGTAATCCGTTGTAATCCACATCTGGTCTGGAGTACTCCATCCGTTTCCCATTTCTAATCAAAGTAATTCAGTTTTGATCCACTTATAACACAAAAAAATATACAGTAATCTAATTATAATCTGCAGCAAAAACTTCTTAGATGGAGTAATCCACTTGTAATCTACATTTTTTGGAGTAATCGAATTATAATCCACTTCTAAAGTGGAGTGATTCACTTGTAATTCTTGTTTATCTACTTAAAATTCTCTGTAATCCACTTGTAATTCAAAGTAATCTATTTAATTCAAATCGATGTTGATGATCCGGTGTTGATGTCTTTTTGTCTGAGATAATGATAGATTGTAGTAGTGTTGTTGAAAAAAATTGAAATACTTCAGACAATTAAGATCTTATGATATTATAGATCCTTTATTAAAATTTTACGTTTCGAGAGTCAAAATGCTCTCGTCATCAGAAAACAATAGTTCTATTTAGGTCAATTTATTATAATGATATAACTAGTAATGAACCCATCTTCTTAAATAAAACATTCTCGATTATCAATCTGTGTGACATTTGATATGTTTTTAATATATACATATATTTTTAAAATAATAAGTGTCTTCATATTAAGAATAATGTTTAAGAAATATAATCAATTATAGTATAAAAGTTGGAATTTAAAATAAGAGACAGAACTTGTGTTCTGCTCCATTTTTGTGTCTGAAATCAACAATTAAATCTTATTTTTATATTTCTTATATTTGTATACACTTCTTAATATTCATATTCTCTTTCTCAGACTTTACAATTTTTAATAAAAATTCGACTATTTGGTTAAAACTTCTATAATTTTTGTTGCGAAATGAAGAATTTCGTGAAAAATTAATCCCTCGTGATTTAAAATGCGCGTGAGTCTATATTTTATTCAGAGTGCGCATTTTTAGGAGTTGCTTCCCTTTCGTATTTAACTTAAGTTTAAAATAAAATTAAGTATATATTTTTACCAAACACCAGTCTGCCCATTGGGTCCACGGTTCCATAATCCAATATGTTGCCAGGGATATGTTCGTCCACAGTTGCTATTTTTTTGCATACAGGATTCTCATCATTTTTGCTACTATCCCATGTGACTAATAAAATGTCCCTACCAGCACCCACCACAAATTTATCGTGATGGTCCTGAACAAGAACAGCAAAAGACACGTGCCCTTGAACTATGAAAAAAGATATTATCAAAAATTAGTTTAAGTAGGAAGATTAAGCCTAAAAAAGGAGTTTGGTAGCCTATTAGGACGTAAATAAGTCGTTCAAATCACTGCCTTCAATATGATACGAGTAGTAAACCACAGTGTTAATACATTTTATCTTTGAATTTAATGAAAACGCTGCAGCATGTTTATCTGACGAAAGGTCAAATTTATCTGAAAAAGATCAAATTTATCGCACGGAAATGTTTATTTGTCACATGTGATACGTCAAACGGCTGCTTCTAGGTTCACCGAAAAAATCTCCTTTACGAGGGTGGATTGATAAGTTTCCGGCCTGACCAAGAGATGGCGCCACTAGGCCTACCTTGAGGTGGCGTTCTATAGTACCATCCTTAGATA
>NC_046663.1:7291178-7292982 GCF_010883055.1 Belonocnema kinseyi | reverse complement strand
AATTCATTCGAGAATCTTTGAAATACTGTGGAATTGTTGAACGAAAAAATGTAATTTTGGATTTCTCAAGAAAATTCAATGAATTTTTATGATAATCTTGTAGCCCATTCAAAAACCAACAGTTTTCTTACTTGACTTTTTTCGTATCGTGCGCTATTTAGTTTAAAATGTTCATGGTCGTGTGTTTTTTGTAATTTTGTAAATGCTATAACTCTAGTAATTTTTGGTTTCATGAAAAAGTCATGAGAATAAATTGTTCGAATTTTTGAAATCTATAAATAGTTGTACAGAGAATTCTTGAATTTTGAAAAAAGTGGTCTCAAGAATATTTAAAATGTGCCCACTTGTTGCATTTTAATCCAAAATGGCTGGTTAACGAACTAGAAATTTAGTTTTGGACACTTAACAAGTGTGCTAAAGGCCAATCTAATAGATAAATTATTCAAACCTTATTCTAGAAACAGACACAGACATACAATCAGAGAGACATACAGACAGACACATTCCTAAAAACATGTTTCTCGAATAGAGGAGATCTCAAAACGTGGCTATTTGGCAAAAACTGGGGGGGGGTCAAATTTTACATAAATCTAATATCTTCTCTGATGAGAAATTGCAATATTATATTAACTAATTTTCTTTTAAAAATCTAATTGTGTTAAGGATCTGCGTTCATTTAATTTACCGAACTCATATGTATGTTCCTTCCCTAAGTTTGTAAAATCTTATTAAGAGTCTGTAGAGGAGGGGGGGGGGGTGTCTAAGAAAACTGTACTAAAATGTCGCTTTCATTTACCGAAAATTCCCTGACTTTTCCGGACTCTCCAGAATTCCTTAACCAGAAGCAACCCTGTATATGAAATTCTTGTATAACCTAATTTGCAGAATTGATAGAAATTTTATCTCTCAGGCGTGAAAAAATTTACCAAAAAGATGGATTACCAGATGTTCTTTTCTGGCATAACGACCAACTCTTCTTCGTAGACCCGTATTTTTCTAAGCTATGTGCCTTACATACATTGACGGGAAACGTATGCTGCGCTACTATAGGTATGAAACCCCTTTCCAGTTTTTTCTTCCTTATTAGAAACTATCCTCAGTTTTGAGAATTTTTAGGTTTCCAACCCTGGGAAAGGTACTCGTAGTTTAGGTCAGGTGCCCTTGCCTCCGTCCATCGATTGTACATTTTTCTAATAAAGAGCATTGAGGTGAACTCACAACACAAAACACACAACTCACAGACCACAACTCTCAACTCACAACTCACAACTCGCAGCCTACAACTGATAACCCGCAACTCACAACTCAGAGTCCACAACTCACAGCTCAGGGAAGTGTTGGGAGAGGAGATAGGGGAAAATTCTCGCGGTATTTATTGTTCAAAGCATCTCACTTTATTTAAATGGTTTCAACCAAAAAATCGTTCACCTATACCTGAAAAATGCAAAGGCTGCATTTCGTTTAGTTTATACTTCATAGTGTTCGTTTACAATTTTTGAAGACTTCATCAGTGTCGACAGCGAACGAAAAGTTTGTTCGACAAAACTGAAGGACTGAACTTGACTGAGTATTTACTGTAAAGTATAAACTAACCAAAGTGCAGTCCATGAGTTCTATAAGTGTAGGACAATGATTTTTTCGTTAAAATCATGTAAATAAAACGAGATAATTTAAAAAATGATTACCGCGAGGATTTTGAAATTTATACGAGGGTGGATTGATAAGTTTCCGGCCTGACCAAGAAAAACAACGTTTTTAAGATTTTTTTTTTTCATTTCTCAACATAATCTCCTCCAAGGCTGAT
>NC_046663.1:7289406-7291078 GCF_010883055.1 Belonocnema kinseyi | reverse complement strand
ATCAATCTCTATATGCACCCAACTATTTGCGGATGAACCTTTAAGATTTCCAAAAGACAGATGATAAGTCTATGGGATGTAGAATCGAAAGCTTTCCGATAACACAGGCCCACAAAAAAAAACAAAAGTGTCTGTGCAATTGACCAGACCTATATGTTCTTATGTATTTTTCGACGCTGAATCTGAATTTGCAATAAAAAATTAGGGTCCAGCTACTTTTTTATGGGGTTTTGCTCGAAAAACCTCATTTTTTACGGTTTTTTCATGCTTTTTTTTAATTAAAAAAAAATAAAGAATAATTTTATTATTTTGACTTCAGAATCGAATTTTACGGGAAAAAATACATCGAAAACCATGTTTTGATTTGTTTTTTACAAAAATTTCAACCCACCATACGGCGATGAAAAGGCAGAAAATCGCGAAAAGTGAAAATTTGCTTCAAATTTGATTAAAATGACATTAAAATCAAGTTTTACGATTTTAAACCGATTCATAAACATTGAAAATACTTTACTGGGAGTTTTTGGGGTCGCTGATCACGAATTTTAGGTCATTTTTTTCAAGAAACAACTCCTAGTCGGCGTAAGTGGACAATAAACGTGATAAATTGATATTTTTTTTAAAAAATCGATGTGTTGGATACTGTTCTGGAGGTTTTTGCATTACATGAATCACAAAAGTAGAACTTTTTCGACCCTTGATCATAAATTAAGACTTAGAACCTATGTATAGCGATATTCATGAACTCCATTATAATATTTTTAGCTTCTTTTAAGAAGTGCCTTAGAGTTTTAATGGGTTAATCAATTGAGTTTGTAGAATTTTTGCTAATACTTCGCAACTACGATAGTGAGATGTTGGATACTAGATATTGACGATATTTTTTTTTTATTTTTGTCTTCCAAAAAAATATTTTAAATAAAGTTTTAAAGTGTTTTTTACGCTTACGCACACGTTTCTCGACAAATGACCGGCGTAAAGGATTTCTGACACGCTTTTGACCTCTTTCTGAAGATGTTTCTCTTTTCATCATCCAGCAGTAATCTGCCAACATATTTATACCCCATCGTCCTTGAAATCTGCGTTCAAATTCCTTCAAGTCTTGGTGAAACCTTTCTCCTTGCTCTTCACTAAAGTCCCCGTTGTTCTCAGGAAATTGATCAATATGTGAATCAAGGAAATGAAGCTTCAAGTTCATTAGGCAGCCCAGTCTAATGATTGCAAAGTTCAACTTCATCACGCTAGCAAATATCTAGTATCCAACATCTCACTATCGAAGTTGCGAAGTATTAGCGAAAATTCTACAAACTCAATTGATTAACCCATTAAAACTCTAAGGCACTTCTTAAAAGAAGCTAAAAATATTATAATGGAGTTCATGAATATCGCTATACATAGGTTCTAAGTCTTACTTTATGATCAAGGGTCGAAAAAAGTTCTACTTTTGTGATTCATGTAGTGCAAAAACCTCCAGAACAGTATCCAACACATCGATTTTTTTTTAAAAATATCAATTTATCACGTTTATTGTCCACTTACGCCGACTAGGAGTTGTTTTTTGAAAAAATTTACTTGAAATTCGTGATCAGCGACCTCAAAAACCCCCAGTAAAGTATTTTCAATGTTTATAAATCGGTTTAAAATCGTAAAACTTGATTTTAATGTCATTTCA
>NC_046663.1:7279777-7289306 GCF_010883055.1 Belonocnema kinseyi | reverse complement strand
AGCCCTGCGCGTTCTGTTGTTTTGAACCGCACTTACTACAACTATCTTTGGTGTTGTCATTGTTGTTCCCACGAGAAGCTAGGGAAAGGGGTTCGTCCAGCCTGGTATCCCAGAGTCACCGTTCTAGGCACCTCACCCAGGTGCCATGCAGCTTTCGGCACAGTTTTTACACCTCCGCTTGGGGGTTAATTCCTTCGGGACCACCCCTGGACAATTATCCGCGACTGCCCATTTATTTTTGTAACCATATTCAGCAGAAGCCCTTGGTACAGGGACCCTCTATCCGCAACCCGAGGACGCGTTCGGTGGCTTTGTCATAGGCTCTTCGGTTTGATTCTAGAGGAATCAAAACCGAACCGAATGGTTTCCGTACCGGGAATCGAACCCTAGCCTCCTGGGTGAAAGCCAGGTATATATATATATATATATATATATATATATTTCATATACTTCATCGATGCTTTATTCGTCATGCTCCATTGTTCTCTAATGGTTATATGATTTGAAAATTTTCATCCCAAGCTTAGTTCCTAAAGTAATATAATATATAATAATATTATTCAATAATAAAGTATAATAATTAAATTATTATTACTTATTATATCATAATAAATTATAATTTCGCTGCCGCCTTCATTTGAATCTTGATTCTTGAAACTGGTAGTTCGGAAGAAAATCCGCCAGGGCGCGACGTGCTGCCTCTCTCACAACAGAAATTACGCGTCTGGTGTTTAAAAGAGTGCAGTGAACGCGAAGCAAAGCGTACTTCCCTGGTGCCTAGGCTACCGTGATCAAAAAGGGGTTTCTTCAGGGCGAGGCTCTTCTATTACTTTACGGTCAAATTGGCCCTTGCTGTTTTATTAGTAGTCCACAAATTTTGGGGAATTTTTCCTTCAGAAAGTTCGTGAAAATTCTCAACCTAATAAGTAATTTCCCATCTATATTGGAAATTTTCCTAACGAAATGCTGGAAAATTTCCCTAACTCTTAGAAAAATTCTAATCATTCTTCGAGATTTTTCCCCTCGAATGTTTGCGAATATTCCCAAAGTGTTTCTAAGAAAAGCTGCCCAAACTTTTTGGAAAAATTCTCAAAAATTTTTTACAGTGGACGGTCGCGGGGAAAAGGTCAGTGGATATGACGAACCGTGAAGGTAAAGAAGTAAAAAAAAAAGGTAAAAAAAAAGTATCATTAATTATTTGGGCTTTAATAAGATAAACGTATAGAGCCAGAAGGGTTTGTTTAGAGCGATCTTTAAAAGAATGATCAAGTTCCATTCTTAAAGCACGCGCTTGCAAAGTAGGGCTGATAAGTTAGGAATCGATTAACAGTTATCTACCGATGACTTGAGATGAAAAGTTTCTTGCATATGAAAGGAGTTCGATTACATGTTTGCTTAAGGTTAAATATTGTGTAATTAGTTAAAAATAATATCCGAGTGGGAGAAGCGCAAAAAATTATTCTTTAGAAATAGGGTCAATTAAAAATAAGATCCTTTAGAACCTCAAGTGTGGTTACTTATAGCACGCCAACCGCTTAAACTCGATCAGTTCAACTGATAATTTGAATAATCTATTTTTTGTTACTGAAAATCCATTTTTTTAAATCAAAATTCAACTATTTGGTTAAAACTTAAATTGTTGTTTCGAGGATTCAGTTATTTTGTAAAAAAATGCTGTTATTTAAGATTCAAACATGAATGTTTTTAAATGAAAATCTAACTGTCTCGCCTAAAAGTGATTTAGTTTTAATTTCATTATTTGGATGAAAAATATTTTTTCTAACCAAAAATCTCACTATTCTATTTCAAGTTCAAAATTCATCTTTTTTATTTTAGTAAAAAATTTGTGTATTTTGATGAAAGATCGTCTTTTGTGGTAGACAATTAATCGTCTTTTATCAACTTTGTGGAAAATTAATTTTTTGGTTGGGTAAAAATTAATATTTTTATTTTAGATTTAAATATTCCATTTTTAGTAGAAAATATACCCTTTTGATTTAAAAGTTTGTTTAATTTGCTGAAAATTTATCATTTTGAATAGAGAATTTATCCTTTTAGTTCAAAATTACAATTTTTTATATAATACTTCTTGTTGTGGTTAAAAATTCATAATATTAGTAAAAAACGCATTAATTTAGTTAAAAATTCGTTCATTTTGTTTAAAAAACTGCCTTTATGGTAGAAAATTTACAATCTAGGTTAAAAATGATCTCTTTGGTTTATATTTCATTTCCTTGGTTCAAAATTTAACTATTGTATGAAGAATAGTTTTTTATTGAAGACTAAATTTTTAAAGTAATAATTCAACTAATCAATTCGTTTACTAAAAATTCTAATATTTTATTAAAACTTGATCTATCATCGAAAATGGTTTATATTCTACCAAGATAGAATAATTTATAACAAAATACCTACATTTTCAACCCAATAGTTGAATTTTCATTTAAAAGGTCAATTATTTGCCGAAAAAGAAGAATTTTTTAAAAATAGATAAATTTTTAATAACAAAAAAATCAATTTTGAACAGAAAGAATTAAAAAGGTTTTTTTTTTTGTTAGAGTAATAAGCTTTCAAGCAAAGAAAATAAATTTTATACGATACAGTTACATTTTCAACTAAATAATATAAATACATTAAAAAAAAGGTCAAATTTAAAAAAAAAGTGGAAGAGGGTAATTTTCGCTTTGATCAAGCAATCAAATTTTTAGTTAAAAAAGATTTAGAATAAAATAAACTTATTTTCAACCAAAACTATTATTTTTTGTAAAAAATGAACCACTTCAACCAGGTACATATCTTTTCAAACAAACATTTGAATAATTATTGTAAGTTTAAACCTTTAATTGTTGAATTTTCAACAAAAAACATTAATTAGTCACCAAAAAAGACAAAGTTTTAACAACAGCAATTTAAAAAAAAAATACTAGAATTTTCAAATGAAGAACAATGGTATTAAAAAAATTAAATATAATTAAACTTTTAGTTAAGAAATTTATTTTAAATAAGAAACTAATTTCCCAGCCAAACCAATGAATTTTAAACCAAAAAGACTATTCTGCCAAAAAATATTTATTTTCAACAAGATATATGCATTTTTAAACAAATTGTTGACTTTTCAACTGAAGAAGGTGAATATTTAACCAAACACAGAATAGTTAAATTTTTAAGAAGAAAAAAGATAATTTTTAAAAATAAAATGATCATTTTGCTGTCAAACTATGCAAGATACGAAAAAACGCTATTCGACAAAAATTGAGCATCGAAAACATATTTACAGTTTTGTTGTAAATCACTTTTTATAAAACACGGAAATTATTATTTTTTTCGAAAAAAATGGACGCTAGTTTTTTTTCATTTATTAATTATAATTATATATGAAAAAATTTGTATAGTCTTTTTATTAAAAAATTAGGCACTTTAAACTGCTTACGCTTTTAATATTAGGAAATAAAAAGCAAGGAAGGGGAATGTGCGTTTTCCTCTCTTATATCCACAGAAATAAATCAATTTGTGTTTTTAGCCTATTTTTAAGTTTCAAGAAATTGCAATCTCATGGTTTTGAACGAAGTTAAATCGGTTGAGCAATCTGATTTTTTTTTTAGCTTTCCGATTTACCATGTTCTTCATTTCTATAGGCTTTTTTTTAAATTAATATTTACAGTTTCATCTTTTTGCTTGAAACTTCAACTACTGTTTGCATGGTGAACGATTTAGTTCAAAATTTATTTTTGGTTACTATTTGATTTTTTAAATTTAAATTAGAACTATTTTGTTTAAAAATCGTTTCTTTTTCTCACAAATTAATTAATTAATTTAATCAGGCAGGACCCTAAACTTGAAATCGTAGAATCTCTCGGGGGCGAAATTTGTTTTTTTTTAGAGAAAATTAGGCGACACGTATTTTTCCGATTTGCAGAAAAAAATTTAAAGTTGAGCGTATTTGACTGTTGTGCTATGTTTTTCAAAAAACCCTAATTTATTTCTTTGAACCTCTTCAACCTTTCATCTAATTTAGGTATTTGTTATTTGCTTTTCTATTCTAAAAGCCTTCATCGTCTTCTTTCAGAATCCGCTGAAAAATTCCAAAAGATATAAAAAAACTGAATGACGGTTTTTTCTCAAAATATTAAATCTCGATTTTCTCAAAAAGCCCACTTTTAAATTTTTTGCCAATTTTTTTTTTTAACTTACACTTTGATAATGAACCCATCTTGCAAGTTTAATGCTTGCATAAGAACTTTTGTAGCCAGGAGAATTCTTTTTTCTTACAATCGAGTTTTCCACTTTTTCTTCGAAAAATTACAGATACAAAAAAATGTCGAGGTGAAAATTTGCACGTCTAAAAATATTCTATAAAAAATGTCTCTTGGTGTTTTTTGATATGTTTCATTATTGACGAGAAAAATTTAAAAATTACATTTTTAGGGGAAAAAATTTTCCCGGCTTAAAAAATGGTTTGCCTTCATGATACTTATAAGACGACTTTCTGGTCTTAGTAGAAACTTTTCAAAAAATATTTGGAAGAATAAGAAAGGTTGGGTTTTGCAGAAAATATATTTTTTTATGTTTTCAGAATTTGAAGAAAAGAACAAAGAAAATTTTCTTGTCGTTGAGAATTTTTTATATTTTTTTCATTAAAGTTTATCTTTAAAAAATTCAGGAAGTACTTAAAATTTTACCTATGCAGTTAAATTTTCATTTAAAAAATATCAGTTTCGAGCAAAATAGATAATTTTTCGACCGGAGAGATCAATTTTCCACTAAAAATATGAATCTTCGACAAAAAAGTGGTTCAACTAAAATTTTAAAATCAAATACTTGAATCCTCAAGCTAAGACTATTAATTTTTTATCAAACCGTTGCATTTTTATCCAAGTTTTATAACGTTTCTACTTCTACAGATGGATTTTCGAATCAAAAAGACAAATTCTAAAAAATTTTTTAGCTTTCATGCAAAGAAGATTTCAGTTTGACTTTTCAACAACAAAATATGAGGTTTCAACAAAAAGTAAAAATTTTCCGAAATATTTGCATTTTCAAATAAAAAGGATGATTTTTTTAAAATCAAAAAGACGAATTTTCAACAACAAAAAAAAACAGTTGAATTTTCATTAAAAAAAAAATATATTTCTTGTGACTTCTTGGTAGCTAAACATGAGATTTTTGCAAAAAGTACATTTTCCACAAAAATAGTTAAATATTAAACCCAAAAAGGTGAATTTCTAATAAAAAATTATAGTGCTTTCAAAAAAAAATTTTCATTAAAAATAAAAAAAAAAAAACAACAAATTCCCTAATTTTTTTCTCGATTTTAACAGGTGCCGGTTTTGACTTGAAGTTTCCCATGTAAAATGCATGAGGAAAAAAATTTTTTTTGTTGAGTTTTTAGAATAATTTTTCAGGGTTTGGAAAAATGTTACGGGAATGTATGGGTACGAGTACCTGAAAACTACCCTTAAAACGAAAAATGTCAATTCTTCATGAAATCGACCTTTTAAGCATTGTATTTGCATATTTTTTTTAAATAAAATTATTACTATTGGTCTAGTGGAATATTTATTATCATTGGTTAATTTTATATTAATTACTTGAACAAATGGAATTTGTTAAAATAATTTTTTTTGAAAATTTGTTTCCTTCCCTGAAAATTTTTATTATAAATCTAGTGGAATATTAAAAAACATTATTTTATGAATTTTTAATTGTTTAAACAAATATAATTTGCTCGAATAATTGAAAGAAATTTTTTTCCTGAAGATTATCACTGTTGGTCTCGTGGAATATTTATTAATATTAGTTCATTTATTTTAAATTATTAAAACAAATGGAATTTGTTTGAATAATTTCGTTTCGAATTTTTAAAAAATAAAAATTATAACTGTGGGTCTAGTGGAACATTTAGCAGTAATGGTTAATTTCTATTTAATAATTAATTGAATAATCATTAAATTCTCGATTATATTGAAGTAATTTTTTTATTTACAAAAAAAAAATTACAAACAATTTTCATCAATATTCCACTAAATGAATATTGATAATTTGTATAAAAAAATATTTAAACAAATTACATTTTTTCAAATAATTAAAAATTAATGAACTCATGTTAATAAATATTCCACTAGAGCAATAGTAATAATTTTTAAGGAAAAAAACTAATTTCCGAAAAAATGATTTATTCAAATTCCATTTGTTTAAATAATAAATAATTAATGTATCCATGTTAATATATATTCCACAAGACTAATAGTAATAATTTTTAGGGGGGGGGGGGAAACGAATTTTCGGGAAAAAAATTATTTAAAATATGGCATTTGTTTAAATAATTATAAATTAATTGTCAAAGATATTAAATATTCCACTAGACCAATAGTAATCATTTTTAAGGAAAAAAACTAATTTCCGAAAAAATGATTTATTCAAATTCCATTTGTTTAAATAATAAATAATTAATGAATCCATGTTAATATATATTCCACAAGACTAACAGTAATAATTTTTAGGGGTGGGGGGAACGAATTTTCGGGAAAAAAATTATTTAAATTATGGCATTTGTTTAAATAATTATAAATTAATTGTCAAAGATATTAAATATTCCACTAGAACAATTTTAATAATTTCAAGTAAAGAAAGACAAGAATATATTGGTCAAAAGGTCGATTTCATGAAGAATTGATATTTTTTATTTAAAGGATAGTTTTCAGGTACTCGTGTGGGTGTATTAGGGGTGCCAAACCCATATGTCTGATAGATGAAATTCTTCGTTGGATAATTCTCTACAGACACCTGTTAAAATAAGAGAATAAAAAAATAAAAAAAATAAAAAATTAGATAATTTCTTGTTTCGGATATGGAATAAAATGGGGGGCGGGGGGTCGTTGCCCTCTAGCATGCAAAAAAATTTTCCTCTGTTATATAAACTCAGTTTATGTAGCTAAAATTTCGTATTTTTTTTTTTAATTAATTGAGTTAGCTGAAAATTTAAATATTTTATTTTGTGCTTCGAATTTACCCCTTTTAGTAAAAAACTGG
This sequence comes from Belonocnema kinseyi, assembly GCF_010883055.1. Lineage (NCBI taxonomy): Eukaryota > Metazoa > Arthropoda > Insecta > Hymenoptera > Cynipidae > Belonocnema > Belonocnema kinseyi. The sequence goes on along the minus strand of NC_046663.1, from coordinate 7,282,277 downwards.
ACTATTTGGTTAAAAATTCGTGTATTTGGTTAAAAATTCATCGTGGTGGTTAAAAATTTAACTATTTAGTTATAAATTAGTTTTTTCTTGCTCAGAAACCATTTGTAAATTTCAAATTTCTCTTTTTTCGTTGAAGGCTAATGTATTTTGTTTAAAATTCTTCGTTCTTGGAAGAAAATTATTCATTTTGGTTAAAAAATAAACTACTGGATTTAAAATCAACAGGGCGTAGCTCTCACTTTTTTCTGAATGCGTTTTGTTTTCGGAAAAAAATCTTAAGGGATATGCCCTCATTCTGGTATATATAATACATTTTCAATAGCATATAAAGTATATTTTTTTAAATTTGTCTTTTCATTTTTGAACCTTTTATTGTTCTGGATAAAAAACACAATTTCGTAATCTTCGTAATTTCTGAAGTCTAAGCAATAAATGTATGTAGAAAAAACATTGTTTTGCATTAATCTTACTGATTTTCTGGGTGTAAGGTTTTTTTGTAGCCTGAAAAAAATCTATAATCGTCTGGGAAAATGAAAAAAAGGTCAGATATGAAAGTCAGAGAAAATTAAGTAATTTTGGAATCAGGATTTTGTAGCAACCCTGTAAATATTACATTAATTTTACAATAAACTATTATTTTTAACAAAAAAACATAATGAATTTATTAAAATTGTAAAATGTTGACGAATATTAAAAGTATTAGTACTTACTTGGGGAGATGGGGGTTTTGTGGTGAGCGAGGTTGCGAGCTGGTTGGCAAGCTGCGTTGCCAACCGTATTCCGGGCCGGGTTGACAAATTACTGAACAAACAAAAGCGCTAAAAGCGCAAATCGGGAAAAGAACTCTCATTCTTTAAAAATAAAAATTTGAATGAAATCTTTTTTTAACAACTGTCGAAAAAAGAGCGAATTTATACTCTCTGATTAGGTATAGAAAAATGGGACGCATAAATAATCCCTTCCAGTTGCCAGTTCTCTGTCAATCGAATCATCTAGAATTCGACTATTTATTCAAAAAAGGGGACGAACTAGGCTAAATGGAATTACACCATTTTATTATGTACTGAAGATTTTCGGTATTATTCGTCAAACAGTGATACTTACGCTTTCACAAGTTTTCAAGAATCAGCGTCGCAAGAAAATATTTGAAAAATTTCAAAATTTGAATGACATATCTCAGACTTATTTGAGAAATTAAAAATAGTTTCAAGAGTAGCCTAAATTTTAACAAATAGTAAGAAAATAGTTTCATCCAATTATACAATTATTACAATTATTATACAGAGAGCTTTTTTTGAAAATATTCTTGTTTTATTTGTTATTAAAAATTTGTTCTTGCGCCTAAAGCCGGCAACACTGACTATTGTTTTTAATGTTTCAATTTTATTTAAAAAGTTAGCCAAGTCCTAGAAAATCAACTAAGAATTTTCAAATCAAAAGTTCTTAAATGTTCGAAATTGTCTTAAAATACCAATTCAAAATCGATTTTTTGCAAAAATAAAAACTTTCTCTCAAGATATGGAGATGCTGAATTCTAATGAAAAAGGTTTGTAAAGTAAACGGTTGATAATAGACTTGAACGACTTAGTCAAATACAAAAAGTGATTAGAATGAATTATAGTCAATAGTAGTTTTGTTATGAAGAGTAATTGCAGCATTTATAAAATTATCTAATTAGATCATCATAAGTTCATCAAACATACCGCTTACAAGCGTGCCACTGAAAGGTCATATTTTATCTGACGCAAGCAAGGTCTGCACTCTAAGATAGCGCCGCTTGAAAGTAATACCACACTTTAGCTTATGTACTTTTCTTGCAATCTTTGAAACTTTTTAAACGGCACTTCCCTCACTAAAATTTTCAAAAATGAATGAAGAATAATTATTTACTGCCCTAATAAACGTTAAATAACTTGAAGAAGACTTAAATCACAATTAATAATTAAGTATTATATAAATATTATAAAACATATAATATTGTATACAAATAATAAAATTATATTTATACTATTAAAGCTAATATTTTTCGCTTTAAATTAAAACTTCTCATCACCCTTTTATTAAAATGTTGAAACATTTAAAATTGTTAAATGAAGGAAAAATCTTTTTTTTTTCTGAAGTCAGAATTAATAACATTTTTTGCATGAAAAATGCATTATTTTTTCATCTGTTACTCAAGAATTCTAACTTAGGATCAATAAATTACTTTGGATGCATTTTTCAATCATTATTTATCATAAATATTAAATTTGAATATTTATATAATTCAAAATCAGCGGGCTAACAGTGACCAATCGGGTGGTCAGCGAGACGCAAGCGCAGTTGAAAAAGTTCCCAAGTTTGGGGACACTACCATCAGGTACTGAGTCATGCAGAACTGCCAGATCGTGGATGGAAATTACCCCCACCATACCCACCGTTTGGGAGCCGCAAAACAGAAAGTGCATGATTACCACTGTGAGTTCGTATGTAAGCCGAAAATGCACGATTCGACCTCGGA
>NC_046663.1:7277868-7279677 GCF_010883055.1 Belonocnema kinseyi | reverse complement strand
ATATTTGAGCATATTTTTAAAAATGTCTAGGAATTTTCAACTGATTTTCATAATTTAAGGGAATTTCAAAGAATTAAACCAATTTTAAAAGGGTTATTTAAAGAAATTTTAAATACTTTAGAAATCTTTATAAAAAGTTCTAGGTATTTGAAAAGATTTTAAAGGATTTGAAAAATTAGAGAGAATTTTAAAAGATTTCAAGAAATTTTCAATTGATCACAGTAATTTAGAATGATATTCTAAAGGATTTGATGTATATTTTAGAATATTTTAATAGATTCCAAGGCATTTTCAATTGATTTAAATAATTCATGGGATTTTTAAGGATTTGAAAGCTTTTAAGGTATTTTTAAACTAGTAAGGAATTTTCAAGAGCTTTCAAAAATTTTAAGCGGTTTTAAAGGATTCAAAATTTTTCAGGATATTTTAAAACATTCCAACGAATTTTCAATTAATTTCAATAATTTCGAGCGATTTCAAAGAATTTTAACGTTTTTTTTTCTCATATTTTTTTTGGTTGATGATTCATCAATTAGTTAGATAAATTTGCTTTCTGGAAATGTAACTGATTTGTAGAAAATTTATTTTCTTTTTGGTTAAAAATCAATTTTTTTTAACCAAAAATTTAACTATTCTATGTTTAAATGAAAAGTGATCTTTTTTAGTTAAAATTTTTTGTATTTTATTGAATACTCTTCTTTCTTGGTACAAAATTAATCTTTCTTGTCGAAAGTTTAACTATGATTAAACATTAATTTTTTGTTCAGAAAATTAGTCTTCATGAAAAATAAATTTCTTTTGTACAAAGTTCATGCATTTTATTAGAAATGCCTTTTTTAGTATACAATTTAGCTTTTTGTATGAAAATTTAATTTTTTTATTTAAAATTTTACTATCATGTTGAAAAGAATTGAAAAATTTTTTTTTCTTCAGTTATGTATTTGATTCAAAATTTTTTTGTTGCAGAAAACTAAGTGTTTTAGGTGAAAGTTTAACTATTTCTATTAAAACTTAGTCAACTATTCATTTATATTAATATAATATTTTATAATTACAATATTCACATTAATTATATATATAATATTTAAAAAATACCCTGAAATATTTAAAATCCTTAAAAAGCTCACACTAAATTATTAAAATAATTTGAAAATTACTTGAAATCTAATAAAATATCCTAAAATATATCAAATCCCTTAAAATTTCGTATTAAATTACTGTAACCAATTGAAAATTCCTTGCAATTTTTTAAAATTCTCTAAAATTTTTCAAATACTTTACAATCTTTTGAAACACCTACAACTTATTTTTTTTTAAGATTTATAAAGTATTTACATTTTTTTAAATAACCCTTTTAAAATTGGGTTCATTCTTTGAAATTCCCATGAATTATGGAAATCAGTTGACAATTCCTTGACATTTCAAAAAATATTCTCAAATATTTAAAATCCTTAAAAATATTTTTAAATCTTTGAAATTTGTTAAAGCGCTTGAAAATATCTTGAAATTTAAAAAATAATCTGAAATATTTAAAATCCTTAATAAGCTTAAAAAGCAAACTAAATTATTAAAATAATTTGAAAATGACTTGAAACCTATTAAAATATTCTAAAATATATCAAATCCCTTAAAATGTCATACTAAATTACTGTAATCAATTGAAAATTCCTTGCAATCTTTTAAAATTCTCTAAAAGTTTTCAAATCGTTTAAAACCTTTTGAAACACCTACAACTTATTTTTTTTAAAGATTTCTAAAGTATTTAAAATTTTTTTAAATAACCCTTTTAAAATTGGATTAATTCTTTGA
>NC_046663.1:7272613-7277768 GCF_010883055.1 Belonocnema kinseyi | reverse complement strand
ATTAACAAATGGGATTTCAAAGTTGAGTAATTAATTTTAAAAAAAACTAAGAGTCACATCAAAAAAGTAAAAATACCTCTGGATTCGCCTCGAAAATATCGCGGTGTGCATTTTTTTTTGTTTAAACAATTTTTTAAACAATACCATTTTTTATCTTTCTTCAATTGTCATAAACAAAGTATTAATCTTTTTTGTCCAAAAATTGTCCAAAAATGCAACAGAACGCTGAACAACAAATGCTCTCATTGTTTAAAAAATGGACTTACGAAAAAACAAAAAAAACGAACATCTAGATTTTTTCGAGAGGAATGCATTAGTGCAATTCGTTTTTCTATCCGATGCATACTTTGTTTATAACAATTGCATAAATATAACAAATAGTGTAATTGTTTGAAAAATGGTTTGAACAAAAAAAAATGCACACCGAGATATTTCCGAGATGAATCCAGAATTGTTTTTACTTTTTTGATGTGACTCTTAGTTTTTTTTAATTAATTACACAACTTTGAAATCCATATCTGTGGCAAACTTCAACGTCGTAATTTTTGTGATTTTTCTTTGTGATAATATTGTCAACCACCAAATTCCTGCTTGTGCATGACAAGCAAAAAAGAGATTATTTGAAAAGTGAATAAAGCAAGGTAAAATTGACCAGGTGTCTTAAGTAACTCTTTTATTTTCATTTCGAACCAGAAATTTGTAAAATTTTTTTATTGGTCAAGGTGACGAAATATAATCCAGCATATACATGTATAGAATTTACCTACAAACACACTCGTATATTTGAGGGCCTTACAATGTTGCCTTCATATTGCTTCAATGTACCATTCGCTAAATCTGAATTAGTTAAAATTTATCTAATTCAATCAGTAAAATTAATTTTGACTAAAGGATTAGTTACTTTCAAGGTTTTGACTAATGAATTAGTCAACGAGCCGAAAGGCTCCTATTGTAGCCTAAAAAAATTTTTTTTAATAATTTCCGGACAAAAATAAAAAGAGGAAAGAAAAATGTCCTCTTTTTTATTTTGGTCTCAAAATTATTTAAAAATTTTGTTTCCAGAAGTCTTTTTCTGTTTGTTCGTTGTCTTCCAAATTCGGTCGTTGGATTCTTGTTTTTTTCAACAGGAGTTCGCATCAATTTGATTTTTGGATGCCAAATAGAATTTTTAATATAGATTTTAATCTAAATTAAATTTCCTGGGTTTTGATTTTTTGTGTTTTGAAAATGGTATAAAATATAATGAATTGAAATACTTTTTTTGAAAAACTGGAAGTCGTTGAAGCGCATGGAGCCATGCGCGTATTTTGCAATTTTTGAATTTTAAAAGTGAATTCGTTATTTTGAGTGAAGTGAAATCAAGTGCATTTGGACTTTTTTTACGAAAAACAGAAGGCAGCATTATTAGAAGCAAAATTCGAAAAAGAATTCTTTGATAAGGAAATTTACGAAATTGCATTTATGTAACTTTTGTGTACATCTGTGTTCCGCAATTATGTGGGCAGACTTTTTTACAATTTTATAGATCTTGGGCCTTTTTTATGTATTTTTTTGAAAACAATTGTATGATATTTTAAAAAGATAAAAAAAAATATTTGATTTTTTTGAAGATTAAGTAAATGAGACATTGTCCTAGGAAAACTGCAAATATTTCAATAATGAGTGCCTGCATTACGGACATGCTCGTCGCTCCGAAAGCATCTTATTTTTGAATAATCAATCAGTGAATTTTGTAGAATTTGACTAACCAATTAGTGGTTTCACCTCCGTCTGCTATGGCGGCCAATGGTACGCCACATTTAGAGTTTGATCAATTGAATTGTTTAAACAAAAGTAACCAATTAAATTATGTAGTTATATTTGATTAATTACACAGGACCACAAAATGGTTTTGGGATTCTACTGGGATTCTATTAGGTATACTTTATGTTTTTGGGTCACTGAACACGAATCCATTTGCAGAATTGAGTCAGCACGTCAGGATTTGCAGTAAAATTTAAAAAATCAATAAAAACCTGGAATTTCTGTATAATTTCGTCTCCAAACCAACAATTCCTAAATTAACAAGCCTTAGACCCAGAAAATAACAAGCTCCAAGCCCAAAAACCCCAAATAAACAAGCCTTCAACCCACAAGCTCCAATATCAACAAACTCACAAACCCCAAATCAACAAGCTTCAAACCCACAAGCTTCACATCCATAAACCTACAATCCCCAAATCCACAAACCGCAAACCCACAAACCGTAAACCCACAAACCTCAAACCTACAAATCCAGATCCACAAAACCCTGTATTACAAGCTCCATATCCAAAAAAGTACAAAACCCAAACCCACAAGCTTCATATCCACAAAACTACAAACCCTAAACCTACCGACCCTAAAACCACAAACCCTAAACCCACAATCCCAAAATCTCCATATCCACAAACTCACAAGCTACATTTGAGAGTGGGTTCGGTTTTCGTTAGCTTGTGGGTTTGGGGTTCGTATATTTGGGGTTTGTTGGATTTGGATTTGTATGTTTGTAGATATAGAGCGCGTGGGATTAGGGTTTGTGGGTTTGTACCTTTTGTGGATAAGTTTTCTGGGTTTGGGGTTTGTGCGTTTGGGGTTTGTACGTTGGTGGATATGAAGCTTGTGGGTTTGGGGTTTGTAGGTTTGTGAATATGGAAATTGTATATTTAGAGTTTGTGAGTTTGGAGCCTGTGGATTTGGGGTTTGTGGGTTGGGAGCTTTTTTAATTGGAGTTTGTGGGTTTATTGATATAAAGCTTTTGGGTTTGGGGCTTATTGGTTTAGGGTTTGTAGGTTTGGCGTTTGATAGTTTGTGGGTTTGGGGCTTGTTTATTTGGGGTTTGCAGGTTTGGGGACGAAATTTATGCAGAAATTTCAGGTTTTTAACCATTTTTTTAAAATAATTGCAAATCACTTTTCTCTAATTTCATCAGTAGAGTTTCACTAATAATAAGAGAAAATGCGCCGATCTCTATTTAGGTGGTACATTAAAAATACCTTTTATTTGATTAAGAATTAAATGTTCTAATTTAAAAAATCAGAATAAAGGAATTATTTCGTAAGCTTTAACATGAATTTTCTCTGGATGTACCAAAGATTACTAATAAATTCATAGACTCATAAAAGTATAATGTTTAATCTAGGGATTAATATTTAAAAATGACTAAAAACTTATTTTGATGCCCAAAAAAAAAATGTTTACCTTAAAAAAAAAAAAACTTTGTTACGATGATTTGAAGAAAAATTTTGTAGATAGTTCAGCTTATTAGGAGGAATTTGGAATCTAATAATTAAATATAATTAATGAATATCAAAAGTCTTTTCGAATAGAACTCAAACCACATGTTATGGACATATTTCTTTTTTGTCAAATAATAATTTTTATAGTAGGTGGAATGAAAATTTCTTCTCTTCTTTCAAGTTCAGGAAAGGCGATTTTAACTGCGTGATTTTAGAGAGGTTTCAAGAGATTTTAAAATATATAAAAAATTTCAAGGGATTTTTAAGCTTTACGGGATTTCAGGGGATTTTAAAGACTTCATTATTTTTGAAACAATAGATTTGAGGGAATTTCAACGGGTTTCAGATTATCGGGATTGGGAATTTCTTTGGGAATTATGGAGATTTTTTTAACGATTTGATCGTTTTTGCAACAATAGTTTTCATTAATTTTAAAACATTTTAACAATTTCAATGATTTAAAAACTTTTTGGGTATTTTAAAACATTTTCACGAATACAGCTTGAACACCAAGCTGGAAATAGCACTTGAAATGGAGGAAAAATTTGCCGTTAAAAAAAATATGATGAATCTGAGGGATGACATTTTTAGCCAGGTTCGGCCCATGAAACCTAAAACAATAACTGAAGCTTTTCAGGAAGCCCTAGAACACCCCATTTTCTTATCCAAAATTTCCCTTTGAGTGACAGAACTTAGCAAATTAATGCTAAACGAAAATTCAAAATTCTTAACGCAAAAAGACGAATTTATAAAAAAAAGAAAGTCGCAACCAAGAATAATACTGTTTTAAGAAAATTGTTAAATTGTTAACCAAATAATAAAATTTGTAACAAAAAAAAAGCCATCAGGAGAAAGTTTTTGCAAATTTGCAAAAATTGCATACAGAAGTGAAGGACTCCATTTCCCCTTTCTTAACAAAATGTATTGACCCCTCCCCCACCCGTTTTGAACTATTACGTAATTTAACCCCTAAACACCTCACTCTATACGCATACGTGTTTACCACACTTGTACGATATGAAATTTCGCATTTTTAAATTTTAATAACTCGTACATGAATAAACTAAATGCAACTTACAATATATATTGTAATAATTACCGAGAAATTCAATGGTGATCAAAACAATTAGAATAAAACATTTTTAAATAACTTTAAAAACTTCTGAAATATGATTTTTTTTAAATTGCAATTTTTTGTAATTATCAAAATGGTACTTTTGTTTTTTTGAATTGAATACATAGGAAAATATTTTTTAAAAATCACCAGCTACACATTAAATAAAATATAAATATTTTTTATGACTCTCTGAAAGTAACGTATTTTTTAAGCATAGCAAAATCAGTCACTAACGGCTCGGCTGCTTCGCAAATTATAACCAGAAGTTGATGCACCAGCCATTTTAAAAGAAAAAAATAAGAAAAACTAGTTTTTAGTAATTTTGTGTACTATCATTATTTATAATTCTTTGCAATGATTCAAACTTGAGAGCCTAAAACTTTAAGAAAATTTCAATAAAAAGAATCAAAAATTTAGAAAAATTACGTAATTGACAAGTAAGTATGATTTTTGGTAAATTATACTAAAAATAAAAAGTAAAATTACATACCTCTAGAGAAAATGAAGAGAAATAAATGATTATCAGGTGAAATTCATTTTTTCCGAAGCACCCACTTTACAACCTAGGAAACTACACTAGTGCAAATTTGCACCAAGCCTAACTATCGAAGTGAGCCTCACGAACAGCAACAGGTGAATGAAACTGGTCCCTACGTTGCATGACTCAGTACCTCAGAGCTGCCAGATCGTGGATGAAATTTACCCCCACCATACCTACCGTTTGGAAGCCGCAAAACAGAAAGTGCATGATTACCACTGTGAGTTCGTATGTAAGCCGAAA
>NC_046663.1:7199566-7272513 GCF_010883055.1 Belonocnema kinseyi | reverse complement strand
TATATAATTCCTAGCAAAAAAGTCGAATATTTCCCATGTCTTTTTGAGGAATAGTTAATTGTTTAAATAAATGTAATTTATTTTAACAATTATTCATTTCCAAAAATGCAAAAAATGATCGCATTTTCTGATAAAAATATAATACTCGGTCAGTATTTAGAGTAGTACTTTTTTTAAACATTATATAATTATTTAAATAACTAATTATTGTTTATTTATCAAATTTGTAAAAATTGAGCCAGATAAGTGCAATTTTTTTTTAAATTGGTAACCTATGCCACTTTTTGTTAGATAATCACACAATTCTAATACATTTATTATAATTTCGAATGAATCTCCATTTGTTTAAACAATTTTTATTTGCTCGAGCAGTTTTTTTCGATAACTTCAAAAAATGAAAGAAAATAGATTGCATACAATTAGTTTTTTGAATGTATAGTGCGTAGAAAAAATACATGAAGCATTTTTTAATTATTTCAACAAACTTAATTTGTTTTAAAAATTATTATTTAAACCAATTTTTTTTACTGTATTTCCTAAATTAAAAATAATATTTAATGATTTCGAGGAGTAGTAAATTCTGTTAAAAACGTCATGAAATTATTTTTGTAAATTTATTATAATATATATTTGTTGTGTTTTCCATTGTGTGATCTTGATTTAACGAAAATTAAAAAAAAACAATAATTAATTTTATAAATAATGACATGACGTTTTTAAATAAATTTACTACTCTTCAAAATCATTCAATATTATGTTTAATGCAGGAAATAAGATTTTAACAATATTGTTGGAAAAATAATTATTTAAACAAATTATATATGTTTAAATAATTAAACAATATTTAATGTATTTTTGATACACTATAGATTTAGAAAAATAATTGTATGCATTCTATATCATTTCATTTTTTTAAAGTTATTGCAAAAAAACTGCTAGGACAAATAAAAATTGTTTAGCAAATAGGGATTTGTTGAAAATTAGAAGAAATGCATCAAAATTATGTACTTATTAAATAAAAAGTGGCGTAGGATACCAATTTCAGAAAAAAAGTGGACATATCAGACTTAATTTTTGGAAATTTTGTAAATAAACAATAATTAATTGTCTAAATAATAACATCTAATTTTTTTAAAAATATACAACTCCAAACACTGACCTTCTATTACATTTACATAATAAATTTGGATTATTTCTTTATATTCTTTGGATAAATAAACGTTTAAATAAGTATTATTTATTTAAGCATTTAAATATTGTTTAAAAAGTTGAGATATTTCCTAATTCAATGGTAAAAAACTAATTGCTTGGTAGGAAGAAAATTATTTAGAACTATCAAAATAATTTTAAAAAGTGATAAACACGGAAACTGTGAAAAATAGAAAAATTCAAAAACACGATGTGATGGTGTAACATTTTCATCTTTATTGAAACAGCAAGAAGGTTAGACTATGAAACTGTGAACGAAAACTAGTCCGATTTGAAAATACTGACTTCTCATTGTTTAAATGAAGTTAACAGAATTAAAAAAATTAAATTACATTTTTCTAACTTTCCACAAAAAATTGCAATATTATTTAAAGAGATTTTAGGCTCAAAATAAAAAAGTTTCACCGGTCCCCTTTCAGGGTAAGACCCTTTTTCTGCCATTTTTGCGAGTCTTAATGGGAAAAACAAAAGTAAAGTTTCCAAACTGCCTTTTTTGCATTTTTTCAAAATAAGTTATTTCAGTCCCAAATATCAATACGATTTTTTAGCCTTTTTCTAGGTAAGGCCCTTTATCCAAAAAATTTTCTGAATTGCACTGCAAAAGGCTAACAAAAGCCATCCTAAATTAATTTTTTAAAAATATTTCCTGAGATTCTGTAATCCTAATCTAAGAAGATGAGCCTCTTGTCGCGCCCTTTTCGAGTCAGGCCCTTTTAGGTTAATTATGAAGGTTTACTGAAAAAATTTGATGAAAGTGATTGTCAAGGTTTATATTATTATTTAATTTAGGATAAAAATTTAAGTCTTTCGTCTGGCCCTTTTTTGGATGAGGCTCATTTTGGTGATTTTTGGAACTTCCATTGAAAAAAATAATTCTTAACTAAACTCGCAAAAGTATTTCATTTACAAATTTCATGTGAAAAATCACACTTAAATATTTCGAATTAACTTCTTGTATACATTTTTTCAGGGTTGATTATTTTTCCCTTAAATTATCTATGGTCTTTATTTAGCCGAAAAGCTAATTAAAAAGGGGCTTGTTCGAAAAGGAACTGATGAGTGACTCAACTGTTTAGCTTAGAATAAAAGAATTGTAGAAAATATTTGAAAAAATACCCTGGAACTGGCCTCAACGGGCGTATTGAGTTTTAGGATTGAAATAAGTTATTCTGAGAAAGTGTAGAAAATAATGTATTTTGCACACTTTCATCAGGCTTTTCTCAGCAGAACTCGAAAAAATTGCGGAAAAAGGGCCATAAATGAAAAAGGGCTAAAAGGGCGTATTTAACTTTGGGACTGAAAGAAGTTATTCTGAGTAAATGTAAAAAGAAAGACAGTTTGGAATACTTTCATTATGCTTTCTCCAGTAAAACTTGCAAAAATTCCAGAAAAAAAGACTTATCTGAAAAAGGGCTAAAAGGGCCCTTTTTCTAAAATTCTAAAAAAGTATATAAAATAATGCAGTTTAGAATACTTCCATTAGGATTTTTTCAGTCAATCTAAAAAAAATGGCAGAAAAAGAGCCTTAACTGGAAAAGGGCTTGAAGGGCGTATTTAACTTTAGGACTGAAAGAAGTTATTCTGAGTAAATGTAAAAAAGAAAGGTAGTTTAAAATACATTTATTATGCTTTTTCGAGTAATACTCGCAAAAATCTCAGAAAGAGGGCCTTGTCTGGAAAAGGGCTCAAAGGGCTCCTTTAATTTTGGATCTAAACGAAGTTATTTCAAGAATATTTTAAAAACAAAAGTAGCTTGAAAATCTTTTATCAGGCTTTTCTCATTAAAACTCGAAGATTGTATTGATTTTTAGGATTAGAATAGATTATTTTAACAAGTATAAAAAATAATGCAGTTTAGAACACTTTCCTCAGGCTTTTCTCGGTAAAACTCGAAAAAATTGCAGAAAAAGTGCCTTACCTGGAAAAGGGCTTCAAGGGCGTATTAAACTTTAGGACTGAAAGAAGTTACTCTAAGTAAATGTAAAAAATAAAGGCTGTTTCGAACACTTTCACTTTGATTATTCCGGCAAAACTCGTAAAAATTGCAGAAAAAGAGCCTTATATGAAAAAGGACTCGAAGGACGTATTGATTTTTAGGATTGGAATAGATTATTCTATAAAATTATAAAAAATAATGCAGTTAAGTACACTCTAATTAGGCTTTCCTAAGTCAAACTAAAAAAAATTGCAGAAAAGAGCCTTAACTGGAAAAGGGCACAAAGTCGTATTCAACTTTGAGACTAAAAGAAGTTTTTCTGACTAAATGTAAAAAAGAAAGGCAGTTCGAAATAGATTTATTATGCTTTTCCAGTAAAACTAGCCCAAATTTCAGAAAGAGGGTCTTGTCTGAAAAAAGGGCTTAAAGGGCACATTTAATTTTGGGACTAAACGAAAGAATTCTGAGCAAAATTTAGAGAGCAAAGCAATTTGGAAATCTTTCATTAGGCTTTTTTCAGTGAAATTCGAAGAAATTGCAGAATAAAAAAAAGAATGACCTTTAAAAGGCTCAAAGGGCGTATTGGTTTTCAGGATTGAAATAAGTTATTCTGAGTGAATATAAAAACGAAAGGCAGTTTGAACACTTTCCTTAGGGGTCTTCCAGTAAAACTTGCAAAAATTTCAGAAAAAAGACTTATCTGAAAAAGGGCTCAAAGGGCCCTTTTTCTAAAATTCTAAAAATGTATATAAAATAATGCAGTTTAGAATACTTCCATTAAGATTTTTTCAGTCAATCTAAAAAAAATGGCAGAAAAAGAGCCTTAACTGGAAAAGGGCTTGAAGGGCGTATTTAACTTTGGGCCTGAAAGAAGTTATTCTGAGTAAATGTAATAAAGAAAGGTAGTTTAAAATACATTTATTATGCTTTTTCGAGTAATACTCGCAAAAATTTCAGAAAGAGGGTCTTTTCTGGAAAAGGGCTCAAAGGGCTCCTTTAATTTTGGATCTAAACGAAGTTATTCCACGAACATTTTAAAAACAAAAGTAGCTTGAAAATCTTTTATCAGGCTTTTCTCATTAAAACTCGAAAAAATTGTAAAAGAAGAAACAGAATGACCTTAAAAAGGCTCAAAGGGCATATTGGTTTTTAGGACTGAAATGAGTTATTCTGAGTGAATATAAAAACTGAAGCCAGTTTAAAACACTTTTTTAAAATGATTTTTCCAAGTAAAAATTGCAAAAATTGCAGAAAGAGGGCCTTGCCGGGAAAAGGGCTCAAAGGGCCTATACAGTTTTAGGATTAAAATCGGTTATTTTAACGAATTGTAAAAAATAATGTCGTTCGGAACAATTTCATTATGCTTTTAAAATTTGCGGAAAAAGGGCCTTAACTGGAATAGAACTCAAAGGGCCTATTTATTTTTGGGTCTGGAAGAAGTTATTCTAACTAAATGTAGAAAAGAAAGGCATTTCGAAATAGATTTATTATGCTTTTTCCAGGAAAACTCGCCAAAATTTCGGAAAGAGGGCCTTGTCTGGAAAAGGGCTCAAAGGGCACATTCAATTGTGGGACTAAATGAAAGAATTCTGAGAAAATTTTGTAAGAGAAAAGCAGTTTGGAAATATTTTATCAGGCTTTTCCCAGTAAAACTCGAAGAACTTGCAGAATAAAAAAAGAATGACCTTTAAAAGGCTCAAAGGGCGTATTGGTTTTTAGGATTGAAATAGGTTATTCTGAGAAAGTGTAAAAAATAATGTACTTTGAAACACTTTCATTAGGTTTTTCCCTGTAAAACTAAAAAAAATTGCGGGTAAAGGGCTCAAAGGGCAAAAAAATTAATTTGAAAAAAAAAATTAATGTTTAAACCAATAATTTTCTACCGAAAAAATGTATTCAAAATTTAAAAAATCAAGCTTGTAAAAACAAAACAACTAATTTTAAACAAAATAGATTAATTTTCAACAAAAACGGCTACATTATTAGTTTAAAGAATAAGTTCAAAACAAAAAATGCATAATTTAAAAAGATGAATTTTTCACTAAGAAAGGCCAATTTTCAAGCAAAAAAAAAAAATAAATAATAAAAATTCAACAAAATTGTTCAAGTTTCAAATAAAAAAATTTCAAGCGAAGACAATACATTTAAATGTTCAGTTAAAAATATTTATTGTTTATTAATATGTAGATGCATTTTCAAATAAGAATAATAATAATTTAATTCCAAAAAAGATGAATTTCAAACTGAAAATGGTTAATTATCAAGCAAAAAAAAACAAACAAATTTGGAATCAAATAGTTCAATTTTCAACGAAAAAAAAGCAATTTTCTACCAAAAATTAAACAATTAAATTCTCAGTTTAAGATTTGTTTTTAACCCTAAAACAATCAAATTCTCAACAAAATAGTTGAATTATCAATAAAAAAATTAGTTTGTAACTACAAAAGATTTATCTTTAATAAAGAATAATAATTTTTTAACAAAAAAAAGGAATTATCAACATAAAATTATCATTACTGAAAACAAAACAAAAATTGGCAACAAAAGTGTTAAATTTTCAACTTTTAAAATGAATATTTAAACTAAAAAAATAAGTATTTTACCAAAAATGGAAGTTAAATTTTCGGATCAAAAAATTATTTTTAAACAAAGAAGTTTAATTTTTAAATAAAGAAATTAATTTTTTCTAATTCATCTCTTTGGTAGAATATTATTCTTGTTGTATTGTGCATACACTTCTTTGTTTAAAAACCTATTTCTTATATTGTAAATTAGATTTTTTTCTTTTTGTTCAAAATTAAATTTTCGAATTTAAAATTTAACTGTTTGATTTTTTGTTCAAAATTATATTTTTAAGTTAAAAATTCATTAGTTCCGTCAAGAGTTAATTTGTTTTACTAAGTATGTAATTATTACATTTTGGTTAAATACATATTTTTTAGTTTCAATATTTATTTCTATGTTGAAAATTCTTCATTTTTAGTAGAAAATTATTCTTCTTGTTTAAAAATTAATCTTTTTTCGTTTCATCATTTAACTCTTTTATTGAAAATTCGATTCTTTTTTGGTTGGAAAACATTTTTTTTTGAACTGAAAATTTAACTGAATCATTTTTGATTGAAAAATTTATCTTTTCTACCTGAAAATTTTTATATTTTTTCCTTGAAGCTTGAACTATTGAGTTGAAAATTTTTGTTTTTGCTTGAAAATTGACTGTTTCCAGTTAAAAGTTTATGTTTTTTTTGTATTAAATTATTCTTCTTGTTTAAAAAACAAACAGTTTTGGTTAAAAACAATTTATATTGTTTTTTTTTTAAATTCTACTATTTTGCAGAAAATTATGTTTTAAATTAAAAATGTAACGGTATCATTTTCGGTTGAAAATAAATTTTTTAGTTTGAAAATTTGTCCGCGTTTTTTGCATGAAAATTGACCTTTCTCAAATAAAAATTCATCTTTTTTGGTAGAAACTTATGCTTCTTGTTTAAAGTTCATCTATTTTAATTATGAATTCCATTCTTTCGTTCATAATGCATCTTTTTAGTAAAACATCTTTCTTGCTCATTGAATATGATTTGTTTAGATCGAGATTAAGCATTCCATTTTCCGTTAAAAATTTATCTATTTTGTTGAAAATTGTTTTTTTGTTGTTGTTTGAAAATTGATTTAGAGATTTTTAATTTCTCTTTTAGGCAGAAAATTATTGGTTTAAAAATTAAATTATTTTTTTCCAATTCAATTGTTTGCTTGAATACTTAAATATTTTGTTGAATTTTTGTTCTTTGTGGGTAAAAATTACTTTTTCTAAAAATGTAACTATTTCATTTTTCGTTGATACTTGATCTTTTTTAGTTGCAAATTCAACTATGTAGGTAAAAATTCATGTATTTTGTTAAAAATTCGTCTTTTTTAAAAGAAAATTAGTCCTTTATCCGTAAATTCATTTCTTTGTTTGAAAATCTTAATATTTTGTTGTAAATTTGATTGTTTTTAAAAATTCAGAATTAATTTTTTAAATTTAAGATTGAACTTTCCCATTCTTGGTTAACAATTAATAATTTTTTACATAAGAATTAATTTCTTTGATTGAAAATTAAAAGATCTTGTTGCAATTTTTAGAGATTATTGATGAAGGTTTACATCTACAATTTCTACAACTTTTTTTTTTTAGAGTGAATATAATGCCCTAGAGATTATTTTGTTAAAAATCCATTCTTTATTCAAAAATGTAACTAGTCTATTTTTCGCTTAATACTTATTGTTTCGGCTTATAATTCGTTTCTGAAGTTTCAAATTGAACTTAAAATTATTGTAAATTGAGTCTGTTCATATTGCGCTCGCATTTTTCCCCATTTATATTTAAATAGATTCCTCAATTTTTAAATTGATATGTATAGCTAAATGTAGGGTCGTAAAATTGAACCAGTTATTTTAAATTCAATTTGTTTGCTTTAACTTAAAATTCGTTTCTAATTTTCAAATTTGAGCAAGTTTGTTGACGTCTTTTTTTTCAAAAAATTATATTTTTAGTTAAAGTTTATCTTTATTGGTAGAAAATTCTTCTTCTTCAGAAATTCGCCTATTTGTTCAAAAATTTATATCTTTGGTTGAAAGTTCGTATTTTTTTCGGCTTAAAAATTAAATTTTTCAACTCGAAACTTAATTGTAAACTAAAATTCTCAGTTGAAAAATGTATAAGTAGTTATATTAGGCTCAGAAATCGTTGTGAGATGGGGTTCGTGTTCGCACACTTTCGGCTTTACACGAGGCTGCTCTTCGCAGTAGCTAAGTGGGGGGAACCTCCTTCATTCTTGTACCGTTTTACCTCTCGCCAATTCTCAGGTCGTTTTTGCTCTTGCGTGTTCTTTCTTCGCTTTTGCGTACGTTTTTTTTAGTTCTTTCTTACTTTAGAGTGTCAATTAATAATTTTTTGTAAAATTCCCTGTCCCAATTCCAAATTATTAATCTTAGAAAATTTCGGGTCTCCAATTCAACATTTACTTGCCGGGGTTTTCAACATGAATAAAACTCCTGATTATTTCCTGATATTCACGATTTTCCGGCTATGAATTTCTAATTTAACTCACAATTAAATAATTTTTTAGAGAAAAGAGATATCGTCTTTGACTTACAGGAAAATGAAGTGAAAGGTCTGGCGGGTCGCTAGAAATTTATACGAAAGGTTTTTGGCTGGATACCTATTTACGAAAAGTCTCCAGTAAGTTTCAACCTATTAAAAAATCTTTTCAATAATTAAAATTCTCAAAAAAATAATATATTTAAATATTTCTCAGGTTATCAAAATTGGTCCAAAATCTCAAAAAATGCTTCGATCTGTTTAAATACCGACAAAAAAGTCGGCGCGGTGACTTTCAGAAGGCCTAGTTTGAATATTTTATATGTGTCAACAATAGGATTTTGTTTCGATAATACTGCAGAAAATCCCCAAACGAATGATAAAGTTTGTTTAATTTTCGCTATCAGGGGCTTTATCGTGACAAGAGTTCACACACTATCTTACAAGTAATTGAATTAAAAGTCTCCGCTTTTTTATTTATTTACAAGACATTTCTTATTTTAGAATAAAGTATATGTATCTTACTATGTGATTAGCAGTGATTTTGTGTATTTTTATGTGATCTGTAACACATGATGACTTCGTGAAGCCCTTCGCGTGGGGTGATTGCTTTTGACACCGCAGCTAATACTTACTACTTATCTAGTATTTAATATATTTACAATTTTCTTGAACCTACTTTCTCCCCTATTTATAATCTTTCCTTCTCCATTACTCCTCCTGCTTCCATCTCTGCTTCTCCATCTTATTCAACACCCCCTTCACCCTGTCTTCCCACCTTTCATACACCAATACCTCGCTCACTTTCTCACAACAATACCCACTCCTTTTCCCCTCTTCACACTACTCCAAGCAGTGCTTCACTTTTGCATCCCCCTTTCCGCACAATTTACATATTCTCTTCCCTCTAGAAAGATAGAACCTATTACAATCCTCCATGCATCCGCATCTCATCCTCACTATAAATTTCTAAATTCTTTTCTCTCCTTTCTCACCCAAATATTGCGCTCTCTCTCTCTTGGCATAATCCACACATAGTTCCCCTGAAACCTTGACTCTCCTATTCTATCTTCCCCAGCTTCCTTCTCACTCTTCACGCCTATTCTCTTAAACTCCTCATATACCATCCTATCTTCCTCGTGCATCCTTCTCAAATTATTCATATTCAATCCATTTGTCCTAAAATACCTTTACCTTTCCACCTCCATCTCTTACCACCGCTACGTCTGTTCTTTTTCTTTCATTAACAATGCCTAATCAGCTTAATCCGTCTATTTTTCAAAAATATCTCCTCATATTACTCGTATCATCCTTGACTCCTAGTTATAATCCCTTAACTCGTTCTTCCTGTCTCCCTCCTGACAATATGGTTAGGCGTATTCTTTTCCGACCCAAGTATCTACTTTACCTACCTCTCCTGTATCCTACTTACCTCCTCACTTAACTTCCACCTTCTCACCTCCACTTTATAAAATAAGACACTCATCGTTAGCGATTTGAAAAATTTTGTTTTAGCTACAAAATCATCTGCTATCGACGTCTTTCTCAGCCCTCACACATGCCTCATCACCACATTCGCCCTACTCTCTCTCTCTCTCTCTCTCTCTCTCTTATATGACCATATACTCCTTCATTCCTCTGAAACAGAAAGCCAAGTTACACAAACTCTTTCATCCCCTGTACCGCTGTTGCCTTCCACTTCCACTACCCTCCCTCATCTCTCCCATCTCCTTTCCTGAAAACCATTACTTTCGACTTGTCCGCATTCAACTCTAACCTATTTTTGTCTGAATATCTTCTCAACCTTTTCATTATCTCCTTTAAGCCCTCTTTGCTTTTTGCTAGCAGAACTATGTTATCTGCATATACGAGTTATCATTTCCTGACTCTTCCTAACCTATCTCCCCCACAACTCTAGCCGCTAGCTTATTTTTCATATCCGCAATGAAACTGCAAAAAGCGTTGGGCTAAGCGGGCACCCTTGCCTCAACCCTCTATATATCCAGAAACCCCCAGAGGTACCCTCCCCTACTCTAACTCTATCTTTCGTATCATCATATACCTTCCTTACCTTTTCGATGAGGCATCTCTCCACTCCCCTCTCTTTGATCGCCTCCCAAAACCTCCCCCTATACACCGAAGGGAAAGCACTTTTTAGATCTACAAAAAACGCGTACACTTTCGCATCATTTGTAGCTAATTCTCTATCCACCAGGATCTGCAGGTTTTAAATATTGTTGATAGTACTTCTTCTTGCCCTAAAACCCAACTTGCAGTGGTAAGATCAACTCCTCCTTTCACCCTTTCAGGAATCCTCCCTCCATGCTTTTTTGACTACCCCCTTTAGCCTGACCTTTACATCCTGTGTGCCAAACAGCCACGCTTCGTTCTGTACCCAGTCCAGATCTGCTGTCTTAGATTTTTTATACTTCATTATCTGCTTCTCTATCTCCTTATCATTCAACTCCTCTCCATGTACCTCTTCCGTTCTTCTAATCTCCTCATCTCTCTTTAGTGTATATGATCCCTGAAATTAATCTTTAAAAAACTTCCTTTATTCCTTTCTCCCTATCTTCTCACTTATCCCCACCCTACGTTTCCTAAATGTATTAATTGTCTTCCACATGTCCGCTTCTGTCTTAATACTTCTCAACTCATGTTCCAGCTCTTTTTCCTTTTCGTGCTCTTTCTTCTTGCACATCACCTTAAACTCCTTCCTCATTTCTACGTACTCATTCCTTTTCGCAGTTTCTTCCTTTCACTTTCTGCACTTCTTTTTCACCTTTCTCTTCATTATTTTACATTCCCTAACCCACCACGGGTTCACCAGTCCTTTGTTCTTGTTTCTAAATACCTTATTTTGTATACACCATTTTACTTCCTCTTTTAGGTCCTCTCATATCTCTTCCACCGACTCCCCGTCAAAGTTCACCTTTCTCAACTGCTCCGGATACTTCTGTATCGCCTCCCTCGACCGTAAAACCCTCCTCCTATCGTGCCTTCCACCGCCCTGCCCTTTTAATCTCAAATTTAATGGCTGTTACCCTCCCTTCCACTGTGAATTTATCTGTCTCCTCCAACCCTTACATATTCATGATTGCGTAGTCTATCACCGATAACCCATCTTAATCAGATACGTGTATTCTCCCTTTTCTTCCCCTGTTACCATACCATTCGCCACCGCCCAGTCACTATCCTTGATCCAGTCTCTTAGAATCTCCTCCATTGTATTCATTATCTTATCTATAGATTTTCTTTTGCAGCGCTTCCCTTCCCGGCGCTGGCCCCCCTCCCTCCATAATTTTCTAATTAAAGCTTCCTCCCCGTACCACTATACCCTCCTCTCTCTCTTCTAGTAAGTCTCCTACCCTTTCTTTAATCCCTTCTATCTCATCCTTATAGTACATAGTCGAAAACTTGTATGTTACCCCGCCTATCTTTTTTGTCCTCATTCTGCCCTGTTTCGTTCCAGTACAAAACCTTCAACACTCCTCCAACCTGCTTTACTTCCACCCCTTGTTTGGCGCTATTCGCGGGACGTTAAAATAAAAAGACAAATATTTAATGTTACAATAAAGCATTCAAAATTATAACAGTTTAAAAGTATTATCCTGTAGAAGCTAATAAATTAGAATTAGAAATTTCAGAGTTTATACTCGTACCATCTTTAAACGTAGATCGTTCAAAATTTTAATTGTTTTATCCTTACAAACATTCCAAAATTTGTAATGCATCTTGCTTAAAACTCTCCCTCCAAAAAATTATAATATTAAATTTGAACCATTTTCAAAAAAAAAAAAAAAATAAATAAATTTTCGACTTCTACAAAATTAGTTTCAGACTAAACATTTGCATTTAAAACAAAATAGCTATCATTAGATTCTCGAAAAAATACTTGATTTTTTACAAAATAGTTTAAGTTTATACCTAAATAAATATAGATTTTTATCCGAATAATCGAATTTAAAAATTAAATTAATGTTCAATCACAAATAGGTGAATTTTCTACGGAGTGTTTGAATTTTGAAATCAGATAGATAAAAATTTTTAACAAGTTTTCAACAAAGTAACAAAAGTTTCGAATAAAAGGTGACATTTTAACAAAATTATTAAATTTTCAATAAAAGAATTAGATATCCAACAAAATAATTAAATTTTCATTTGAAAAAACCTACATTTGCGGGAAAAAAGATTAATTTCCTTTTTAATCCTGAGTAATGCACCCATAATCGTGAGTAATTGTTGAAAATTCAACTATTTGCTGGAAAATCATTCCGATCTAATATTATAAATTTTTTGGTGGAAAATTCTAAAACAGTTTAATCGGCTCTTGACTTTTCACACGGCAAATACAAGAAGTTACGAATTTCTTAATATTTATTAGGTTCAAAGCAATTTAAATTTATAACCGTCTACCTTTCACAGTAAATCCAAATAAATCAAAGTCATTTCGGTAGGTAATCCAAATAGTCTTCTGGGTTGAAAATTCAGCTGCTTTGTGAAATATGAATCTACTTTATAGAAAATTTAATTAAATTATCGTAAATTCGCTTTTTTTTGTTTGTTTGTAAACTACTTTTTAAAACTGAAAATTCATCTATTTGGTTCAAAATGCATGTATTTTGTTAAAAAATTATTTTGAGAAATTGACTTGAGAATTTCTTCTTCTTTGTTAAAATTCATTTTCTTTAACTTTAATTGAAATTATTTTGTTGTTTATTGTAAGAGAATCTTATTCAATTAAATTTTCAACTATTTGGTTAAAATAAATGTATTTATTTTAATACAAATTTATCATTTTGGTATAAAATTAATTTTCTAAATAAGTTTAATTATTTTGTACAAAAATCGTTATTTTTGTTACTTATTAATTTTTTGACTAAAAATTTAACTAATCCTTTTTTTATGAAAATTTATCTTTTTTGTTCAAAATTTAACTATTTGTTTTAAAATTCATGTATTGCGTCAAATAATAATGGATTTTGTTAAAAATACGTCTTGTTCTGTGGAAAAGTAATCCTTTTGATTCAAAATTCATTTTTTTGGATAAAAATTAGTTTTTTTAGTAACAAATTATTTTTCTTGCTTGAAAATTTAGCTTCTTGTTTAAAACATTATCGTTTCATTTTGTATTTTGTAGAAAGCTTGTCTTTTGTGATTGAAGGTGAGGAATAAATGAATAACGGACTCAGAAGGTCAGTGTCACGGCTAGCTGTAAGTTGCCATGAAAAAATTTGACAATCAGCTCGAACCTAGTAAAGGGAAATCCGGTCGGATGGTCACCCCATTCCGGAATTAGAAAGTGAGTATGCAGTACAATTATTACTGCTGAACGATGCTAATAAAATTTTTTTAAAAACAAGTGCATAACGGATTCAGAAATTTAATGTCCTGACAGGCCGTAATATGTGGCGAAAAAATTTAAAAATCAGATCGAAATCATGAGAATAACTGGCAATCGCAGTCAGCAATAGGATACAATGAAAACATTCGACAATCAACCCGAAACAAGAGAATAGCGGATTCAGGATAATAGTATCATAATCGGTTCCATAGTTTTTAAACAAAATGAGTTTTGTTATTTTACTTTCCTCTTCAAAAACCCCCTGAAAATAAAATTTTTAGGTTATCTTTTAAAGGAATGTTATGTCATACGAATGCCGATATACAGTAAGGACGTTTACTATGTAGTCATAAGGAATATAATGATATAAACTTTAGTATGCATTGCCACCCGTCGTGCATCTGTGTAATTAAAAAAGTAGTAAATAGGCGATTTTAATTCAGTTTTTAAATTCCCCGCGCTCGCGATCTTGCGCCTATTGGCCAAAAGCTTCGAGCCTCAAATGACGTGCGCAAAAGACGTACAACCTAATTCTGAAAGAAGGTTATGTTCCTCAGGATTCACCACGCATTTCAGATTAATAATCAGGTACGAATTAAAAAGAATGTAACACAATATTAGAATGTGTTCACAAAAATTCTCAGGACGTGGTTTCTTGGGGAAATTTTTCCTAAATCTTTGTTTGCGAAATATTTTTTATTCGCTGAAAGTCTTGAATTATTTGAAATCTATAATTAGTAAACAAATCTTCTAAAATGTTTTGAAACCTTTTCAAATCTTTTAAATGTCTTAAAATCTTTTAAATCTGGTGTACTGTAACCTTTTCAAAATCTTTGAAACTATTTACATCTTTTAAAAGTTTAAAAATCTTTGTGAAATTCTTCTAAAATATTTCAAATCTGATATACACGTCTTTATAAAATGTGTTCAAAAGCCTTTTAAATAGTTTTAAATCTTTGAAACATTTTGAAATCTTTAGTAATATTTTGTAATATGGTATACTTTAACATTCTATAGTAACGGAGATGAAATTTTCAAGGTCGCTGGGAACCCAGCTTATAAGAATAATTCGCCGCTTCTTACCTCTCATCATTTGAATCTCAGATTCATCCTCGCAATTTTAATAATGATACGGATTACAATTTTCGTTTCAGTTAATCAAAAGCGTTTGATTTCCATATTTAATTCAATAAGTAAAACAACAGTTTTTATCAGCAATTAATTACGTACAACCTGCAGATATTCACTTTATTTAAGTAATTAAGTTCGAAGTACAAAACGATTTTGACACTTGTCAAACGTCAAATATCACTCACGTACCGTTACATTAGTAAAAATCAACTCTAATTTTGAAGAAAGTACTTAATGCACGTCTTGAATGCATTTGTGAACAATTTTAATGTTGTGTTCCAGTTTTTTTAAATTCGTAACTAATTATTTATTTAAAATGCGCGGTGAATCCTGGGGAACATAACCTTTTTTCAGAATTAGGTTATAGCTATATTTTGCGCAAGTCTTCTGAGTCTCGAAGCCTTTGACCAATCAGCGCAAGATCTCGAGCGCGGGAAATTTGGAAACCGAATTAAGATCACCTATATAGTGTTTTTTTGCACTACACAAATGCAAAACGTTACTGTCAAAACGAACTATGTTTAGTTAAAAAGAACACTGTTTTAGTTGGAAATTCAATTTTTTGTTGAGGATTTAACTATTTAAAAAAAATTCGTCTGTGTTGGTAGAATTCAACAATTTTTTATTTGAAATAATTTTTTAGTTAATATGACAAGAATTATATTTTTTGTTAAGCATTTACCTCTTTTGCTTGAAAATGAATTTTTTGTGGGTAATTCAAACAATTTTCTTGAAAAGCTATTTTTGGGTTAAAGGTTCATCATTTTAGGTGAAAAATTATTTTAGAGGTTGAAAATTGAACTATTTCATTAAACAATCTTTGCATTTGGGTAGAAAATTTATCTTCTGACGGCAAATTTAACTCTTTCAGTTAAAAATTTATCTCTCTTATTTGATTAAAATATCGAATAAGCGCCCCTAGGCCATATCCTATATTAGCCTATTGGTTAAGCCGACCCTAATTAGGCGAGTAGACAGAACAGAATAACCATACAATTATTAAAGTAATTTATATAACAGAATTTATTTATCTTTTTTGGTTGAAACTTTTTTTTTTTTAATGAATATTTGTAGTCGCATGGAAGAATATAGTCATTAGACTCCCTTCCCCCTGCTTCGGGAATCGAACCCGCGACAGTGTGGCTGCCAAGGTTGCAGTGTTGAAACATCGGACAATCACTATAACATCTGAACCTCGATGACTGTTTAAAAATTTAATTTCTTTTTTGAAAATTTGAGAAATTTATTGAAAGCTAGTTTCTTGCTCCAAAGTTCATTATTTTAGTTGGATGAGAAATTAATCTTTTCTCGTTGAAAATGCAACTTCATTGGAAATTTATTTATTTTTATTAAAATTCACCTGTCTCGTTAGGAAATCAATCTTTCAAGCTGATGATTCATGTTTTCGGTTTGAAATTAAACCTTTTCGTTACAAGCTCTTGTTTTATTTTTGATTGAAAAATCGCGTCAGTTTACAGTTTAGGTAGAGTAATTTTTAACGATTTTATATAATCCAGAGTAATCCTATTGATTCGAAAGTAATCTCAGGCAACACGAAGTAATACACATCCGCTAGGCCGCACTTCGAATCCTTGTCCTCTCAACTTATTGTGATCAATAACGAATTGTTGCTCTTTTTAAATGAGAGAAATTTAGTGAATAAATACAAAAATGATCGAAACTCTAAAGTCAAATATCGAAAGTCTTTATTATTGACTTTAAAATACCGAAATACATAGTTTTGTAATTTACAAGGAATTTCGGTTATATCGGTCCGATTTTGAGGTTAGAAAACTTGTTTAAGTTTTGAAGCTTCTTTCTACTCGACTGGTGCACCATCTAGCGCGGCGGCCAGTTGACGAAATTTTATGGCTCACGCGCGGGAACCTCCCGCACCACGAAGGAGCCTGATAAGGCTTCTTCTCCCAGGAGAAGGGGGAAGAGCCCTGCGTGCACGAGCCTGTATTATTTCCTGCGGTAGTTTAGCCTCGTTCACGAAGTACTTTCTTAGCTGCTCTCCATTCACGCCAAGGTTGCGGATCGCGTAAATGTGACCACCTTCATCGGCATGTGGGCGATGTTGATGAGGTTCTTTATATTCATATCCTATTGTTGATACAAATAGAATCTCCATTGCATCACCTCCGAAAACACATGCGCCGACCTTGGCTGCGGGTATGTCAATAAATCTAAACGTCCGGTCTATCATTGGATTATACTCAATAACCTGCGGAAAATTCAAAATATTCTTCTTATTTAAAGTTTGATTTTTGGAAATATGGTTAAAGATATTGAACCCTTACTCCACGACCTCCAATTAAAGGCACCCAGAGATAACCTCTGGTATCCATTGCTATACGACCCGGATCGCAATTTAGGTTATGACGTGGAAGCCATAATAGCGGTTGTCTGTTTTCTGAAAATAGTGATTTTCATTACGAGTTATATTACAAAAACTTAGAATTCCACTCATTACATTTATTATCAGGGTGTATAATGGGAAAAATGATAAATGAATATAACTTATATTGCAACAGGGAATTTTCGCAAAAAAATTTTATTTTCTGCTCGAAAATTAATCTTTTGGATTCAAAATCCGACTGCTTCATTGAAATTTTATTTTTTTTAACCAAAATTAATTCTTTTCAACTAAAAGTTTAACTAGTTCCATTCTTTGTTGAGAATTCATTTTTTTTTATTTCAACTACTATATTTTAAATTCTTATGTATTTTTTAAATCCAATGTTTTTGATACAAAATTGATCCTAAATGAAAATTGAATAATACTGTTGAAAATTAAAATACTTTTATCCCGTTTTTTGTTAGGAAATTGACTATTATGATAAAAAATTGGACCTTTTTGTAGAATTTTATTCGTGATTGTCAAAATACAGTATTTAACAAAAATAATGCAACTTTTTCATTG
Organism: Belonocnema kinseyi; assembly: GCF_010883055.1. NCBI lineage: Eukaryota > Metazoa > Arthropoda > Insecta > Hymenoptera > Cynipidae > Belonocnema > Belonocnema kinseyi. The sequence goes on along the minus strand of NC_046663.1, from coordinate 7,254,890 downwards.
AAACGTAAATTTTTGTTTGTTAAGAATTAAAGTATTTTGTTTAAAGATCTTTTTTTTTAATTGAACATTCAGTTTTTCAAATGAAAATTTAAATATTTTGATTAAAATTCAGCCTTTTTGGGAAAAAATAAACTTTTTCGGTTGAGAATTTATGAGTTTAATAGAAAATTCGACTTTGTCGGAAAGAATTGTTCTTTTCAGTTCAAAATTTACCTTCCTGTTTAAAAATTAATTTCTTTGGTTCAAAATGAACTATTTCATTGAAAATTTATGTATTTGTTGAAAATTCGTTTTTCTTATTCAAAATTGATTTGTAAATTAATTTTATAAATTCTACTTTTTGTTAAAAGTTAATCTCTATTTGTAAAGATTTAACTATTGGCTCTCTCGGCACAAGTAATGTCAAATTTTCAAGTTATTTTTAGGAATTTTGCACATAAACTTGAATCTTGAATGTTAAATAGGATTGTAAATTAGATTTTAATCTCATTTAAGTTTTAAAAATTATGAGAATCTTTAGCTTTATGTTTGAAAATTAATTATGTTGTTAAAAATTCATTTTTTATGGTTTGAAAATTCACCTGTATCATATAAATTTAATACTTCCTAGCCACAAAATGCAACTGCTTAGTTGGAGCATAATATTTTTGCTTAGGGATCCTAATATTTGATCCTAAAATTTTCTGGTTGAAAATTTAGCTGCTTTTTTTCAAAATTCGTTGCGTTTTTTGCTTGAAAATCTATTTTGTTCAAAATTTGTCTTTTTGTGTAGTAAACTTTGCTGTGAATTATGTCTAATCAAAAATAATTTTATAAACAAAAATTATTACTACTTTGTTATAGCTACAAAATTCATCTTTTTCAGTCGAATGTCCCTTTCGTTTCTTGGCTTCAGAGTTCAACAGATTCGTTGGAAATTAATTTGTAGATAGTAAATTTCTTAGAGAATTATAATTTTCTCTTGGAACAGGTAACTTCAAACAAGAACCGGGGACAGAGAAATTTTGTAAAGAAGTTTTGACCAAAGGCGAAATTTTTTTATTAGAAACATACCAATCTTTTCTCCATTACTCGCTATGAAATCATAGAGTGCGACTTGTTTTCGCGGAGGATCGGCGTAATAGAATCTGTAAGACACTCCACGCTTGATATCTCCCGGCGAAGGATGGTCCCACGCGAATCCACCAGTGATCGAATTAAGGCCAACAAGTTTTTTTTTTAGCTTCCTATCCTTATTCAAACGGTACACCATTCCCAAGTTTTCTCCATAAATTTCCGGATTATCGTTCGTCGTCACTGGAATATGATATGCAATTTTAAATATATTATAATAATTTTCCAAGGGGAAACAACTCAGGTAAGGCGCTGGACCGATCGGTTATCCGAAATAATAATACGCGGAAATCCAATTTTAATTCGTGAGGATTAGAGTCTTGTGGCGTAATACACTTTCAAGCAGGGTCGAATTAAGGCGCCAAACGAGGGCACCAAACGAGGGCGCCAAACGAGGGCGCCAAACGAAGGTGCCAACGAAGCCAAATTAGCTTTCGCTTGCAGCTTAAATGGACATTTTTTCGCCCCTGCTACCAAGCCAGAGTAATTTTCTTAAAATCTAAATTAATTTACTTCTAATTTAGAGTTATCGACTTTTCATCTGATGTAATTCAAGTATTGTGCAGTAATCTACATATATTACAAGTCAATATACAGTAATCTACCTATAATAAGTTTTCTTTTGAGCAAGCCACATGTCTTGCACTATTCATCTGGAGTTATCCACTTGTAATTCACTTCTTACATGGAGTGATCTATTCGTAATCTGCTTCTTGTCTGATGTTATCCACATCTGATCTGAAGTAATCCATTTATAATTTCCTTTTAATTGAAGTAATCGACTTGTAATCTACTTCTAATCACGTAATTTTAAAATTATTTCTGTCTTGATCCAAGTTATTAACTTGTAGTCCAGAATAATCTAGGTAATCGCAGTAATTTACGCAGGTAATGTAAATAGTTTTTAGTTATTTTGTTTAAAATTGTGTAGAGGCTAATTTTCTTAACTGAAAATCCAATCTTTCTATACTTTTTTGAAAACTAATCTTCTTTTAGGTTAACAATTTGATGTTTCTGAGATATTGTCTTTTTCGGTACATAATTATTCTGGTTTTTAGAATCAATTTTTTAACATGAAAATTTAACTATTCCTTTTTCAGTTTAATAGCTATCTTTTCCAGAGGATAATTCTTCTATGTTGTTGAAAATTGATGTATTCTTTAAAAAATAGTGTTTTGTGGTAGAAAATCAATCCGGCTGTGTAGAAAAAGCCCAATTCATCCATCATTTAAAAAATGGCTGCCCGGAGGGGCCCGGATATGGGTGAGCCATGCGGGGAAAATCGACGAGGGCCCACGCGCAGGGCCCAGCTGAGTTGCCCTCACGCATGAACGATTAAAATTCCTATGTTTAAAGGGTAACTTTTTTTTGACAAAAAAATGTTTTTAGTTTTATGAGTTCAGAGTTACAAAAAATTAGCTTCTGTCAATAACACTTTGATACTTTGATACTACCTAATTACTTAATTAGATATTATTTTTGGCGCCGGTGAACTGTATTATAAATCGGAATCGCAACAGCCAGCGCGCGAGTCACCTAGCCACTATCGACTTGAGAAGTTAATAGTTTCTTGAATGTTAATTTGATTGAGCATACATTTTTCAGAAAACTTCTTTGTACTGTTGCTAACAACTTTCTTGCTGAAGTTTTTTTTTCTGATTCAAATTCGCTTAATAAACGAAACGCTGCAAGTTAGAGAAGTTCGATAAGCGTCACGGATCAGAAAAAATTAACAATATTTGTTTTAAATAAATTTTTGAATTCATTTTGCTTTATCAGGCGAAGGCCATTTCGAACTACATACCTTGAAAATTTTATTGAAGAATCCAAAAACCCGACTGACTGAGCACGAGTTGAAGTAAAAAACGAATTAAAATGTTTTTTTTTTAAAGACAGTTTTTTCACATTAATTAGAAAATTAAAAAAGCTACAAGTTTTTTCCTGTGGAAAAAATGATGCGTAATAAAATTACAAATCTAGATATAGTCTTTAAAAATTAAAATTCGAAAATATTTTTAAAAGCTTCCAGGGGCCTTCCCACTTCCGTCAAAATAACTCAATGTGCACTTTTTCGATCCGGCGGCTCAATTGCTTGAGTATATAGTTTAGTCGGTGCACTCCGTCATAATTTTATGTACTATAGAATAATACTATGAAATCCAGGGTTACCATAAATAATCTAGTGTAAATTAATATATTAAGTTAATCCAGGGAATTTTATCTTCACTGGGCCGCATTTTTGTGAGTTGTTTCCGCCTCTCATTTAACTTAAATTCTAAGTGTAAATTCAGTGGATTTTATTTACCTATCCATAGTTTTTTGCTGTGATCGACACCTGCATAACCCCATCTGTTGCCTAGGGGAAGATCTATTGCTGAGTCCAATACAATATGAGGAGGATGTTTCCGATTTTTGGAACTATCCCATTCAATTAGTATAATATTATTACCACCACCCACCACAAATTCTTCGGCTTGGCCTTCAACAGGAACAGCAAAAGACAGGAGACCTAGTTCTACAAAAGAAATTGTTATTAGCGATTAGTCGAAGTAGGCGCCTTAAGTCTAAAGAAAATGGTTTCGTAGCCTATTAGTAGATAAGTATAAAGAAAAAACTGGGGTTTCTATTAGAAGCAATTTTTGGTTAAGAAAGAGCTACAACAGAAAGAAAAATCTTTTGCTGAAAAGGAACCCAAAATGATGAATGGTTTCTGTATGGACCTCAGACGTGCATTAAAATTATTCTAATAGGGCCTTTTTGTCACTTCTGTATTGCCTCACATAAAAGATTTTGTAAGTGAATGATGCACACTTTACACTATGATTCGAATTGAATAATATTAAACTTGGAAAAATATAATAGAGAAACTAAAATGACAGACATTAGACATTCTTGGAAGGAAGATATCGCACATTTTTTCAAAGGCCATATATTTTGACAATTTAATTTACTTCGTTAAATTAAATAGAGAAAGTTTTTTAAAATATTTATTTGTATGACTAATCATAGTATTTATTGATTTTAAAAAGGCCCGCGCTTTTTGAAACATGCACAGTTACAAACCTCGGTATCCGAGAATGGCCATCTATCGGATATCAACGAACTAATAAACAACCTTTATAAGTATTCCTTTAGAGCCCAGATTCTGCCTCAATTGCTTCCCTCCCATTTCCCGACAGAATATAAGCGTTATAAGTTATAAGTTTATAAGTTATAAGTTATAAGTTTTGGACTGTGTTTCGTGAGTTATTGAATTTTATCTTTTTGTTGAAAAATTCATTTGTTTGGTTAAAAATTGAAGTATTTTTTAATAACAAATTATTGCCTTTTTTTACAGAAAATTTATCTGTTTTATTTTTTTTTTCTTTTCTTAAAAATCAATTTTCCTATCTTACCAATACTTTTTTTCAGAAAATGATTTGGTTGAAAATTCATGTGTTTTTTTAAGAATTCCATTTTTTTAGGAACTTATTTTTTTTGGTTGTGAATCATCTTTTAGTTTGAAAATTCCTTCCGTAAGTTGAAAAATTAACAATTACATTAAAACTTCGTTCTTTACATTGAAAATTAATCTTTCAATTAAAAAAAAAAAAAAAAAACTAAAAATTCAACTATTTCTTTAATCACCTGTTTCGTTTGAAGGTCAAACTATCTTGTGAAAAAATGTGTTTTATAATCTTTAAAATTCTGATTCAGCGTGTAAAAGTGTTGGTCATGTGCGAGGTTCTAGGGAGGTTATTTGGACGGATTTTAGAGGTAGACGTGGATGTAGAAGTGTAAGGGTGTGGAGATAAGGCGAGAAAAGTGACTGGCTTAATGTGGAAGTGAAAGTAAGGTGTGAATTAAGATTAGAAGGTGAGATTTGGAGGTGTAAAAAGTGGCACATGGAAAAAGAAGGTTAGGTATGAACAGGAAAGCTCAGGAGCAAGGAGTGGATAATAGCGCCTCCTATCAGAGAGATGGACAGTGTTCAGCCGAGGAGCGTAGAAAAGGAAGAAGGTAGAAGAAGAAAAGAAATAGAAAAATAGGCAAGGTGGACCCCAAAAGAAACGTGATGGAAGAAATCTAGAAAGAGGCAGCAGAAAGTGAGAAAGCAATGAAAGAAATTTGGAGAGTGTTGGAGGTGTGGATAAAAAAGCAAAAGCTTTTCTTGGATGACCGGAGATAGGAATGGTAAGCAAAGTGGGTGCAAGGGGGAGCAGAGAGGGAAGTTAACAGAAGGAGAATAGAAACGGTGGTGCACAGGTCAGAGGAAAAAATAGTGCAGCTACAAGTGAAAAAAGAAACATTCATAAGAGAAAGAGAAATGAAGGAGGTAAACTGCCAGACAGAGGAAGAAGATAGGACATGGTGTGGTGAGCCAAGGAAATTGTCGAAAGAAGAGTAGGAGAAAAATAGTGAAGAAAGAGAGAAAAGGGAATATGAGAGTTCTGGGAGTAACAAAGGGAGACGATGAGGTGTTAAATGTGGTAGGGTGTCGTGCACCTCACACCAAGGCAGTGACGAAAATAGAGAGCTCGTGGAAAGTGGATGGCGGAATGACACTACAGCTGAGATCCTGGGAGAAGAAAAAGGAAATTGTGAGTGAAAAATGGAACCTGAAAAGCTAGGGTCTATGGTTAGAAAATGACTGGATGGAAAGGTAAGGGGAGGTCCATTAATGGCTTAGAAAGGCAAAGAGAAGAATCAAGATAAGAGTGGAAAAGGGAATCTGAAAAGCTGGGGTCTATGGTTAGAAGATGACTGGACGGAAAGGTGAGGGGAGGTCCATTAATGGCTTAGAAAGGCTAAGAAAAGAATCAAGGTGTTCGGGATTGAGATTCAGCTAAGGCAGATGAAAGCGAAAGTAGGATAGACGATCTGGCAGTGGGACGAGGTAGAAGGAGAGATGGTGGACGCAGGCGTCATGGAGAAGAAGACAGATGGAGTGCAGTAGAAAAATAAGGGCAAGAGTGAGAAGCAGAAAGAAGTGGGGGCATAAGTGAGGGAGAAGGAAGGGGTGTGGGGAAGAGTTAAGAGAGTAAAGGCTTTTAAAGAGCCGTGTTTTTCTGTTTGGAAGCTTTGAAAAATGTAAAACTAAAAGATCTTGTTTGTGAGTTATGCTGTGGGTTGAGTGAGCATTAAAATTTCCACGATTCATGATAATTTCAATAAGGAAGAAAAAATAAAGAGTATTTGGGTACCTATAATACAGCAAGTTGTGTGACTAGTCTTTGTATGATAGGCACAGAGTGTCTTTTCATAGGTGTCTATGTAGAAGAGTTTGCCGTATTGCCAGAATGCAACCTCTGTATATCCCCACTTTTCGACAATCATTTCCCGCCTGAGGGATAAAAAATTCCTATTAATCATGTAAATAAGGTATGACAGAAATTTAAATACAGGGCTGCTACAGGTTAGGGAATTCTGGAAAGTGCGGGACAGTCAAGGAGTGTTAGATGACCTAAAGTTGAAGTTCAGGGAAAATTTTTTTTATGTGGTTTTTATCTCCTTTAGTTGAAGTATTAACTCTGACATTTTTCTTTAAAAATTCATCTTTCTTATTTGAAAAAGGACCAAATTAGTTAAGAATATAAATTCTTCGTAAAAAATTATTTTCGTTTGCTAATGATTCATCATGTTATTTTAGAAACTTTTTTGTTGTTTAAAATTCAACTACATCCTTACAAATTCCTTTTATTTTAATTTAGTTTTTGCATGTGAATTGGTCTTTTTTTAGTTAAAGAGTCATTTATATTTTTAAAATGTTTTTTTTACAGAAAATTATTTGCCTAGGCAAAACTTTTATTCCTTTATATATAATTCATTATTTTAGTTTGAAAAACTTTTTTTTGGTTAGAAGTTCCACTATTTTATCCAAAACACATTTTAAAATCAAAACCCCTCTTTTTGTTTAAAAATTTACTATCCTTATGAAAATTTTCGTGTATTCTATTAAAATTTTCACTTTTTTCTAGAAAATGAATTCTCATGCTTGAAAATTTATATTTTTGAATTAAAATTAAAGTGTTTTTATAAAAATTAATTTAATTTCTCAGTCAAAAATTAAACTATGTAACTACTTTGTGAAAAATATTCGTATTTTGATCAAAATTCAAATATTTGATAAAAAATTCTTCGGAGAAAATATATCTTTTTGTTTGAAAATTTTATTTTTTTAAACATTTATTTTATTGAAATATAATTTTTTTACTTAAAATTTAATTATTCAATTTCTTTGTAATAATCCACCTTTCTGTAAAGATTTAAATGTTTGGTGGCAAGTTGATGTGTTATGTTCAAATCTCACCTTTTCCGTTGCAAAATAAATTTTTGTGCTTGAAGTTTCATTTTTGGTTTTAAAATTCTTTCCTTTGGTTAAAAATCTAACTATTTTGCTAGAAATTTTGTTTTTTAAGTAAGAAATTGGGTAAGATAAAAACTGTATTTAAAGAACTAGTCTTCCTTATTTGTTTTTAATTTAATATTCAAGTTTTCAAAACCAAAATGCCACACAAATGTTACTAATAATTAATATCATTTTTGGAAATTTAAGATCTTTTACTAAAATCAGTTGCAGTAATAATTAAATCAAAAATATTAGTAAACACAAAATCAATCCTTGGTTTTAAAAATATAATTTTACAATCTATATATAAATATATAAATTAAAACTTGAAAATAAGTAATAAATTACCAAGAAATAATAAATACAGATATAAAATTCATATTTTGATATATTTAAAGGACTTCAAAAATACTTCAATTATTTATCCAAGATTGCACAAAGATTTTAATAAATCCATAAATATTTCCAAATATTTCGCAAAGATTTTTTTTGAAATTTACAGATTTCAGAAATATTTCAAATATTTCCCAAACACAGGCCCACAAAAATCTTTTTTTTTGGGTCTTCGATGCTAATATGATATTTCTATGGAGTTTTTCCTGCTGGAACCAAATATGCACCCCGTTTAACCCCTGTATATCAGGATTTCGAGATGACCTTAAAACAGCCAATAAATTACTAAAACGAAAACAATTATTTACCCTGTGCCATTTTCTCCCTCTTTTCCTTAATCTGGCAACCTCATGGCTTCATAATCCCCTTAACTCGTGATAATAAAACCACATAACCTAAAAATCCCGTCGTATGATCTGACGATGTCTACAATATCGTTAAGACATCGTAACGACATGGCCATAGGATCTCGTCAAATTATCGTAAAGACGTCGTAACGATGTCGTAAAGACGTCGTAACGATGTCGTAAAGACGTCGTAACGATGTCGTAAAGACGTAGCAAAACTTTGAGCCCACTTCGTTGTTTGGGAAGACATGAAGATTTTGTGAGTTTTTCTTGTACAAAATAGTCATGGATAAGGAGCTCTATAGCTCCGAAAGCACATAACACCATAATCTCAAAACCCCAAAATCATAGGAGTCATGTGAGTGATGTCATTAATCAATGTCTATTTTATTACTACTTTTTTAACCTCTCTCAGACGTCTCTGATACCTCAGTATGTTTGTAGTCTAATAGCTTTTTTGCAATTTTTATGGAATTTAATTATTTCGTGGTAGTTCAACAATTGTTAAACAAAAAACAACTACTACTACTACTAACACTACTACTACTACCGCCACTATCACTTTTTACGATTGCAATCATAAAAAGATCTACCATTTTTTTCTGGAATTTAAAATCCTGCTATCTTAAAGAACATTGGAGATGGTCACATTGCTTCTGAGAAAGATGTCTTAAATGATCCACTCTCCAATTCTCTGATGCAACGAAACCAGCGAAAGCGCGCTGCCCTGCAGATGGACGGTGTGTGAGGATGAAGCCGCAGTGTATTAGACGATGAGTTGACGCTGTCCACGTCAAAGTCAGAAAACCCGCATTGGAACGGGAGCCCTACCGTGTGGGTTTTTTATACATCTTTGGCTAATATGAGAATCTAAAAACAGGATTGTGTTCGGGAGAATATGTTCATGAATGTACTAGAAACAGTTATAAGTACTGCTAAGTTTGCTGCAATTTTAAGATGAACATTTTTAAAAGCTTCACTTAAAACCTGCATCAAATATACCAGCACTGCTTTGGGTATGAGGTGATCCAAGGACACTATTTTTGGTAGCCCGAAATGATCTGCTGTGCTTGAAGATCACTATTGAACCTACATAATGAGCATGCTGGAAAAATAAAGTTTGTTACTAAAACTGTTTGGCGAGAGCCCAAAAGCAAAGACGATTGTTATTTTTGTTTGACTGGCACAGTAGGATTCAACTCCAGTAAGTTCCAAAAAATCCAGTATGCGATCGTGTCCAGAGTAACCAAAGCTTCCATGTCTGAGATAAGTAATAAGAAAAACTATGAAGTAGCTCTTGATATATCTGTGGCCGATATGCAGATTGATGAAGCAACTGATGAAGATATCAATAAAGAGAGCAGCGAGAGTAACGATGATACTGATCAGGAAGAATATATTATGAAGAAGGAAAAAGATGGTACGCCGCGCCCATTCAATCAAGAACAACTGAATGATTCAATCAGAGAACTAGGGTTGCCGAAAGATGTGGATCTAAAGGAAAAAAAAGGTTTCATTTTATCGGAAAAGGGATGAGTCATTCCAAAAACAATTTACAGAAGAAGGTGAATTGGTATACTGTAACAATGTTCATGGTCTTATGAATGAATTGAAAAAAAGATATATACAAATCTGTGGAGTTGAGATTGTTTAAAGTTTCTTCAAAAACGACGGCTTAAAACGGTGCTATTACATACAAATGGTTTGGATTAAGATTTAATACGAAAAACACAAATGGCAGATTTGCCACGATCTGAAGATCTTGCCAATGATTGTAGGTCAATCTGGTTTTACGAAATTTCCTTGCTTTATTGGCTTGTGGGATAGCAGGGATCGCAAAAATCATTACGTTAAGAAAGATTGGCCACCTCGAGAAGGTATAGAAATTGGATTAAAAAAGGTTGTAAGCAAACCTTTGGTTGAGCCGGCTAACATTCTATTTTCCTTTGCACATCAAACTCGGTTTTCTGAAACAGTTCGTAAAAGCTTGGGATAAGGGAAGAAAATATTTTGCTTATTTATTCAAATGATTCCCAGCTTTATCGATCGCGAAATTGAGAAGAGTCTTTGATGGAACTCAAGTTTGTAAGATGTTGAGAGATGAAACGTTCATTGCCACAATAAAGGTCAAGGAACAAGATGCATAGCTAACCATCAACAATGTGGTTGAGAATTACTTAGGCAATCACAAAAGTGACAACTACAAGGAATTGGTTCTGACTTGCTCAATAATGACATACAAAATGAGTTGCTTTATGAGTTACAAGCTACACTTTCTTGTTTTCCATCTGGAAAACTTCTCAGAAAAGCTTAGAGATTACAGTGAGGAACAAGGAAGACGCTTCTCTCAATGAATCAAGGAAATGGAAAGACGTTACCAAAGTAGATGGAATACGAATTTGGGGGCAGACTTCTGTGGGATGCTTAAACGGGAGAGTGTTCACATTACAAATGGGGAAGAAATCCATTGGACAGATCTTTCGAAGACAAGAGAGGTTAAAAGAATAAAAAAAGTGAAGGGGTTTTTAGGTTATGGTATTATGGGATTTCAGGGATATAGAGCCATGAACCCATGACTATGTTGCATAAAAAAGCTCACGAAATTGTTCGGTTTTCCCAAATAGATTTTTCTTCTCAATGAGGCTACGAGATTTTGAAGTTATGGGGTTATATTATTACGAGGTAAGGGGATTATGGAGCCATAAGGTTATAAGGTTGCCCAATTAAGAGGAGGAGGGTAAAAATGGTACAGGGTAAATAATTTTTGCGGTTTCAGCGGTTTATTGAATGTTTTTGAGGTTATGACAAAATCCTTAAGTATAGGGATTAAACCGGTTACATATTCGATTTCAGAGGAAAAAAATACATAGGAATATAATATTAGTATCTAAGACTCAGAACATTTTTTGTGGGCCTGTGTAATTGGACAAATATTAAAAAATATTTCAAAAATATTTTTAATATTTTAAAAAGAATTTCATGATTTCACTAAGATTTGAAAAGATTGCACAAAGCTTTTGGATAGACTTAAAATATTTCTCAAATCCTTCAATTATATCAAACAAATTTTCATTTGAAAAACTGTTATGTAACAATTTTGCTATGATATTAAAATTGTTGTGAGAAACGAGAATTATTTTAAGAAGGTAGAACTTTGGACCATTTTTAGAGAAAAATAAAAATGCTGTTAATTTGTATTTCTAAATTTTTATGGCTGCGAATTAGCCAACTTGTTGCAAGACTAACTTTGTATAACAAATTAGATATATTGATCAAATAATTTTTGTTTAAATAATTAACAAATATCATTTCTCACAGACAATTATGTTGTGGCCAAGGGATGATTTCACGTAAAAAAATATATTTGTCTCAATTGTTTAAATAATATTTTCAAATTTTGTATTCTATAACAACAAAAATTGCATCGTTTGATTCTACGAAAAAATACAATGTAATGGAATTTTTTTTAGACAATTTCACGTATAATATAAATAAATAATTGCAAAGTACTACGGAAAATGCGAAAATTTTCGATTTAAATAATAAATTATTATAATTTTATTTTTTAATTTGAATAATTTGATTCTAGATTCAAGAAATTAATAACAAATAAACCAAAAATCAAACTTTCTGTCCCTTGCACTCTTTTGTTATGACGAACTGCTTTTAAGTTGAAGCATCATAAACAATTTTTCATGATAAAATTAATGTATTTTTTAAATTAAACCAAAAATTATTGTTGAACAAAATTTTTAATTTAGGCAAAGACTGAATTGCGTATTCGCTTTTAATAGATGAAAGAATTATTGAGATAGATTTCTAAGTATTTTTATAAATTTTGATTAAAATAATAGTTATTTTATATGAAATTTCTGACGAGAAATATCAACTTTAACAACAATCTACGAAAAGTATTTTAGATTCTATATTAGGATGATAAAATTTTGTTGAATAAATAAGGAAATTGGCTGAAAAATTGCTGTATATCTTTTTGAAAATTAAAATAACACAGACATTCGTAATATACCATACAGCTCATGGTGCTTCGAGAAGCATTCCTGGTGACTCGATTAACTTCTAAACAACTTTTTATTTACTTATTAAAATTATAATTGTGGAGTTGGCTTTAATATAAATATTTTTTAACATAAAAAAAACATATCCCATTTTATTATTAGACACATTCTTATATTTTATTAAAATATTTTTATAAATATTTTGTGTTCAGAAATACGAACTTGAGAATAAAATCGGCTTACATCCAGTGTATTGTAATGAAATAATAGCCCTGTTCTATTTATTTCCAATTTAAATAAGTGTATTCTGAGTAATATTGCAAAGAATTAGGAGCAAAGTGGGAAAAAGTTACTTACCATTTGTTTAAACAAATCTTACTTGCTCAAGCAGTTTTCTTTCAAAAGCTTGAAAAAAAGTAAAGTGGAACAGATGCAATTATTTTTTTATCTGTATAGTGTATAGAAGAAATATATTACCCATTTTTTAATTTTCTGAAAAAACTAAATTTGTTTAAACAAATATAATTTTTCCTAAATATATTTAAAAAATCATATTTTATGAAATAAAAATAATATGGAAAGTTTTTGAGTAGTGAATTCTGATTTTGATAGTCAAATTGAGTATAAATGTTTTAAGAATAAAAATTCTTTAAACAATGACATGACGTCCTTAACAGAATTTATTAATTCACGAAATGACTTAATAATATGTTTAATTCATAAAATACGATTTTTAAAATATTTTTTAAACATATCTTATATTTTAAATAATTAGAAAATGGTTAACATATTATTTCTATACACTATGCAGACTGGGGCGGTCTAAAAACGCTATTCAAGCTACAGGGCGAGACACCCCCCCCCCCCAAAGTTTCCATTTCCGGAGAAAAAACTCCGTAATTTTTCTTCGAAATTCGAACATTAACACGTACCACCGAGAAACCCCACCCTCTCCGCAGCACCCCAAATATGACCCAAAAATAAAAAAAGTACATTTTTACGTATTATTGTTACTTTTAATCAATCTCTGCCTTCTTTTTCATACAAATAATAACTAATAGATAATTGGAATATTTACCAAGACTTTCAAAACAATTTTCAATTCATTAAACAAATGTAAATTATTTAAACAATAATTTATTCGCAAAAAATTTAAAAAAAATAATCGTATGTTCTGATTGAAATGTCATTGTTTATCATTCTTCGGAGTAGTTAAAAATAAAAGTTATTAGTATAGTTTTATTTTGTGGACACTCTTATTAAATCCCTAAAAAAATTCGGCACCTATCGATGAAACCCTGGAACATGAGCACAATTTTTCGAAAATTCAAATTTCCCCAATGTTGATTAAATAAAAGTTTGAAGTGCCCGGTGGCACGTGTTAATATTCCAATTAAAAAAAAATTACGGATTTTGTTTCTATGGAAATAAAAACTGGGGGGGGGGGGGGCTTCTTGCCCTCTAGAGTGAAAAAAAATTTAATGTATTTTTAGACCACTTGATGCAGACGGAAAAATAATTGTATGTTCTGATTGAAATGTCATTGTTTATCATTCTTCGGAGTAGTTAAAAATAAAAGTTATTAGTATAGTTTTATTTTGTGGACACTCCTATTAAATCCCTAAAAAAATTCGGCACCTATCGATGAAACCCTGGAACATGAGCACAATTTTTCGAAAATTCAAATTTCCCCAATGTTGATTAAATAGAAGTTTGAAGTGCCCGGTGGCACGTGTTAATATTCGAATTAAAAAAAAATTACGGATTTTGTTTCTATGGAAATAAAAACTGGGGGGGGGGCTTCTTGCCCTCTAGAGTGAAAAAAAATGTATTGTATTTTTAGACCACTTGATGCAGACGGAAAAAAAGTTGTCTGTATTTAATTTTATTTTATAATTTTAAAGTTATCGAAAAAAACTGCTTGAGCGAATCAAAATTGTTTAAATAGATTTAGATTTATTACAAATTAGAAGAAATGTACAACATTATGTAATCAGTTAACAAAAAGTAGCATAGGATAAAAATTTAAGAATAAAATAGACATCTCTGGCTCAATATTCAAAAAATTTGAAAATTAACAATAGATAGTGGTTCAAATAGTTATCTACTGTTTTTTAAAAATATTTTAGTATTTTAAAAAATGACAAAATATTACATTTCATACAGATAATACGATTATTCAAAAAAAGGCTTGGGTATAAATATTTGTTTAAATCAGGTATATTTATTTGTGAATTTAGAAATTGTTTTAAAATCCAGAAGAGATATTAAGTCTATCCATTAGTTATTATTTGTATAGAAAAATACAACAACATTCTTTAATTATTCAACAAAAAGTAGCATTGGATACCGATTTGAGAAAAAATTTACATCTCTGACTCGATTTTCAGAAATCTTGTAAATAAACAATAATACATTGTTTAAATAATTGAATAATGTTTTTAAACATATTAAATAATCTAAACAATGACCAACTATTATAGTTCAATCAGAGAATTAAATTATTTTTTACATTTTTTAAGAATAAATTTTTTTTTGAATAAGGTTCATTTATTTAAACAATTAAAAATTGTTCAGAAAGTCATCGGCAATATTCAAATTATCCATTATTAACTCTTTGTATAAAAAAGGCTACAGAAGTTGCTAAAAATTAACATCAATACGTAAAAATGTAGCTTTTTAGTTTTGGGTCATATTTGGGGCGCAGCAGGTGGGGATGAGAATAAATTTAATAATGTTTTTTATTTGAAATGACATCATTTGTAATATTTTGATTCCTAAAAGCATAAAAAAACTATTTCTTTCAGATATCTGAGTTTTAGCATGACAACTACCTTAATATTTGAATTTCGAAAAAAAAACGAATTTCCTATTTTCGGATATGGAAACTTTTCGGCGGTAATTTTGAATAGCGAAGACTTTTTTACTAAATATTTCGAAAACATTTTAAATATTTTCAAAGATTTTGGAAAGATTTCAATGATTTTTAAAGATTTCTGATGTCGCAAAGATGTGTGTTATTTATATATATATTTTTTAATTTATTATTTATTTATTTTAGCTTATTTTAAAATTCATATCTTTGTTTTGAAAACTTAACTTTTTAGTAGAAAATTCGTCTTTTATCTTCAAAATTCCGAAGTTTTGATATTTTTTCCTTTTTTTATAAAAAAGATTTCTTTTTTGCAAATCGAACTCTTCTGTTGAAAATTCCTCTTTTTGATTGAAAAATTATTATTCTACTGATAATTTAATAATTACATTTTTTGTACAAATTGGAACTTTTGTACGAAATTGGATGACATAAGGGGTCATTCGACAATTACTACAGAAGATTTGAAAGAGTGTCACCGGCAGCTATTACGAAATATTTTATTTTAAAATTTCTTTGGTTAAAAATTAATTATTTTACGTGAAAAAGCTTTTTCTTTAATATGTCTATTGCGTTAAAAATTCATCTATTTTGTTTGGAAATTTGTCTTCATAATTTAAATTAATTTTTTCTTGAAAATTAAATGTTTTATAAAAAACTAGTTTTTTTATTTAATTTTAACTTTTTTACGAAAAACTTTCAGTTTTTCTTTAAATCCTTTCTTTTTTAGAACAGATTCAACTATTTTTTAGAGAATTCATGTAATTTATTTAAAATATTCATTTTTGTTAAAAAATTAATCTGATCTTTTTTGCAGAAAATTCAATCTCTTGCTTAAAAATTCATCTTACTTCATTCAAAATTTATTTTTAAACTGAAAATGTCACTACTCTATTCCAAGTAGAATATATTTTGTTTGTTTGTTAAAAATTCCACTATCTGGTTTAAAATGTGTTCGTTTTGTTTATACTTTGTCGTTTTTATTAGAAAACTGTCTAGTTAGTTGAAAATTCATATTTTTGGTTGAAAGTTCGTTTTTTTAGTTACAAATTTATAGAATTATAGACGTTAATATTTTTCTTTGTTAAGAAAATATTATTTCCGTTTCGAATTTTTTTATTTAGTTAAAAAAATGATCTATTTTTTTATTGAATATTAACTGTTTTCACTAAATATTTAACTATTTAATTTTTGTGTGCTAATTCCATGTTTTTTTACAGATTTAATTGCTTTGCAAAAAATTCATACATTTTGTCGAAATTCACCTTTGCTTGTAGAAACTTAGTCTTCTGTGTTAAAAATACGTTTGTCGTTGACGATTGATTATTTTATTTTAAAAATGTTTGTTTTCTTTTTTTTTGGTTAAAAATTGAAGTATTTAAAAATTTTTGTTTCAATTTGTTTTAAATTCACGTATTTTTTTTTTAGATCGCAATTTGAAGTAGTGTTGAATTTTTTAAAATTATATCATGATGGCTTTAAGTTAATTTTTTTGGTTGAAAATTGAACTATTTTGTTGAAAGTATATTTTTTAAACCGAAGAATAATTTTTTTAACGGAAGAAGTAAATGTCTTATTTTTTATTTAAACGAAATTGTTTTTGTCAAAGATTCAACACTTGGTCGATAATAATGTTTTTGGTTAAAAATTCTTCTTTTGTCAGAAAATTTAACTATTTTAGAGAATTTTTCTTGTTGAAAATTAATTAGTTCAACTGATCATTTGAATTTTTCATGTGAGGATTCAACTATTTTGTCAAGAATTTTGTTTTTAAAAATGAAAAAAATTGCTTCGAAGAAAAATGCAACCATTTCGTTGGATTTTTTTTGTAGAGATTTAATTTTCTGGGTTCAAAGTTCATCTGCTTTGTTAACACTTTAACTGTTTGGTTTAAACTTAATTTTATTCGGTTAGAAATTAATATTTTTACTGAAAAGTTATTATGTTATTTAAAGTTGAAAATTTATCTTTTTGTCTGAAAATTCATTTTTTTTTTTTTTTGAAAAATTAATCTTCTTCATTGAGAAATAAACTATTTGCTTAAAGATTCGTTTTTTAGTTGCAAATTCATATTTCAACCTAAAATGTAACTATTCTATTTCTTTAGTACAAAGTTTATTAATTCAGTTCAAAATTGGTTTCAAACTCGTAATTTTTGGATTAAGAAGTCACATATTTGGGTCGAAAATTTAACATTTTGGATAATTTTTTTTCTTTTTGACTGCAAAATCTTTCTTGTGGTTGAAAATTAAACTAGTTGGTTTAATTATTTCGTAATATCTTCTAACACTCCTTCCGAAATAGTCTAACGTTATTTCTGGGTATCCCCTTATAAAAATCTGTGTGACTGTTTTCTCTAAAAATCTTTCAAACAAATTTGAAAACAAACATTTTTTTCAGGATTATCATTTATCCCCTAGGTGTAAAGTTATTTTTATATTTAAGAAAAGTCCAAAATGGTCAGAAAAATGAAAAATTATCCAGAGCAAGTCAGAAAAATTCCGGGAATTTTGAAATGGGGATTTGGCAGCAACCCTGTAATTATTAAATGAATTGTTAACTAAAATATAGTTTAGGATAGAGAGATATCCAGTGTTGCATTTGAGCCGAGAAAATCGGTTACCTCGCTCGACTTCCCTCGGCTCCCAAAATGTTTTTCGAAATGTCCTTCTCGGTGAATATTTTGTTTTGATCGTGTTGGATCGTGTCGACATCTACTTTTTTTGAATTTTGACTTTTTAGATTTCAAATATTAAAAGAAAAATGCGAAATAGATAAAAATTTAAATTCACAAGAGGACACTAGAAATAATGTATGTCCCCAGGAGTTTACAATAAAGCACTCGACAGCGTTTGGGTGAACTAATACTTTCGTGGAAACGGAGTCCCGCCTGGGCCGGCAGCGTGAGTAGACGTTCAAGAGTTTCGCACCGCAAAAGAGTTTAATAAGCTCGTGCTTTCAGCTTTATATTTCTGTGAAGTGTGGTGTAATAGTTTTGTTTTTTGTACGGAGTGCATGGTTTATAGTCGCATTATGGAAGAAGGCTTGCAAGGAATTATTTCTGAGATATCCAAGGACATCTAATCTTTAACGAGCTCTCACGATCAGTTGAGAAATGACGTTCAGGAATCTTGTAAAGCTTCTAGGGGCATTGCTGCAAAAATTTTGTCCATCTGCAGTAAGTTATCACTGATTGAAAAGGAAGTAGAACTCGTTGGACGCAGTGATAGGTAAAAAAATATCATTATTTTCAACCTGAATGATTGCGATTCCAATAATAATGATTTGTTTGCTTCGGTTACTTCGATTTTCCTTAACGTCGGCCTACAGATACCAGAGGTGGCCTTGGCTGATGTTTACAGGCTTGGGAAAGTCATAGGAAAGAGGTCAGTATTAGTTAAGTTTATTGATACACGTTGGGTCAAAGCTGTATTTACCAAGATTACACAATTTCGCAAACTGGAACTTATCATCGCTAATGATCGCTCCAAGGAAGAGAGAGAGAGAAAAAAGGAGACAGCTACTTAAACATTCCAGATCTTTAAAAGATGCGGGTTTGCAGGTTGCGACTAAGAATGCCACCCTTATCGTGAATGGAGAAGAGTTTCAGATTAAAGATGTGGAACCCATCCTTCGGAATCAACACAAGGATTATTCAAATTCCACCCTTCAGGAATCCAATGACCCCGATTAAGAGGAATGTGACGCTTCTGAGTTTAATATGGTCCGTCCTTCTAAGGCCTCCAGAAGGGGACGTCCGCCTAAACAGGACCTGAGAGTTGCCACATCGAATAAACGCATAGATCAATTTTTATCGAATGATGCTGCTACTCCGGCGGCTGCTAAAACTCCTCGGGATCGCCGAATTTCGAAGGCGTAGCTCGCTGGTGATCCCTCTGAAATCATATAAAGTGATACCCAGCTGATTGCTTCCACACCTCGTTGGTCTACATCTCTTTCGAATGTCTGCACGCTCACTAAAATCATTTTTTGGAATGTTCACGGGTTTTCAAATCTGGAGGACATTGCGAGCACTTTAAAAATTTTTGACATTTTGTGCATTTATGAGACTTGGATGGATTCCTCAAGAGCCTCTTTCAAAGTATTATCCAGGGACGTGCTCGTTTTTGACTCTCCGGTGGTGAAAAATGCTATCGAAGGAAGAGCCAAGGGTGGCTTATTGATTGCGTTAAATAAAAGTAGATTTTCGGCGCAACTGCTGTCAGAAGCGCCAGAGTATATAATACTAACGGTAAATTCCTGTTTGTTTTCTTTTATTCTCTGTGTAATGTATCTCGCTCCTGACACAGATATTAATTATTTTTTAAATAATTTCAACGTTATCCTCGGATTGATACGTATGTCCTTGTCACACATTCCAATTCTTTTCGGTGACGATTTCAAATGTAGTATTTCGAACCTCAATATTCTCGACGAGGGAATTTTCGTTAACAATGTTTCTTTTATGGGGAATAGATCATTTGAAAATAATTTTATGGAGAGTAACGAGCTGTTTGTGTGTAATGGGAGAGCAAGCGGTGATTTTTCGGCACAGTTTACATTTCACGGCGCTATGGGAAGAAGCGTGAATGACCCACTATTTTGTTCTGCAAGACTATAAAGTTCTTATGATCAAAAATTTGTCTGATCATTTCCTGATTGCTGCTTTTGTGAATTGTTCAGGTCAAAATGCTTCGCAAAACCTTCCTGGTCTCACTGAGTCTGAAAAGTTTGTTTTTATTTTACTAAATCAGAAAAGTTGAAGGATTTGATGCGATGGAGGAATGAAATTGCTAGTATGAGATAAGACATGTTGCAACAGAACTAGGTATGAAAAAGGTTTATGCAGGTAGCGCCAATGGAATTATCTCCAGTAACAAACCTTGGTATGACGCCGTGTGCCGTGGTGCAAGGAAAAGCGTGGCCGAGATTTTTCAGGATAGCAGGAGAGTACATTTTACTTGCGAAAGCCTTAAGGCTTATAGAACCGCTGCAAGAAATTACAGGAAGATACTGTCTACTAAGATAGTCACTTACGAAAGGCGACTGATAGACGAGTTGGCTGCAGCAAATAATTCTACTGTTTTTTGGTCCATTATTAACGGCAATCGATTTAGGCCATAATCGGCCAATAACATCAACCCTGGAATATGGCACGCGTATCTCCTGGAAATCTTCTCTAGTAGACTTGCAGACATTGATTTCGCTTTGAGTAACTCCCACCCTTTACTCGATAGTCATATAACTGCAATGGAAATTAGGGACAGTCTAAAAAAATGTAAAGATGCAAAGGCAGCAGGGTGCGATGGTATCGATAACAGATTTTACAAAAGGTTACCAGAAAATTGGATTCTATATCTGGAGGACATGTTTATGAAAGTCATAGTGCAGGAAAAGGTACCGAAGTCCTGGGGTAAATTATTATCCATGTTTATGTTGCATAAGAAGGGGGATCCTGGCGACACTGGCAATTATAGACCCATCTCCCTTGTGAATTGCATTGCAAAAATTTTTACGCAAATTTTGTCAATAAGGCTAATTGCTTGGGCGAACGAAAATAAAATAATTCCGGAATTCCAATCTGGCTTTAGGGCTGGGAGAGGATGTCTCGACAACCTGTTTACTTTGATAGCTATAATCCAGATTCGCCTGAGATACCCTAGATCTGCGGTGTACGCAGCTTTTATAGATTTTAAAAGTGCCTTTCAATCGGTAGCTCATCATTTATTATGTGCAAAAATTACATAAAATAGGGGTTAGCTCTAAGCTGATTGAAGTGATAAAAAATTTGTATGAAGTCGCGTATGCAAGAATTAGGAGTAACATTGGTCAAACTTGCTTTGTTAAGGTAACACAGGGCGTCTTGCAGGGTGAGGTACTAAGCGCCCTGCTGTTCTCAATTTTTATCCATGATCTAGAAAAGTTTGTCATTGAGCAGGGATGTAGGGGTCTTGCTATTAACAGCTTAATTGAAGTTCTTTTACTCGCTTAGGCAGACGATCTTGTTTTGCTTTCTGACACTCCGATTGAGCTCCCAAGGAAATTTCAAGCTTTGCGTTTATATTGTAACCAGAATATGTTAACCGTGAATCTGGAAAAACTAAGATTGTAATATTCCGCAAGAAAGGTAGCTCTTCTGTAAGCAAATTCAAGTCTTTCAAATTCTGTGACGAGAAAATTGAGTTAGTGAACCAGTATCCTTATCTAGGCGTTCCACTTTTATACAATTGTACTTTTTTAATCGCCGCAAAGAAATTCTTAAGCTCAACCAACTCTGCGATAGGTGCGACAATGCGAATAATTTACAGCACAAAGGCTGATTCTTGGTCAACGTACGTTAAACTTTTTAATAGCTTAATAATAAGTACTCTTATGTGCGGGGTGCAGGTTTGGGGTCAGGATCATTTAGATCTCCTTGAAAGGGTGCAGCTCTCATTTTTTAAGAGCCTGCTGCGTCTCCCTCGATGCACTCCTGGTTACGCAGTTCGACTTGAATCGGGTAGGCTTCACCTTTCTTGCATGGTGCTTCAGAACTCACTGTCTTGATTAGAAAAAATTTGTAAAATGGAAAGAACTCGGTGCCCAAGACAGTGTCTGTTGCACCTCATTGAATTAGCGAGGTCCGAACAAGGAAAAGATAGTTCCAACTGGTTTAATAGGTTGAAATATTTTTTCAGAGAAGCCAACGTAGTCAAACTGTGGGTATCTGCTAGCTTAGAGGCACTCGCGGGGTATAAAGATCTAATACCTCAGGAATACGAAAGATTTTTCATCATCCGAGATCTTTCAGGGCGCACCCAATCAAGGAGTCTGCAGATATGGCCTCATCTGCCCTTAAAAATGGGAGTTCAGCCCTACCTTTTCAATAGAATGAATCTTAGCTTTAAAAGAATTTTTGCACAAGCCCGTTTTATTAATGAGCACTTCAGGCACATAATTATTAATCAGATCTCTTGTAACCTGCCTAAGGGGAAGCTGTGTCTATATTGTAGTGCAGAAAAAGATGATTTTCACCACTTCCTGTTCGAATGTCTACGTTTTAATAAGTCCAGGCTTAGTTATTTTTAGGAGGTTGCTCACTGCGTTGACCATGAATCGTTTTGGAAGAGAACTTTATCGACCTCAGATGTCGCGAACTCAACAAAATTTGTTAAAATGATAACAGAAATGTTAAAGGAGCGTATATTTTAATTGTAATAGTTCTTTTCTGAACACGTCGTCGACAAGATAGATTATAGAGCGTTACTATGTTTTCAATGTAAGCTTAAGTATGATATCAGATGGATCTGTTAAATGTAGTTAAATATTGTTTTATTTTTTTGTTTTTATTTTTTCTGTATTGGTCAGAAATACGCCAAGTTCTCTGCAAATAAAATGTATAGTCTCTCTCAATAAATATAAATAATACTTTCGTGGAAACGAGATGAGCTGAGATGGTAATTTTTACAATTGAACGAGACTTTTTCTCGTTCAGCATGTTTCTCGTCCAATATCGCTCGAATGAAACATTAGAGATATCATTAACATAAAATTGTAGAATGTTGAGAAATGTTGAAAGTAATAATACTTGCTTGTAATCTTGCATGGGTTGCTTGCCATGTGACGAGCTAGCTTGCGCGCCGTGATGAGAGCTGGGTCCCACGCCGTATTGTGAGCTAGGTTCCGCGCTGTAATGCGAACTGGGTTCCGCGCCGAGTGGCCAGCTGAGATGCGTGCCGTGCTGCAAGTTGGGTTTCACGTCTTGATACAAGTAAGGTTCCGCGCCGTAATACGAGCTGTGTCCCACGCCGTAAAGCGAGTTGTGTTCCACGCCGTATGGCGAACTGTGTCCCACGCCGTATTGCGAACTGGGTTCCACGCCGTATGGCAAACTGAGTTGCGCGCTCTGATGCACGTTGGGTTTCATGTCTTCATTCAAGGTGGGATCCGCGACATGATGCGAGCTGGATCCCACGCCATATGGAAAGTAGGGTTGCAAGCCTGGTGGCCAGCTGAATTGAGAGATGTTCGGCATACTGGATTGCCCGCTGGGTTGCAAACTGTATTCCGAGCTGAGATGCGGGTCGTGTGGCAAGCCGGATTGAAAGTTGTGTGGCAAGCTGGATTGCGAGTCCTGTGGCAAGCTCGGTTGTTCCCCGTAAGGCAAGCTGGATTGACCGCCGTATAGCCAGTTGTGTTGCCAGTTGTGTTCCGACCCTGATTGACAAATTACTAAACAAATATATGCGCTAAAAGCGCAAATCGCGCTCAGAATTCTCATTGTCCACAACAAAAATGTCAATTAAAACTTTTTGTCCCCACTGCGAAAGTTGGGCTTATTTCGAATTTATACTCTCTGGTCTTGCAAAGAATAGTGGGAAGGAGAAATAATAATCCCTTCCATTTTCTAGCTCTCTGAAAATCCAATCTTGAAGATTTTGACTATTCATCTTAAAAGGGGGGAAAACTAGGTCAGATTGAATGAAAGCATTTTATTATGTACCAACAATTTCCTGTTGTTATTTTTCAAATAGTGATCCAATGCTTTTACAAGTTTTCAAGAATTGTAAATAGCAAGTAGCTTCGCAGGCGAATGTTTGAAAAACTTTAAGATTGAAATGGCAGACCTCGGACTAATTTGAAAATTCAAAAAAGGGTCAATAGTAGCGTGAAATAAAAAAATGATAGGAATATAGAGCTGTGTAATTTATTAAATATTCTATCAACGCATTAACTATTTTTGTTATCTGATATACACAATACATCCATGTAAAATCTCGTGAAATTCTTTTGAATCTTTTAAGGTGTATCCTCAATGCTATGAAACCCGTTTAAGTCCTTTCAGAAAGTCTTAAAATCTGTCGCTGAGATTCTCTAAAAATTACTGAAAAACTTATCAGGGTTTTACATCGTTTAAAATTGGTAGAAGTCCCAAGGAGGCCTTCTTTAAATGTTCCTTCGAGTCATTTTAAAATTTTCCAATATCACTGATATCCTGTACTTTCTAAAGTATTTTAAAATTTTTTGAAATTTTACGAAATTCTTGGAAAACTCTTACAAATGTTCATTTTTAGTTCAATTTCTTGAAATTTTCTGATTAATGCTTCCAACATTCTTTATATTTATCACATTATAACCAATAGTAACATTTTTCAAAACTATTTAGCAGGTAAAATTATCAAATAATTTTATCTTCTTGTGGATTCTAAAATCTTAATATCTTTCAGTGTCGTACTTAGATTTTTATTTACAAGATTTTACACGATTCTTAAATTTATAAAATTCACACACCAATACTAACTAATGAAATCATAAAATAATTTTTAAGAAAAAAATGTGATCTTCTTTCTCTACTTTTGATTATGTTGATGACATTTTTTTACCTAAAAGAAAAATTTATATATAATGCATTAATATATCTTGAAATCTATGATATTCATTAAATCTTTGTAAATCCTTAGTAATCCTACAAAAATAAAAAAGAAATCCCGTAGGGTATCTTAGAATCTAACATAGCTTCTAAGATTTCGTAAAAAATTAATGGAATCTTAGAAAGCGTCTGCAATCCCTGAAATCGACAAAATTAGTGGAAACTCTTTAAAAACCCTTGTATAAAAAAATTTCTATGTCCCTTGAAATTGTTCAAATCTGTTGAAATTCACTAAAATCTATGAAAATTTTTTGAATTCTTTTGAAATCCTTTAAAATCCCTGGAAAACTCTCCAAATATTTTTTAATTTCTTGCGATCTTATAGAATCTATTAATTTCTTTTAAAATCCTAAGTGTTTTCTAAATACTCTAAAGTTTCTTAAAATCTTGGAACTTTTTCAAACCTTTTGAGATTGAAACCTTTAAATTTTAACCTTAAAATATTTTTGATTGAGAAATTTTTCATTTAAAAGTTTAATGATTGACATGTATGATTTAGAAGCTTTGGGAACTTTTCAGATGTAACAATTTAAAAATAAATGCCATTAAAAGCAACATTTTAAATTATAAGTTTTTTCAAATTAAACAGTTAAAATGTTGGTGGCTTAAAAATGTCATTTTAAAATATCATTCTCGATGCTAAAATATTAGAAGTTGATTAAAATTAATAATTCTTCAATAATACAATTTGAAATTTTAACGATTCAAGGCTTTCTATTTCGAAAATTTTGTAGTTTTGAATGTTTGTTTTATGATTGCTTATTTTAAATCCACAATCAAATGTTTTTAAATATCAAGGAATTTTTTCTTTTTTTAAATTCAATGGTTTCAACGTTTTCCAAATTTAATACAGGATATAGACTGACTTATAATTATTCAATTGAGTTTCAAATTTTTTTGAATTTTCGTGGGACAATAACGGAAATTTTTTTTTAAAGTAATTTTCGAAATGTTAACTTTTTAGTAAATTCTATTATAAGCTTAAAGTATATATGGATATACAATTTTTTTGACGACCTTTAAAAATTTTTTTAATCGACTCGATTTTTATGTCTAATTCCACTGGTCTAATATGATTGATTTTCTACCGGATGAACGATTTTTCATTTGAATAAATAAATTTTCAAGTAATCATTTAGATTGTATTACATTATATTTTACTTTTCAACTAAATATGGCAAAAATAATTTGGACAAAATAAATGAATTTTTAACTCAATTGATAAAATTTCAACTAAAAAAAATGTATTTTACAAAAAGTATTTGAATTTTATAACATACTAATAAATTTTTCAGCTGAAAAAACAAATCTTATACAAAAAAATATTTTTAACAAAATATTTGAATCCTCAACTATTTGATTTATTTTCTACCCGATAGACGAAGTTTCAACAAAATGGATAAAATTGAAACGTAGCAGTTGCATTTTAAACAAAATGTTTTGATTTGGAATTATTCAAAAGAACATTTTAACAAAAAGAGAGAAATTTTCAAATCAAGATGTATAAAATATTTAATTAAAATTGTTGAATTTTCGAGCCAAAAATTGTCCAATATTCAACAAAATAATAAAATTTAGAGCTAATTGGGAGAAAAATTGAGCAAAATAGAAAAAAAAGGAAAGAAAATTTAAACAAAATATTAAAACTTTCGACCAGGGAGATAAATTTTAAAAAAGCAGTTCCACTTTTTAGCAAAAAGTTGAATTTACTACAAGGTTATTTATTTTTTTTATCAAATTTAGAGGTAAAAAAATAATTTTTTAAATAAACATTAAAGCTCATTTTTAATAACTTAAAAATATTATATGAAAAAGCTGAAAATTGTGCATATATAAAAAAATTGTTTTAATAACACATTGCGTTTTCTAAAATTAACTTCATTTTTGTTAAATCCCTTTCCTTAATTAGATAAGAAAAGGTGAAGGCTGATTTCGATGGTCTCAAGAACTGCTTCATGAATTTGAAATACAAAATGTCTAAACAGTTGACAGATTACTTTGCACAGCTGTATTTGAATTTTCCAAAATGTACTGATTTTTTAATGAAACAGAAAAATACAGTAGTGACAAAAATTCTCTTTTTGTTATCAAAATGGTTATCCATGTCAATATTTTAAGTTAAACTTCTGAAAAAAAAAAAATTTTGGCCAACACGAAAAATGAGAAATAGGTACAAAATTAATCAAATAGACACACATGCATGTAAAAAATTGTTTAAGAAAGGAAATTTAACTGCTTTTCCGGAAATGTTTTTTTTTTATATTTTAAATAGAGCTCTCTGATAAAAAATTGAAATATTTTGTTTAAAATTGAACTGTTTGCCTAAAAAAATAGTTTTCCTCTTTGCTTAAAAATTAATTTTTCTACTCGAAATTTAACTATTTCACATTTAATGTAACATTTATCTTTTTTCTGATGAAAATTCAACTATTTCGTTCAAAATTCATGTATTTTGTTAAAATTAGATATTTTTGGTTCAACAATTGACCATTTTAAGTAATTTTTTTTTTCATTATTTAACTGCTTTGTGCCAAATTTTTCAATTTAGTTACGAATTCATCATTTTGTTACAAATGAGTTTTTTTCTCTTTGGTTAAAAAATTGTTTTTTTTTCTTAACTATAAAATTAACTATTTTATATCAATTTGAAACTCTATCTTTTTAGTCCAAAATTCAACTATTTGACCAAAAATGCATCTAATCCATAAAAAACATGTTAAAAATTCAGCAACATTAATTAAATATTTTTTTCCTCTATTATTTTACAAATTTATCTCTTTTTTAGAAATGTTGGGGTTAAAAATAACTTCTTTTGGTTTTGAAGTAAATTCGTATTTTCAGCTGGAAAATTAAACAATTTAGTATAAACTTTAACTGTTGGATCGAAAGTTTGAATACTTGTTTGTAAATTCATTTTTTTTGAAACTTTAAAAAGTTATTTACCTATTCATATATTTTTTTCCAAATTTAACTGTTTTGCTCAAAATTTTTTTTTCTTTTTTGTTTAAAAATAAATTTTTTCAACTGCAATTATAACTTTTTGAATGCAATTTCACCTGTTTGGAATATAATTGAACTTTTTGTATGAAAATTGAAACTATTTTGTAGAAATTTATTTTGTTGTTGTTAAATAAAAACATATTGATACAATTTTTGTTTAAAATTGAATCTTTTCTGGTATGAAAATTCAAATATTTGATTAAAAATATGTACTTTGTTCAAAATTCGTCTTTTTTATTAGTGAATTAATCTTCTTTGTTGACATTTCAACTATTTCGTATCAAATTTAACTATCTGGTCGAAAGTTGAATAATCTGTTGAAATATAATTTTTTTAGTTAAACATTTGTATTTAGCAAATTGATCTCTTATAGGGAAAAAATGCCTCCATTCAGTTGAAGTTCAGGTATTTTGTTATAAATTCTACTTTTTTTAAATTTAAGCTTTCGTTGAAAATTCTTTTCTCTGAATTAATTTTTTTAAATAAAAGTTTAACTGTTTTGTTGCAAATTCAAATTATTGGTTCAAAATTTATCTTTTAGCTTCAAAATTCAACTATTTGATTTGACTTCACTTAAATTGTTGAGAATTCGTCATTTTTGTTAGTAACTTAATCTTCCTGATTGAATTTGTCAGCATTTAATCTTTTTTAAATATTCAACTGTTTCGTCGAAACTTGAACTCCTTTTTAACATTTTTTTCAGTTGTAAATTCATCAGTTTAGTTACAAAATAATTTAATTTGTTACAGCTTCTCAAATTTTGTGGAAAAGTAGTTTTTATTCTCAGGTTAAAAATCATTTATAAGTGCAAATGAAGCCATTCTTTAATTGGTAGAAAAATTTTCACTTTAATCCAAAATTCAATTTTTTGGTTATTATTTTTTTTACAAAATTCATAATGTAGCTTAACAATTCAGCTCGTTGTCTAAAAATTAAATTTATCTAAACAGTGGCAGTATTTTTACAAACTTTCCACTTTCTTCCTTAGTTTTAATAAGATTGAGTTAAATAATAAATGACTGTTAAAGAAATCATTCGTTTGAACAATTTGTTATTATTGTTCATATTAAATTTGAATAGCGATAAAAAGTTTCAGTTTTTTTCTGAAATTTTCAAATATTGAAAGTTGTTTTTTCAGAAATTTTTATTTTGGCTTTAAGTTTTTAGCTATGAACAAACTAAAAAATTGAAAATTAGTTTAAAAAATGTTTAAATAATTATTTTCAGTTATTCGCATTAACTATTACTTCCCTTTAATTGAGAATCGAAAAAATTTACAAATTTCCAAAAAAAAACGTTAACTATATATTAATAATGGATAAAAAGAAAGCTATAAAAAATACAAATTTGTTTAAACAATAATTTTGGATGAATTAAGTATAATATTAACACCTTATTTAACTAGAATTAGTTTTGCGTTCATATAACAACAATTGAACCCTATTAAGAATATCCAGTACCACAATAATTATTTTCTAATTTTGAGCACTGTTTATTCAAATATTGAAGATCCTATAGTTGATTCTTTTATTATTTGTTCTATTGTTGGTAATAGCAAATATGACACATTTCTATTTTTGAGGAAATATCTTCCTTTTTAATGGCAATATTTTTTCTGGCATGAGGAGCAAAAAATAAAAATTTAATTTCATTGTATCAAAATAGATCAAATAAAATTTTGATTTGATTGCATTCTTTGGTGATAAAGTTACGCTAAACTTCTTGTATTGTGCAATCATCTCGACCAAAAAATGCACAACTCATTTGAGGAAATAATAAAATTTTATCACGCAATAAAGAATTTTATTTGAACGTATTTAAATGAAAATTTTTTCTATTATTTTCACTAATATCGGGAAAATATACTTTATTAATAATGTTAATTTGTTAAATATATTTATATTTAAGAATAATATCAAATTTGCTTGAAGTGCTATTTTAATTCCTGGACTTTAGAATCATATTAAAATCAAATTAAATTTTTTATATTTATAAAGATTTCACTTTTTTTAATAAACTCGCGAAACTATTGAATACACATGAAAATATATTATTATAATAATTAGAATAAAATTAGAGCATATAACCGCACTTCCATCAGGCGTTTTTTTTTATTTGTTGAAGGTTCGATTATACCGTATGTTCCGAATTTAATATTAAATATGGTGAAAAGATTAATATTCTAGAAAAAAAGATATATGTTTATCAAAACGAAGGAATTTGAAAACAAAAAGTTGAATATTTATTTAAAAAATATGAATATTCAATTAAAAAATTAAATACTTAATTTTTGTTAGTAACAAAGTTATTTTAAATTTTAAAAAACTTCGAAAAAAATATTTTTGAATTTTCAAAAAATGAAAGTAACTTTTCGACAAAAAAGATAAGTGTTCACACAATAATATTAACTTACCACCAAAAAATATGATCTATAACATAATACATTCATTTTTATAAAAATAGTTACATTTTAAACTAAAGAAATTAATTAGCAATAAAAAGAAAAGAATTTCTGGCGAAAAACATTAATTTTCTACTAAAAAAGACGAATTGTTAACCAAATTCATGAAATTTTAACAAAGAAATTTCGTATTTAAATCCTTACTAAAGAAATTAATTTTCAACAAATAAATTGATTTGAAGAATTTTTATTTGAAAAATAAATAAAAAATTTTAACGAAATAATTACATTTCTGAACAAAAAAGTGCATTCTAAAAGAAGAAGAGAAATGTTTTACTCAGAATATTAATTTGCTACAAAAACATGAACTTTTAACAAAAAACATGCATTGTGAACACAATAATTAAATTTTTATTTAAAAAAGATTTATTTCCAACCACAAAGTTGAATTAATTTTAAATAAAAAACGAATCTTTAACAAAATTGTTTAATTTTCAACTAAAAAGATTAATGTTTAACCATCAAGAATAATTTTCACTAAAAAGTAATAAATTTCAACAAAAAATAGTGTGAAAGTTTCCAGAATTTACGAAAAATAGCGGAGTATTATTCTCTTTGTTTCGTTTTTGCTTGCATGTTTCAAGTGTCAAACTTCACAAAGTGACAATCATTGAGTTAAATTTAGAAAGATGCTTAAAATGAAATTGGGAGAATATTTTCGTAGAATTATAAATTTAAAAAATGTTTTTAATTTATGTAATATTGTTTAAAAATTTAATTCTCGTAAGTTTGAGCGTGCCTAGGGCGCGCATTGCTGATTCTCGCGCTTCGCGTTCGATAATATATTCATCATGCACTTCGCGCTTGATAATGTATTAACCACGCACTACGCGCTCGCTCTTAGTGCATAGACTTTTTAAAACTAAAGATGAAAGCATCGACAACAGTAAATTGGTGATAGTGAATTCTCTTTTGTTAAAGCTCCTTCGACTTTAGCGAACACATTCTCATCACGTATCTCGTGTCGCCTGTTTTTCGGATTCAGGGGATCTCAAAACGTGGACATTTGACAAAAAGTGGGGGTTGAAAGTTTAAACAAACCTAATACCTTCTGTGATTAGAATGTGAAAATATATATTTATAAAAACAGATTGATTTTCAATAAAACTTTTCTTTATTTTAAACCTCTTTAAGTTTATTTGTCAATTTTAATAAAAATAAAAAATATTTCTGCACATTTTCGACTGTTAATTATGAAAATGAAGGATGGCAAGAGATCGAAAATAAACGGGGGTCTTTTACATTCCAGTAAAAATTTAAAATGTTTTCTAACCTCTAATAAAAAGTAAAATTGTTAAGTGCTTATTGTAATTACTTAAATTACTCATGGAGTCAGTTGCAACTATCCGCAGTCGGTAACGAGACGATCGCATGATGTAATACATCTATTACTTAAAAATGTACTACATAATAATTAAGTGAAAACGCCTGTATATAGTCAGACAACACTCTTTTCAAGATTGGCTGACAAGATATATGGAAAAACTGCGTTAGCATTATAGAATTCATACGTTTCAAAGGAACAAGAGAAGAGGCGAGCGATCTCCGCAAGTACACCAAACTCTCGCTTTTAGCCAAGTGTCGGGGATTGCCTTCAAATAACCTTGGACTGATTTCGGAGAGTTCGAAACGTAAACAGGGAGAGCCGCCTGACTCGTTTCCAATTGGAATATATATATATATATATATAATGTTGCTGCCGCTCTCGCCCTGCTCCCCCGAGAAACTGCGCGAGCCAGCAGTTCTAGGGAAGGCTGAAAACGGGGTGACTGAAAGCGAGTGTGTGGTGTATTAGCAAACGGAAAGTATTGATCACGCGCTATGGACTCATGAACGTGATAAGCTCGAAGTTACGACATTCGGTATCATTACTCACTGTCCGGTCTCGTTCAAAGTTTAATAAAAGAAACTGACAATGTGAAATATTGAACGAGACTTGATACCAGTAATATTGTTAATAAGAGCGTGACAATTTCAAAAGTTAGAAACGTCCCGATTTTAAAAGTTCGAACGTTACTTTTGGCAAGTATTTATTGCCCCTATCCTTCGCATGGATAACTAACCACATATAAACTCTAGAGTCACCCCAGTCTCTAACTAACATAGCAACAATACTTAGCCAATAATTAGACAGTACTTAGCTAGCGGAATGAGTTTATGTGCCCTTTCTGTTTCGGGACTCTCAATTGTCTTTTACTATCAAACAGTCATACTGCTCACTTCGATCTACGTATAACGAATCGCTTTGACAAATTCGCGTCTTATACCTGACTGTGATCTAAGATACGCTCTGATTAAGCCGCGCACTTTAAAGTTGAATTTAAAACAGTTAACATATTTGAGTCTTATACTAAAGTCCCCTCCATTTCCTTTATCACAAAGTAGGTCAATTCTCGAATAAAGTCCGCTGTGTTATACGTTCGTGAAAACAGAACTTAAGAGTGGATTCTGCAGCTAATATAGGAACGTGTATCGCTCTACACTGAGAAGCGCGATCGTAGATCCTTTCACAAAACAAACTGAGTTTCTTCTGAGTAATTCAACCAAACATCCTGTAGAGTTTCGTCGCTGCTCTGCGAGATACACGGAGATTCAAACGACATGAAATTACCTATCTTACCCTTTCAAGCGTAAGAAAGGTTAACGTTAGTTTAGATGTATGCAACTGACTATCTTACTGACTCTCTTACTCACTATATTATGACGTTGACTTACTATCTTGTGACGAAATTGATTTTTTAGGAGTTCAATGGTTCACTTATATTTGATTTAACCGATTACCAATTTTAAGATTCAATTATTGTTTGGTGGAATCCGCGAGCTGCAGGGTTTTCCGAGACTAGGATTTATTTAGTTCAGTTCCTTTTGAATAAGAATTATTTTGTCCTGTTTTTCCTCTTTATTTGTATACTTCCTGAGTAATCCGACTATCCATAATAATCCAAAAACTTCCTGACCGCAAGGAAAACTTCAGCAAATATTTCGGACGCCTTTTGTCGATTGTAGTTACTCAAGCAATTTAAAATTCTCGCTTAAAATACTGCTGTGTTCCATCCTGTTTCAATCCTTCTAGCCCTACCACAAAAGCAACTGAATATTTTTGAAATGCTGTTTGGATTACTGCTGATTATTGATGACCCTCCCTTCAACTTATCTGCCTTGAAGTGGAATTCAAAAATTCCTATTTTAGGAGCGTTTATCGTCTATCCCCGGTAACGTGAGTGCAATCTCTTTAGCTCAGTTCCGAATCATTACACACAACGTTCTCGGTGCCAGGGACATTAATTTGGATGGTTCTATAGAGTTCTAGTAGCCGGCTCAATTGTCAAAATAATTCGGAGAGGATGTGTGGGACAATAATCCAGCCTCTTATGGACGGAATTGATTGATTTTGATCATCAATTTTAGAAGAAAATTTTTGTTTGGGACACAGCTTTTATTTAAATACCTCTTGTTATATCCCTTGTCTTTATTCTGCATTAACCAAACTCCCTAGCAACGCCAATCAAAGGATTGATTATCGACGAATCAGGACTCATATAACCGTGATGGAAACAAACAACGTTGGAGAATGAGTCCCTTTTTGTCGAGCAGATTGCGGAGTGAAACTCGAATTCTTTTCGCCGACAAAATTTATTTGATTTGTGAGTATTTTTATGGATCAAGTGTTTTTGCGGATATATATTGTATTCCTTATTGTTTGTACCAGTCAATCTATATGTTCCGTTGATAGAGTGAATCAATTCGGAAGGTACAGGGTCCGGCACTCGAAGTGTAACCAATTAAAAATGCTATAAATTCAGTTTGGAAAGTATCTTTTATTTAATTCAAAGTACAAAATGTGTAAAAATAATACAAAATTCAGAATCAATTTACTTTTGTTCGATATAACCACCTTTTGCCTTGAATATGGCCTTGACACGGTCCAAAAATGAATCGAAAGCTGCCCGAATGTGACTTGCAGGTATTTTGGCTCACTCGCGGACAATGGCTTTCTTCAGCGTCTCGAGACTGGTGTATCTTTTAGTTCGGACCTTGCTCTCCAAAGTGGCTCAAAGAGAATAATCCATTGGATTCGCGTCTGGCGAAATCGAGAGCCATTACTTTATGAAGTTCAGAACGTTGTTTTTCAGCCATTCTTGGTTCACTCGAGCTTTGTGAGATGGTGCCGAGTCCTGTTGAAACGTCCATGATCTACCACCGAAATTTTTGTCTGCATACGGCTTCAAAGTAACCTCCATAATACTTTTCTGATAATATTTGGCATTTACCTTGACGCCAGGCTCGATGAAAACGATTGCAGAGCGCCCATCTGCTGTTACAGCGGCCCAAACAATTATCTGTTGCGGGTGGCTTGACCTTGAGATCATTTTTCAGTATGCGGCGGACGCTATGGTCGGATATTTTCAGTTCTTTTGCCATTTGAGTGGCACTTCGTCGAGGATTTCGCTCAAGTCGCTTCTTCGCTTTTTGAACCATCTCATGTGACGTTGCAGTCTTTTGATGACCACCTACATAATGTTTTGCGATGCTACCAGTATTATTGTAACGAGTTATGGTTCGATAGGCAAAAACTTTATTCACTTTCAGGTGATTGAGCTCACGAGTTTCAAATTTAGTAAGCTATTTCTTTCTTATTGACATCACCCGTTGAAAAATTGTATCATCAAGTCGCCGCGACAATTCACAAAATGTCCGGCGACAATTGAACATCAAATTAATCCACGTTTGAGCAATATCGATCACACACTCAGTGGAGTCATGATGACATCTATGGACGTATGTTTTGCCATAAAAGACGGGTTTGTAAACATCCCTTCCTATCCCTACCTATCCCTACCTATGATCAGGAGCGCAAGATGCACTTGACAATAAATATGCTAATGTGAAGCAAGTTTTGGCACTTTTAAACGATTGTGTTCTGGAGACCTTCAAACGCGGATTGGTGGGCAGTATTTCAGGGTTGCTTGATGTTCGCAACTCCTTAAACCTAGATGCCACCCTGAAAGTTGCTCTTGTATATGAAGCAATACAACAATTAAACCACGCACTATAAAACAAATTATCATCATGAAGCCGGATTTCCTCAACCTGATTATTAAAGATCAAGGGACCGTAGTCCTATTCGACAAGTGCTTTTTGCAAACATCGCCTGGTTCCTTTAAAAATTAAAATCATAAGCTGCACCCACAAGGGGTAATAAATCGTTTTTATGGTCCGGGAGGCTCAAACTCACCTGAAGATGATAATCCTTATTTTTCAAACACTTATGTTTCACGTTACCAGTATCCCTGTACACCCTATAATCTACATCCCTGTTATCCAACTTTACTTGGACACTAAAACGGATATTTCAATCTTAACAAGTGAAAAAAGACTACACCAACCCGTTCACAATCTCCTAATCCAATAACCATGTATGCATCAAACTATAACTCTTCTCGTCACATAACGCAGCGTCGAATGTGTTGAAAGACGACCGTATGAATCATAATGAAACAAAGAATTTTCTGTACAAAACTCAGCCGAGAATCCCTAGTTTTATAACCGCAGATGCTTTAGGTTATACAGTTGATGCCATATTTAGCCAAGAAAAGAAAGAGGTGAACATTCTCATCTCCTACAAGTAGCGAGCTTACGTCCATTAAAAGGAGTTTACTCTAGGTAGTGACCATAGACCTCTGAAATTGATTAATTTAGTGAAGGGTCTCGGACAAAAATTAATTCGCTCGCCTTTGAAATTAAAGCATTATGAAGACAATTGGAAATACAAACTTGGGAAATGAAATACAAATGTCGACGCACTTTCTAGAAATCCGGTTATGGAAATGTCCTCAGAAGAAATTTAAAAAAAATGAAAAAAATCTATTCGATTACTACCCCTATGATAAAAAAATAACTACTGAAAAATGAAGGAAACCTTTGACGAGATCTACAACCCAACCTAACGCAGCAAAAAAGAAAGGACCATCAACTTGAAATGTTATTTCAGAACCTACAGTTTAAAGCGTAAGAAGACCACTTTAAAGCCCCGGGATGATAAGATACAGACTGATACTATGTTGAAACCTGCTAGCGGCACCAACGAAAGTAGCATCAGCAGACGATTTCTCCGACAATAAGTGAAAGAAAGAAAAAAAACTTCAACCAAACTATCAAGAGTCTACTTCAGAATCAGGAAAGTGTTTTACCCAGTTTGAATCTACCTTCAGCAGCTCCTACATCCAACAAATTATCCAAAAGTGCTCCGACAAAAATTGCATAAAGTTTTCATTATTATTCGAAGAGGAAGTTGATCAGGAATCCTCCTGAAACTGATAGCGGAGACAGTTCATCTGGAGAAGAAGAGCAACGACGAATAGTACGGAAGAAACTTAATTAAATATATCAAAGGCAACCCGAGAGGAAATATAAAAATCATATGACCAATTTAATGAATTCTTGGAAATTCTTAAAGAATAGTACAAGGAAGAAGAGGCTTTAGAAAACGAGGAAGCTTATGGAGGCATTATGCCATTATTAAAAGGAAAAAAACGACCCAGAAACTGTTTAAACTGTTTAATTCGGATTATTCATACAATTGTCCTGAAGTCTTCCCGATTATCTTATGACAGTTTGGCATAAATTCCAAATTCCAAATTGTTAATGAAATCATTGCCACAAATTGTAAGCATTTTTTAAAAAACAATTCAAATTTTTGCTAAAATGTTTGAAAAATCTTGCAACAAAAAAAAATTGCCTTGGATATTTTTATAACACTTTAAAAATGGTTAGAAAAATGTTTTAATATATTCTCATAAAATTAATTTAAAAAGAAAATCATTTTATATTTTTCTAGGAATCTGAAAAAATTTTATTCTCACGAATCCCTCAAAAGCTCTCCAAGAGCTGCTTCATTTTTTCAAAATCGTCAACAATATATATTTTGTATTTAATTTCTTTTTAAATTTTTCAAGTAGGGGCTATTCGAGTATTACGTACGCATTTTTCAAAGGTCAGAAAATGCGCTTCATGCTGCATTTAATCATCCAAAAATTTCCCATCGTTTGGAATTTTGTTAATACTATTAAACTGTTAATATAATTTGTAGAAAATTATACAATATTGGGGAAAAGTCATTTTTTTGTTGGGAACTAATTTTTTTAAACAGAATATTCAGCTGCTTGGATGAAAATTAATGTAGATATTTTAATACAAATTCCTTTGTTGGATTATATCATAATTTTATTTTTTTACATTTGTTATTATAATATATCGTTTTCTCTTAGGATTTTTATTTTGTCAATAGGGTTCCGACATCCCATTTATAATAAAACTGATTTATATTCGTTATTAAAAATTTGTATTTTTCATGCATAGTACCTATTTAATTTTGAATTGAAAAACACATACTTATTTACACATGTTTAATACCCATTGATAATAACAGCCACGTGTAAAGTTATGTATTGAATAATTTTTATATTGAAATGCTATTCAAATAAATCCAAATTTAAGCAATTTAAAAAAATTTTAAATGTTGCTTTCACTATATGAAATTTGGAGAATACAGCGATATATAGAACTTCTAACATTTTTTTTTATAATCCTTTTAGACTTGAATGACTTTTGTATTTTTAAATATCAATGATCAATCAAAAAAATTTTTGTCTTAATTTTGTAAACAAAAGTAATCGGGAACGTTTTATTTAATATTAAATATTGAGTTTTCTAAAAGACCCATGCTTTTCTCGAACAGGGCGATGGACACGCAGCCCCACAGTGGGGAAAAAATACTTTGGTCCGAAATAACGTACAGCCTACAAATATTGATCCATTTGAACAAACAAAAAATAAAAAATAAAAAAAAAGTTGATAAGATTTCTAAGGAAGTTTTTAATCCTGCTTTTTAAATTAGGTTTTCAATTTTAAAAAAACATAAATAAGATGAAAAAAATAGCCATTCATATATTGCAAGAAATTTTATAGGAAACAATATTATAATAAAAAAAGTCTCATAGGAATATATTTGTTTATATGATAAATAAATTTAATGAACAAATGCAGTAATCGGGCATTTTTCGACAGAAAAATTCGTTTGTTTCGACGTCAATTTTTTTAAATTAGGAACTTTATGATTAATTTAGCAAAATTCATGATTTGTTGATTAATCTTATGATTTTTTAAAACAAATTAATAATAAAATGCATGATTCGGGCTTTTCGCAGCAGAAAAATTCGTTTTTTTCTATAGCAACTTTTTAAATCGGGAACTTCATGATGACTTTAATAATATTCATAATTTTTTATCAATTTTATGATTTTTTAAACAAATTGTTTTTCTTTCGATATCAGCCTTTTTAATTGGGAACTTAATGAAAATGTCATTAACAATCATACTTATTTGATAAATTCTATGATTTATTGACAGAAAAATTAGTTTTTTTTTCTATGTCAACTTTTTCAATTAGGAAGTACATGATAACTTCAGCAAAATTTATAATTTTTTAAATTAATTTTATGATTTTCCTAAACACATGCAATAACCAGGCATTTGTTGACAGAAAAATTCGTGTTTTTTGTTTCATCTTTTTTAAATAGGAACTTCGTGATAAGTTCAGCAATTTTATGAGTTTTTGATCAATCTCATAATTTTTTAAAACAAATTTAACAAACTAATGCATTATCCAGGTATTTGCCTAGACAAAAAATCGCCATTTTCTATGTCATCTTTTTCAGTCAGGAAGTTTATGATAAATTCTAAAAATTTAATAATTTTTTATCAGTTTTATTAATTTTTCAAAGAAATGTATTATTCGGGCATCTGTCGACAGAATTTTTTTGTTATGCCTGTTGACGGAAAAATGAATTTTTTAGATTTGAGTCATTTCAATTGGAAACTTCATGGTGATTTCAGCAAAATTCTTAATTGGTTGATAAACTTTATATTTTTATAAACAAACTCAGTAAACAAATGCATTATTTGGGCATATGTCAATGAAAAAACGATTTTTTTTCGATGTCAATCGTTTAAATTGAGGACTTGATAAAAATGTCATTACCAATCATAGTTAGTTAATAAATTGTTGATGTTTTAAACAAATTTAACAAACATATGCATTATTTGAGTATTTGTCGGCGAAAAAGTTTGTTGTTTCAATCTCAGTCCTTTCAATTAAAGTTTCTCATTACTTTCAATCTTTTAATAAGGCTGCAGCTTCAGAATCGAGTAGAATGACCTTTTTTTGAGTTTTGCTGAAGTTATCATGAATTTACTAATTTAAAAAGTTGACATAAAAAAACCTGTTTTTCTACAAACAAATACCCGCATAAAGCATTTGTTTATTAAATATTTTTTAAATCATCAGATTAATTAAAGAATTATGAATTTTGCTAAAATTATGATAAAGTTCCTAATCTTAGGCTGGGCCGCACTTTTAGTCGTTTCCCTCTCAACTTATTGTGGCTAATAATAATGAATTGTTGCTTTTTCAAATGAGAGAGATTTGGTGAATTAATAAAGAAATGATCGAAACTCTTAATTTAAAAATATAAAGTATTTACTATTGAATTTTAAATACCGGAATACATAGTTCTGTAGTTTAGAAAAAATTTTAGTTAGGAACCGTACTGAAATCGAAATATAAAATTAAAATATAAATTATAACACTTTTTTGTTGTGAATTTGTCTTTTTTGGTTGAAAATTGAACTATTCTGTTAAAATTGTAATTTTCTGGTTAAAAATTTAAGTATTTCGTCAAACAGCCATCTTTTGTGGTAAAAAATATATTTTTTGTTTGAAATAAATAAATTAATCAGACATTCTGAAATTTGTATCTAGAATTCTGTTTTATTTCTTTTGTAAATTATTCTATATTAAAAGTATTACAAGAAGAAAATGCTGGTATTTAAATGTTAATGAACAAGGAAAAGGAAAAATTATTCAAGGAAAATTAGGAAATTTTAAAAATGAAGTTCTCGGACTCGCTGCATCATTCTACTTATCAATAACGGGCAAAACATTTCTGAAAACTAAAAATTACGTACATTAAGAAGGGGAGGGCCGGCGGTAGAAATATTATGTTACGGTTTGTTAAAGGGGGGAGAAGGGGTCTTAAAGATGGCCTATAAACCGTTACGTAATTGAAGTACGTTTACGCGTTCAAGCTCCTTTCTACTCGCCTGCCGCAACATGTAGCGTGGTGGCACGTACAGTGTGCGGTGGCACGTACAGGCATTCCCCTCTCGCCAAGACCGTAGATCGCATAAATATAACCACCTTCACCGACTTTGGCTGTGGGTATGCCAATAAATCGATGCGTTTCGTTCTTAAAAGGATTATATTAAACGACCTGAGAAAATAAAAAAAATTCTTCTAAATTAAAGTTTGACTTTTGGAAATATCTTCAAAGAGACTGAATTCTTACTCCATGACCTACAATGAGAAGCACCCAGAGCCAACCTTTGGTATGAATTGCTATACGATCTGGATCGCCGTATAGTTTGTGTTCTATCATGGAGAATAGGTTTTGTCTTCTTTCTTAAAATAGTGATTTCATTGTGAGTTAACCAATTAACGCCCAAAATACCACTTTTAAAAATCTTTTTCCGCAGATTTTTACACTGCAAAAGGAATTTCGAAAAAAATTCAAAATAGTCATTTTCGTCGTAGAATTGTCTGAACTTTTCAAATACGCTATGT
This sequence comes from Belonocnema kinseyi, assembly GCF_010883055.1. NCBI lineage: Eukaryota > Metazoa > Arthropoda > Insecta > Hymenoptera > Cynipidae > Belonocnema > Belonocnema kinseyi. Next base: position 7,214,270 of record NC_046663.1, on the reverse strand, counting down.
AAATCCCAGAAAAATGCAATATAAAAAATTTGTAATTGTTTATTTCTTTAAAAAAACGTGGTTTTACGCATAAAATTTTGTGTTCAATTCAAATTTTAACATCGATCCGAGAGAAGCAAACCACTAAAAACATTTGGAAAGGTGACATTGGACTCGGAAATGAAAACCCTATTGGTAGGTTTTTAGAAATTTAAGATAGCAACGTCCAGTATGGCGGCTCAAAGCCAAAAAATATAGCCTGATTTCGTTAATTTTTTATAATACTACGACTTTTCATTGGATTTTCATGAGGATGGGTATACAGGGGTTATTTGGGTCTTTAATAACGAATCCGTTATTAGAGTTCAAAAATTCAAGATAGCAGGTCCAAGATGGCCGTTAAAATCATAAAATATGGTCAAAAAATATTATTTTCCTATGCATTTTTGCATAGGACGTTGTTTTGGTTCGCTAATTACGAATCTGCTATCAGAATTTGAAAACTTAAGATGGCGTATCCAATCTGACCGCTTTTGTAATTAGTAAATAACAATATTTTACTTTGAGTTGTTTAAAGCTTGAAAGTAGGTCGAACATACATACTTATCAAACTTATCACATTTAAAGACTGTTCGCTTGCCGCCGCTTCTAATATTTGTGCACGAATCTCTAACAGTAACATAAATATATTTGTGTGCTACAGTCTTTTTTGCAAAATATGCTTAAGCAATTGCAAGAGCTGTTTTTTCGTAACATATAAGTATATTGTTGAAAATTAATCACTCTTATTTAGTTTTCGTTGGTATATAATTGACCTTTTTGCTAAGAAATTTGTCCTTTTTTGTAGAAATTCATCGGTGATCGTGGAAATGCAACATTTTTCAAAACAATGCAACTGTTTTATTAAAAACAAATTTTTTTATTAAGAATTGAAGTATTTTGTTGAAAAATCTTGTTTTTTAATTAAACATTTATTTTTTAACTGAAGATTTAACTATTTCGATTAACATTCAGCTTGTTTGGCAGAAAAATAACTTTTTCGGTTCAGAATTTATCAGTTTAGTAGAAAATTTAGCTATTTAATTAATTTTTTTATTAAGTATTTTTAACTAAAATTTGAATATTATATTATCAGTTAAAAATGTATTTAATTTAATTAAAATTCGACTATTTCATTGAAAGAACGACTTCGTCAGTAGACAATTATTTTTCTTGCTCGAAAATTTAGCTTCCTGTTTAAAAACTGATTTCTTTGGTTGCAAATGAACTATTATTGTATTTAAAATTTGTGTATTTGTTTGAAATTCCTATTTTTTTTTTTTAAATTCTGCTTTTTTTAGTAGAAAGTTTATCAAGTTGATGTGCAGATTTCCTGAAAATAAAACCAAAAATCAAAAGTCCAAATTGGAACAACCATTATAAAATGTTTCTACTGTAGTTTCAAAAAAGATGAAAAGTTTCTTAAAAAGTAAAAGAAAAAAATTATTTTTTTTTTTGAAAAAATAAAAAAGAGGAAAGAAGAATAATTCTGGGGTGTTAGGGGGAGAGCATCGTACTTTCGTTGCTGTTCCCGTATGCTCGAATTTTTCTCCCCTTGATAAGGATACTGTATGATTCCTGAAAGGCTGTTGATTATTTTTTATCGGTTTTCGCATTGCGATTTAATAATAACAAAAATGACAAAAGAAATAAAAAATTTCAATCTTGTCAAAAAAAAAACAAAGACTTTTTTCTTTTCTTTTTTAGCAAAATGTTTATCTTTTGTCAAAAAATTCAACTGCTTAGTTGGGACATAATATGCTTTTTCTTGATGATCCTAACATTTGGTTGAAATTTCGTTTTTTTTCTATTAGAAACTAATTTCTTTAAACTTAAAATTAAAGTATTTCGTTTTCTGAAAAATTTCACTAGGAATTTAATTAAAAATTTTAGTCTTCATTTTTTGTTTATAATTTTACCTTTTTTAGATAAAAGTTCTTGCATTTTTTAAATATTTTGTCTTCTTGTGTGGAAAGCTTGATTAGATGATTTCTTTATGATAATTACTTTTTAGAACCAAAAATATTAGAATTTGTTATAGCTACAAAATTCATCTCTTATAGTTTAAAAATCGTGTATTTTGTTTAAAACTGGTTTTTTTGTGAGCTTGAAAATTCATATTTTTTAATTATAAATTGTACGTGCTGAAAGAGATTGCACGTGTGGCTTCTTTGTTCATAGGGAAGCCCCACGCAAATCCACCAGTGATCGAACTAAGTTCAAAAAGTTTTCTTGTTAGCTGCCTATTCTCATTCAAAGAGAACACCATTCCCAACTTGTCTCCATGAGTTTCCGGATTATAGTTCGTCATCGTTTGAATGTAATATACAATTTTAAATATAATAAATAACGGAGAAGAAACAACTATGCTAATGCGCTAGATCGATCGAAGATCCAAAATAGTAATCCGCGGTAATTCAATTGTAATTAGTGGAAATTACAGTCTCCTGGAGTAATCCACTTCCAAACGGGAGTAATTTGCGGGGCATAGAGCACAGAGCAGGTAATCATGGCAATAATATCGGAAGAGGATAGTAAATTACTTATTCGCGGGTAAAATTAAAGGAACAAGCAAACTCAGAAACAATTACGAATTGTGATGTTTTGATTTATAATACTTAACACTAAATGAATAAACCCGAACAACCGTTTGATTGGTGAGAAATGAATCTAAGATAGATTTGAGTAAGCCATTTGATTTTCATATTTGCTGCTGTGATCGACACCTCCATAACTTCATCTGTTTTCTGTTGTTAAAATTATCAACTGAGGCCAATACGAAATCATAAGTTAGTTTTTGATTTTTGGAAGCATCCCATTCAATTAGCATAACATTATTACCATCACCGACTACAAATTCATCGAGATGGTCTAATAGTCTAATAGGCTGCAAGTATGACTTTAACTTCCTCCACCCCAATAATTTCCCATTATTCCTAACACCTTGAATATTTCTTCCTTATTATGTCGTCCTCCTCTTTTTCCATACTTCCTTCGGCATCTCACTTTTCCATGTGCCTTCCCATCTTTTATTATTTCTAATACCTTTAGTATTTCTTCCCTTCTTATTTCTTCTTTCCCATCTCTTTCTCTACCATATTTTCATTCCTTCCTAACTTTCCTCTCTACTCCTCTTAGCAAATCCAAAAAAATATTTGTTTATTTCTACCATTCTAATATCTTGGTTTACGCTTTTTCTTCTATTTTGTTCTCTATTTACTACCTTGCAAACCTCTTCTTATGCCCTAGCCTTCTCTGTCTCTTCCTCGAAAGTTCATCACATCTAGAATTCTTTCAATCTTTCTCTTTAATTGGATATTTAGTTTCATCTGCGTTTCCTTTAGTCCTCTTACTATTCTTATCCATCTTTACAAAACTCTGCTTTTTCGACAGTGATTTGAACATTTTCGGGTATTTCAAGCTTGAACCTATATCGTTTTTCTCTTCAGTGCTTCCACTTTCCCCTTTCTTCCTTTTGGTATAAGCCTCAATCTATACAACACTTTTTGCTCTCAATCTCCTCGTTTCTATAGTTTTTCTGTACTTACACCTTGACTTCCTTTCTTTGATCACCCTTTTCGGTGTACTAAAAACTTTTGGCTCTAAATCTGTTTCCTACTATGTTATTCGCTTCGCTAGATATCAATCCAATTTAAACGCTCCTGTTTTCTTACCTTCCTTGCCTCTATCTAGCTTCCCGTTCAGTTAACTTTCTTGCCTTTCTCCGTCTATACCCAACCCTGCTATTACGAACCCGATCAACCCAGTCTGACAACCAGACTGAGTTTCCAAATCTCCCTCTACAAGGCGAATTACTAATATGTCTCAGATTAGTTCCGGGTGAGATCCAATCATATAGTTTCCCAAAAACTTAGGAAGAAGCGTGGGATTTTCCTTGAAAATGAGCCGCAATAATTGGCCAAATTGGACAAGGGTCATACTACCGTTGGGATGAAAAGAGAAGATAATGACGCGAAAGTTAATGCAGTATTAGAAGATCGGGACACTTACGTTAAAAGAAGTAGGGATACAGCCAACAAAATTGCAAAGAAAGTCACAAAACTAATTAAAAAATGGAAATCGAAAAAATGTATTAATGAACTCACCGCGAAAAAGTTAGAAGTTTATCATGCTAACCCTTCGAGATTATATGGCCTTCTAAAAATTCACAAGCCAGGTGCCCCACTTAGGCCGATCGTTTCTTTTGTAGGTAGTGCTACTTAACAATTAGCAACATTCAACAAAAATACCATTGCAAATAATATTGAAGCTCCTAAATCGAGAGTGCTTAACAACTTCGAATAATGAAGAAAATGAGGAATTTCAGGATCCCGGCAAATCATGTCTTCTCGTCATTAGACTTGGCTTCCCTTTTTACAAATGTGCCAAAAGAAAAGGCCGTCGAGGCGGTTCGCAATAGGTGGAATAAAATTAGCGAAAAAGCTAACATTCCATGGATAGATTCTAAGGAAGGACTTCGATTATCTCTGAATAGTATAGATTTTAATTTCTAAAACCAAACTTATTTTCAAACAAGAGGACTACCAATGGGCTGTCCCCTTTCGCTGATTTTAGCAGATTTAGTTATGGACGACCTGGATACGGGTATTTTACCGGAAATAGGTTTTTAAGTACCGTTGTATGTTTGTTATGTTGACGACATATAAGTAGCTCTTCCGGAAAACGAAGTAGAAAACGTTTGAAAAGTTTTACTTCAAATGATTAGGAGATTAAATTCACGCTAGAGAAGGAAAAAAACAGGGTGATAAACTTTCTGAATGTAACACTTCACAGAAATGATGTTCAAGAAATAAAGTGTAATTGGTATCGTAAACCCACCTGGTCTGGTAGATGCCTAAATTTTGATTCAAATCACCCACAAGAATACAAAAAAAGTGTTGTTTTTAATATGGTTGACAGAGCCATTTTTTCGGATAAACCATATCATCAATAAAAATTGCGATTAGTGGAAGACACACTTCGCAACAACTTTTACCCGGAACAATTTGTTAAAGACAATATAAATTTCAGATTACATATTTTGGCCCAAAATGAACAACGTAGAGTTGACGAAATAGTTAAAAACTTGGAAATTAGGTCTTTTATTAGCATTCCATATGTTGAAGGTCTATCTGAGCGAATTGCGAGAGTTCTCGGGAATTATGACATTATGGCATTTGGTACAAGGGTCAAAATTGCAAAGCGGTTTACAAAGGCCAAACTAAACGTGCGTTGGGAGTAAGGGTTAAAGAACACAAGAAAGATATAAATAAGGTCGCTAACAAACAGACTATGGTCACTAAGCATAGTATTGAGGAAGATCATTTATTCAATTTTGATAACGCAAAAATTCTTGCGAATGAATGTCATTATCGCAAGCGTCTGATGTTGGAAATGTGTCATATTGCTGGTAATGAGAATGCTGTCAATTTGAGAACCGACGTGGAAAAACTTTCAAAAATATACTATCCTGTTGTAAAGCGAAAAAAAATTTGAGAACACGTGGCCACTACGGTTGTCGCCTCCAAAAGGGAACCGGCAATCGGTCATCTCAATTTTCAGGTAGAATTACGGACACAGCACTTTTAATAATTAAAGCATCGTTCCTTTGAACCCCGTAAGTTGTAAAATTGGAGGGCCTCTGTGAATACTGTTTCAGTTTTCTTCGTGATTTGAAGCGGAGCGGATGTCTCTAATTTTCTTCATCTCGAAAACTATCCCTTTTATATTTACAGAAATTCGGTTTTATAAAAATTCCCAATCGTTGATTTTGTGTTTCTTTCCATTAACTTCATCTCAAACTTTAAGTGTGTGTCTCTGTGCGACGTTTTTGTAATTTTTGTGTTTGTGTGATTACGAAGTGATTTACTTCCCCGCGATCATCTCATCTTTCTGCGTCGGAACAGGATGAACACACAAAGAGGAAGTGGACAGTGAAAGAGAGATACAGAGAGAGATAGAGAAGGAAAGAGCGAGAGAGAGTGAGAGAGAGAGGAGCTGCACGACATACAAATACTAAGTTTATGCATGAAAACACATTTTTTTTAACAAATGCTGAATGCCAAACTTTTAATTTTAATTTCATTTAAATCTTATATCTGGCACTGAGGAGGACCCCTATCCGTGGTCAAAAAATTTGCCAATCTAATAATTTAAGAAATGCATGTTTTATAACTAAGTATTTTCATAAGTCCCGAATGCCAATGAAAAATTTCTTCAAACAAATTCAATAATTGGGTCAATTAAATCCGACATCTTTCAAAAAATCATTAAAGATGTCAGTGAACAACAGTAAATATTGTACGAAAAAACTTATCTGGTCGCCAATGTTGAGGAATGTACCAATTACAATTGTAATGGAAGCTTTTCAACCAAATTCCCCAAAAATTCAGTTTCGCTGCAACCAGATCTGTGGAAATTAGGAAATCGTTGGAGGACGTTGTAAGAAGGGCCTAATTGAGAGTGTTATCTTCATGGTCGTCACATTAGCTTCATCATCGACGTGTGTTTAGATTTTTTTATGTATTCTCGAATTTTGTTTATTGCGTTATATATTTATCTGATTTACTTATTCGTATACGTTTTATTTAAATTTAATATTAAGTTAACTTTTTGTTAATGTTCAGTAATCGTTTCAGAATAATGTATTGTCTTTAATGTTTTATTTTGTTGATAATCTTATCTTAAAACTTAACATCACCAACCTGGGTCTAACTTTCGAGAATTTTCATTCTAATAAACATTTTTTATTGCAAAATATTGATGTTATTGCTGACTTTGCACCTTCATATAAATCAATTCAGGTAGTAAAAACAGAATTAAGAATCACAAATGTGCATCGTTTCCAACAGGAAACTAGAACGTTGGAAATTAATCAAGCGAAGTAAAAAAAAACAAAAACAAAAATTTATAATAATTTTCACGTTATTGAAATCAAAGTTATTTCATGGATTTTTTCCAAACATCATTTTATAAATAACGATAAATAGTTATATGGAAGAAATCCTATTTAAGGGATTTCGTTATTCCAGCCTTCCTTCCTTATCACAAATCTCAAATTAACATAACCTCAACTTCCACACAAATATGTCTCATTCCTCAAAAAATGTTTATTCTTCTTTTAATTGTCCCAATCCCTCAATCAATCTCACACATACGAACCCTTTTGCACACTTCCACAATCTCATTTTCTTTAACAATTACTGGTCTTTTGCAGTTTAATTAGTGTTTAATTATCAATCAATCGATAATTCAATTTGATTAGAAATTCATTTTTACATATAAAAATCTAGTTATTATGTTCATAGTTGGTTTTATAAATTGAAAATTATTATTTTTTTGTTTAGAAATCTCAATTGTCTTACTTTTTTCTCAAAAATCAATCCTTTATTCCCTGATTCAAATACCCTTATGAAAAAGAAGTATTGGAAAGCATTGAAATAAATAGATTTTTCGCAAATAAGTATTGGAAATGCAATACTTTTTCGCAAAATCTTTCAACTGATAATTTGACTACTTCATTTTTTTAAAGCCAATTAAAAAAAAAATGAAAATTTAACTTTTTCTCAATCATAATCTGTTTAAAATTAATCTTTTTTAGTATAAAATTAATTTTATTTGTTGCAAATTTATGAGTTTTTTCAATTTTAAAATATTTAGTTAGAACTCACTCCATGTGGTGGAAAATTCATCGTCTTTACTAGAAAAGTTCATATATTTTATCTGTTTTGTTAGAAGATTCACCCTTTTGTTTATAAATTAAATTTTTTGGTGAAAGTTAATAATTTCATTAAAAATTTAATCAATGTACTACAAAATTTTTGTTTTGTTGTCATAAAAATTGTTTTCTTTTTTTAGCTGGGTTAAGACTTATAGGCTTTGAGTTGAGAGTCGTGAATTCCCGCACTTTTCGCAGTACCTTTCCTATCACTTCCCCGATTTCCCTGAGTTGTGAATTGAAAGTTGTGGGCCGTAAGTCGTGTGTTATGAGCTAGGAGTTCTCCTCAATAACCTCTTCTTGTGGAAAGTCCTATCGTCGGGCGGACGGATATTTTCCGAAAATATTAGAGTTTTAACCGAGGACTACAAAACCCTCAAAATTTTCACGATTTATAATAATTTTAATAAGGAAGAAAATATAAAAAGCAGTTGAATTCCTGTAGTACAGCATGTTGAGTGTCCAGTCTCTGGATGATAGTAACAGAGTTTCTGTTCATAGGTGTCTAAATAGAAGAGTTTGCCATATTGCCAGAATGCAACCTCTGAATATCCCCATTCTTTAACAATCGTTTTCTGGCTGAGGGATGAAATTATTTTTAATTTTGCAAATGAGGTATGACAGAAATGTTAATATAGGGCTGCTACAGGTTGTGGAATTCCGAAAAGTTTGGATAAGTCATGCAGTGTTTCACAAGCTAAAGTTGATGTTCATGGTTCATCCGCAAGTAACGTGAGGGGTTTTAATGACATTTTTGTCCTCCAAGCCCCTATGTAAGATACTTCAGTTTTTCGCTGATGTCAACCTCACAATTTCTCTAAGCTTTTATTAATGTAGGGCAGGCTGTCTGGCGCCGTCGTTGTCGTTGTTATCATGGTATGGTACTGGTTGTCTGGATACCGGATAACTTTTGAAAAACGAGTTTGATTGGATTGTGCTTTCACAAAATGTTAAAACTAAGCAATAAACGAAAAGAGATAGATCGACAAAACATTGAAAAGAGAGAAAATTTAGTGTGTGTGCAAACGATACAAGCTACGAAAATAAGTGAGAAAAATTTATGTTTATAAAGAGCAACTATACCTAGCTCTACAGATCGTCAAAGAATAATTTAAGGTTATCTAAATGAATTTTGGGTAAGAAAAATGCGCCGAGGTTTATTTGGAGCCAGGAAAACTTAAAAGTATCCCCGAAGACCCTGAGCTCGGCGACGGAAGTGCTATATGGAACCTTCCTACTGGAGAGGCCTATACACACCTGAGCGTGCCACAGAGCCGAATTCAGGATGTGACATCTATAAAGGATACTCTTTGAAGCAGGTTTAAACATCTCATCTGGACATGCTTGTCGTACCGGTATTACTCTATTCATTTGAAGTTATTCTATGGGCGAAGGTAGAACTCAGATCCCTTGATATCAGGACACGAAAGGTTATGCACCTGAACAAAAGCATGCACCTAAAGTCTTCTGTTACGCGACTCTACATCTCACGCCGTCAAGTTGGTCGCGGAACACTAAATCTTGAATGTCTTCACGGCAGGATTATTCTAGTAACATCACATGTAGGTGCAAAGGGATGGGACCCTCGTCATAAAATGCACCTAAAGTGCACGAGAGTTTTGCCGTATCATGACATTAACTCGGTACCGCATGATTTTTTTCCAACGAAAACATTTAGGCGCTTTTAGGAAGGCTATAGAACAATGTCTGATTTTTGTTTTGTAGCTTTTTGTTGTTTGTGTAGTGTTTTTACAGTAAAGCCATGGACTAACAATTAGTTTCTTTCGTGGTTTTCATGAAATTCGTGAATTACGTAAAATCCGCGAATTTTATTAATTGCGAGATTTCTGTGGTTCCTTGAATTCCACGCATTCGATAAATCCCACGGATACCATGAATTCCGTGATTTTACTGAATTTCTTGAATTTCATGAATTCCTTAAATTGCATGAATTCACTAAATTCAATTAATTCCGAAAATTTCGTGAATACCGCGAATTCCGGGTGTTATATGAATTCCGTGAATTCCTTAAATTGCCTGATTTCACAATTCCGTTAATTCCGTGATTGCATAATTCGGTGAATTCCTTGCATTCCATGAATTCCGTGAATTCCTTCAATTTCGTATATTTCTTGAATGTGGCGAATTTCGTGAATTCCTTAAATTCCATTAGATCCGTGAATTTCCTTGATTTCGTAAATTTAATAAATTCCTTTAATTCCATTAATACCTTGTATTTCGCGAATGCCATTAATTCCGTGAATTTCATGAATTCTGTGAATTTCATGAATTCCGTGAATTACAGAAATTCCGTGAATTTCACAAATTTTATTAATTTTTTCAATTCAATGGATCCCGTTAATTCCGTGAATTTAATGAATTCCGTAAATTTCTAGAATTCTGAAGATTCCCTGAATACAATACATATATAGCAATTACGTCATCTTAAAACCATGTTTGTAATTTTACCTCACTCTGGTATTCTAGAAGTGTTGTAAAAGTGTTATAGATTTTCAAAAATTTTTAAAAGTGTATTATCATTGAAATTCATCCAACGTATCAATTATAGAAAAATTTTTTTTCATGATTTACAGGTAATAATAATTATTTAAACAATTGAAAATTAGTTAAACGATACTTAAAAATTTTCACTTATCAAAGATAAGTAATGCGTTTTAAAAAAGTTTTAAAAATACAGTTTTAACATGAATTTTATTTAATTCACCTTGGTGGAAAAGTATTTACAAAGAAGTATAAAAACTAAAACCATTTTTACAGGAATCTACAAATAAATAAATTTACAAATACATTCACAAATATTTATATCTGAAGTTTGTATTAATAAAATATAGTGCTATTAAAAAATAATAATTAATTATGTGTAGGAAATATTTTAGACATATTATCTTTTTTTAATTTTCAAAGATTTTTAAAGATTCTAAGAATATCACAGAATCTCTCAAATTTTTTTGGGGTTTTATAATATTTTCAGAAAAATATATCTCGAAATATTGGAAAAGAATTAGAATTCAGGATTAGAGCAAGGAAGTTTTTAAAACAATTATAATTTTTATTTGGCTGAAAGAAGGAGTTTTTCAAGTTTATCAAATTCTGAGTTGGAACTGAAAATTTTCAAAATTTAATAAGTTTTGAGGGAGAACTGAAAATTTTTGAGAAGAATTTTGGATTGGAAAATGGCGAACAAGTGGAAAACTTAGCGAGGTTATAAGCTTTCTTAAAGAATGTAAAAACGGTATGGCTATTTAAAGTCTTTTTCAAAACGTGCACTTTAAAATTATATTATATTTGAGTTTGTACCTGTTGAAAAGACTTTAAATACCCATAGTATTTACATTCTTAAAACAAATAAATTATTAACAGCAACAAGTTTTTTACTTGTAAGCCATGTTCTAATCAAATATTGTTTGCAAAAAATTACTTTACTAACTTTAAAATTGTTGAGATTTGAACATTTTTAGTTTCAACTTAGAATTTTAATTAAGCTTGGAAACTTTCACTTTCAACTCAGAATTGGTTAAAAGTAAAAAATGCACTGTTTCGGCTCCGAATGTATTACAATTTTTAACCAGTCCCTGTTCCAAGTCAGAATTATAATCATTTTGAAAAATTCCTCGCTAAAATCCAGAATTTTAATTCTTTTACGAAATTCCGAGAAATGTTTTAAAACCCCAAGAAAATACTAGAAATCCAGTGACATCCTTGAAATTCTTTGAAAACTTTAAAAATAAAAAAATAATCTGTGAAATAATTTTTGATGATTATAGGCCCAATTAGTGATAAAGTTGATTTTGTGTTTTGGCTTTAGGTCTTAAGTTTTGAGGGTTTAGAAATATAAACATAATGCTGTAGCTGATTTTTTGAGCCTTTGAGTTGCTTTATGTTCAGAGATCGTAGTTTTAAGGGATCTTTTGGTTTGCCCAATATAAATTAAATTACAATTCATACATTTATTTCTTTATACTCAGTTTTAAAAAAAAATTTTCTCGTGAATATGGCAATACAATTACTCTGGAAAGATCGATTGGTTTATCAGTTAAGGATTGTCTTTTATTTAATGTTGTTAATAATTAAATGAAACGGGTAATTATTTTGAGCTAAGATTTCGTAAACAATTGAAATCATTTAAAAGCTTGTGTACTTGATCTTTTGGTGAACAGATGAGGGTGTCATCCATGTACCTATAATAAAATAAAATTCTAAAAATCTTATTTTTGATAATGTCAGATTCCATATCTTGCATTACTAATTTTGCAATTACTGAAGAGATTGGTGTTCCCATAGGGGTACCAGATTTTCGTCTATAAATATTATAATTGAACTGAAAATAAGCATTACTCATAGAAAATTAAGGAGCTTAATCAAACTGTTCAAAATTTAGTTTTTATGATTATCCCTTATAACACAAAAACTCTTCCATGAAATGACTAATGGAATTCTAATCAGAAACTATTTGTTGTTTTTTAAAATGGAAACCCCTCTTTTTTACATCTGCAGTCGATAGAGCAGAAAATTCTACGTTCAGGTACGTATCCAAGTCATATGTCAATTGTAACTTTCAAGGTCAGTTAGAGGTTATTTGAAATTAACAAAGTTTTCCAAGAGGTCAGTGCAATTCCTGAAGTAAATTTCAACGAGAAATTCATTGGTGAGCTCTGTACTGATCTTGGTGATGATCTTCAAGGTTTTTTCAAGGTTTTTTCCAAGAGTTTACGTTTACGTTTAGCATTACCCAGGAACAACGACGTTAAAGTAGTAAATTCTGTTCCCTTTGGGGTGTTTTATCAGCGTGAGTCCCCTTACCTCTCACGTTTCGGGGTGTTTGATTGGCGGGAGTCTTCTTGCCTTTCACGCTTCAGTGAAGATGTTTGAACTGAAAACCTTGAGCTTCTTCACAAAAAGCTATGCGATTGTACAAGTTAGTTACAGCATTACGAATCATCTCTCTATCAATAAAAGTAGCCTGTTGCAGAATCCGATTCTGCAATTCTTCTTAGCTTTGGGGTTGCGTTGAGTATACTTTGCTCTTTAAATAACCCCAAAGAAAATAGTCGAGAGGCGTCAGATCAGAAGATCTAGCAGGCCACTCGATTTCACCCCTAATTCCAATTCACCTTCAAGGGAACTGAGTATCCAAATATGCTCGAACCTCCCTACCGTAATGAGCCGCTGCTCCGTCCTGCTGGAACCAAATATTTTGAAAATTATCGCCTGTAATCTCCCTTATTCTTGGTACAATTTGGTTTCTGAGAAGCTCTTCCTATGCACTGGCATTGAGATTGCCATCGATGAAGAAAGGGCCTATCATTGTATCATTCAAGATACCGTCCCAAACACTAATCTTTTGTGGATATTGTGTGTGACTCTCCAACATCCAATCAGGATTTGTGTCGGATCAATATTAATTTTGTCTGTTATTTTCACATTTTAAAGTGAAAGTAGATTCATCTGAAAATACTGTATTGTACCAGAAAAGAGGATCTCTATCAATTCTGTCCATCATAATTTCACAAAATTCAACCCGACGATCAGGATCGTCTTCATTGAGCTCTCGTACCAGATGAATTTTGTAAGGATGGAAATTAATGATTTTTCAAATATTTCGCGCTGTCTCAGGAGCAACGTCATGCTCATCACTAGCTCGACATAAACTAAGGTGTGGGTTTTCAACAAATACTTGGGCTATGTCAATCTGCATCTCCTCAGATCCTGCAGATTTTGGCCGACCAGTTCTCTGAAGGTCCTTGATAGATCCATGATTCATAAGGAGCCTTACAGTTCTTTCAATTGTTGATTTTAAGACAGGATTTAACCCTTCTCCATTACGAAAAGTGCGATTAAAAAGCAAACGAATTTGATCTTAGGATCGAACTCGATTTCCGCAACCACGCATCAATAATACGGATACCCTCTCTCGTTCCGAAAGTTTATCTTGCGCCATAATAATCTTTTAGTGAAAGATAGTAAGTATGTACTCATAATACGTAAATTTAGTTTCGATTCGTAAGATTCGTATGGAAAAATGGTATGGGACTTATGATATCGCCTCAGGTATTGACTGAGGTATCCAAAAACGGTATAGGATTGTATAAATCTTATGGGAGGAACAGAACTCTCACCAGAACACCTGGAACTTTTAATGAAAAATATCCTTATAATTTTACAATATTCGATACGCTGTAACCAAGATCAGTACAGAGCTCACGAATGAGTTTCTCGTTGAAATTAATTTCAGAAATTGAACTGATCTCTTGGAAAACTTTATTAATTTCAAACAACATCGAACTGACCTTGAACGTTACAATTGATTTATGATTTGGGTACGCACCTGAACGTAGATTTTCCGCTCTATCGTTTGAGATGTAAAAAAAGGGGGGTTTAATTTAAAAAAATCAAGTTGACCTTCAAAAAGCCATGAAGGTCAACTGCAAGGTCAAAATGAAGGTCATCATTGAATTTCTCGTTGAAATCTACTTCAGGTTTGACCTTCACTTTTTTAAAAAATATTTTACCTGAGGAAATATCCAACCGTCCCGGGACTTTTTAGACCTTCTATATAATTCCTAGGAATTATATATAATGCCCGGTGCGAGATAGGTAAAGTATATAATCTTGAATTTGAATATGATGATGCATTTAAAAAAGGGCCAGATAAATTGGCGAACACTTATAGAATTCAACACAGGTTTACTCGCTATTTACGAAAGCAGAGCGTACTGGAATGATATTTTGAATAACACTAAATTTGTTTTCCGATGTTGACGGTTTTTTAACACAGGCTGATCAAGTTTTAAAGCGAATTATCACAAGCGATTTAAAAAAATGATTTTCACGATTTATTGTTTAATAAAAGTGGAAGCTTCTAATGTGTCCCCTAAGGGTTTACATTTTTCTTACACCTTCTTTATTCCTTTACACACCCTCCACACACTTACTTGGTGGTGGAAGGGG
>NC_046663.1:7171401-7199466 GCF_010883055.1 Belonocnema kinseyi | reverse complement strand
GGCCACCGAGACTCTTCCAGAGTGCGAGGCGGGAATCGAACCCGCAAGCCGAAGGAGTGGGTCCAAAGCCTACGCTTTAGCCTCCACGACCATCGTCCCACTCAGATTTATTGTTTAATAAAAAAAGCTAATTCATTTAATTACAGAAGTGCCACTTTTTTAAGATTTTCAGATTTTAAAAAATTGTCTTGTATCAGTGTGAGAATAGTGTTGTCCAAGTGTACATCTGTACCTCTCGACAAACTTTTTTAAACTAACTTAGATTTAAACTACAAGATTTTGTATTCCGAGACCACCTTGACGGCGCGAGATTTAGAGTTGGGTGACAGAAGTCTTAAGATGCACGGTTTTGTTCATGTGCTATAATCTGCATGAGCCTTATGCCACTTTTCTGCAGGCATGTGGAAAATAATTGTCATGAGAGTTGATGATTGCCGTGTGGCGGCGCCACCTATGTAGTTGGCCTAAAATTCCAATAATGCACAACGAAAATTAAAAAAAAATGTTTGTTGAATATTAATAATGTCCTGATAGTTCTTGATAAAAGATAATAGTCGTTAGGATTTTTTAAAAATCTTTTGAATTAAGAATAATTTTTGAAAATCGTAACATTCACTGCTTTTAGACGTAAATCCAAGTGCATTCCTAATAATCACAACAAATTATTATTAATGCCCAATTAAGTTAGACATATAATTATTTGTGTAATTTTTGAATATCTGAAAAGAAAATAGTCTAAATTTTGTATTATTTTATATTATATTATATAAAATAATATATATTATAATATTTTGTATTTATTAATTTAAATTTATTTCCGATTTTCAAATATTTCAATAAATATATTATGTGTTTAAATAAATGAAATTTGTTTCCTTCTTTATTATTTATTAGGTAAAACTTGCAATTCTTCATCAATTATAATGCGGTAGTGCTAATAATTTATTCATTCAAAGATACTACGCAAATCTCATTGGTACGTTTTTATTTTGAAAAGGGTATTTGTGAATACCTATTTATTTAAAAAATAATGATTTTATAACCATTGCCTAAAGTCAGAGAGAAAACATCTGAATCCTAAAAACTATTGTTAAATAATCAATGAAAATTGTGAAATATTTATTTTAAAAGTTCAACTCGAGTTCTTTTCCAAAACTAGCTGTAATTATCAATAAAAGATTTTCCTCGATTTTATAAATCATACTTAACAATGTTTACTTTTGAACTTAAAATCACTTTAGTTCATGTTCAATTAAAAAAAAGTATAATCAAGATTCCCTTTTTCTATTAAATCTTAAGCTAAATATCATGACGACAGTTATGTTGAAAAGAAAATTTTTAATTAATTCATTAAAAAAAAGTTTTCCAAATTCATAAAAAGCTTCTTTTTTTACAAAATTGTAAAAAATCTACAATTCTCTCTAAATTTTTATAATTTTTTTAAAATGAAAAATCATTGAACATTTTTCTGGAAATCTCAACAACATTTTTTTATTCTCTTGAGACCATCCTTAATTTAAATTCAGGTACCGTTTTCAAAGTCTCAAAAAATCTACATTACAAAAATGCAGTTTTTCGCAAGTTTATAATTAACTTTGAAATGTTTAAATACTTTTAAATATTTATTAAGCATAACAGAATTTTTGTTGTAATTTTGTTATTCTCATTTAAAAATTTGAATAATTTAAAATTTTTACAAAATCTTATTGTCTGCGTCGTACAAAATTTCACCTTCAAAAATCTTTATTCTATAACATGCATTCATCAAAACCTGTAAAATTATTTATATCTTTAGGAAATTATTTTTTAAAAGACATAATTTAATCATTTTAAATAAAAAAAAACATTCATTGATCATTTTTTTCTGTAGATTTGATTAGAATAATTATAATAAATAATGCAAAATCTGAATGTTCGGATACGCGAGAAAACACCTATTTAATATGGTTAATATAGCAATTTGCAAATTATTTTGGAAACTTAGTTCCTATGATGCGATTTCTTTTTTAGAATAAGACCCTTAAGTTCATGTTTAATTTAAAACCAAGTATAATGAAAATTCCCTGTTCTTCTTAAATCATAAACTAAATATTAAAAAAAGAGTTATGCCGAAAAGCAAATTTTTAAATAAATTTATTAAAATGAATTTAATATATTTGCAATGTATAATTTTAGTTTATTTTTTTATGTTTGATAATTTGAAAATATATTAAAATCTCATTTTTTTAATAATCTAAATTATAAAGATGTTATTTTGGATTATATTAAATAATGATCATTATTCATAGTATAATATGAACAATACAATCATATTTTTAAAAAGAGCAAAACTTTAAAAACAAGAAGATATATACACTTTATATATAATAACGTTGCCACAACATTTCAGTTTAATATCATCTCTTAAAATAGCTTTGCATTTCTTGAACAATATTTTGATCATTTGGTGCTTTATAAAATTATAGCACTTCACAATTTTTGCTAAAAATTTTAACACTGCAAAAATATGATCAAAAAGCATTTTTTCAGTCTTTTTCACTTAGAAAGTGAAAAATGTCGCAAACATAACTAATAAAACTCAAAGATTGTTTAACACTATCAGTAGGCTGCTTTTACTGTTTTATTAAATTCAATGTTATTTTACCAAAATTTAAGAAATTTAGATTAGATTAAAATCTAAATTAAAAATCTCATTTAACTTCTAATAATCAAATTGATGCAAACTCTTGTTAAAAAAAAAACAAGAATCCCACGACCACATTTGGACCACAACGAACAAACAAAAACAAAAAATCCTATTGCAATCTGAAAAAAAAATCGGACAAAAATGAAAAAGAGGAAAGAAAAATGAGAAGGCAGTCAACTACATCGCCATCTTTCTCTTTTTATTGCTTTTGTCTTTTTTATTTTTATTATCATCAGATAAAGCATTTTTATAAACTCTCTCTTTCTCTCATTACTTTTACTATGCAATATTTGAACATTATTCCAGTCAAACTCATGGTCAACATCAACAAATTTCTGCAAGTGATCTTTTAAACAACACTACCCTTTTCAAAATTATCTAAAGGATCCTTGAAAATATTTATCACTGAATCCATTTTAAATGGTATACAGAAAATAGTGTGAATTTAAAATTTTGTTAACATCAGTTCAATAGTTTTAGAAATTGGAACAAGAAATGGAAGAACAAAGGTATTAAACGAACTACATTCCTTTAACTCTTTCTGATTATCTGCAAGCAAATTATTACTCTCTTTGTTTTTTATTTGTTGAACTCTAATTGCAATATGTTTCTCAATTAACTTTTGTGCATAATGATTCAGAAAAAGGATATTCCTAACAATATTCAAATTTCTTGTGTGAAATGAAAATTGGGACAAACCTAGAGCTTTGTCAACTAAGTTTTTTATTACTGCAGTTTTGTTTTGAAAGGTATTAGCAGAAAGGAAATTTAAAATTCTACCTGAATATGTACTTTTTCTATTCCTATTGGTAATAATATTACCATCCCAACCTTTAATTACTTCTATGTCAAAAAAACTGATTCTATTATCCTGTTCTATTTCATAAGTAAATTGAAGTTTTGGATGAAAACTGTTAAAAGTATCAATGACCATCTGCAACTTTTGTAGAGGAACACATAATAAGGTATCGTCGACAAACCGAAAATAAAAAGGCAAAACAAAATCTAATTTCCCTAAAGCAAAAACCTCCAAATCTTCCATCACTATTTCTGCTAAAGTCGGAGAATCGACTGAACCTAGAGGAGTACTGTCCCTTTTATAAAATATTTTTGACATAATCGAGTACGAGTTTTCATATTATCCCATCTATTTGAAATTGCCTGTTCAACTAATTCAAGGGGTATACTCGGAAACATTGCAATTGCATCTAAAGAAATCATTACATGATCACCTGGAACCGTTTTTTGAATAATACTTTTTTGAAATTCCCAGCTATTTCTTACATTATATTTAGAAGTTGTGTGGGAGTATTAATAGTTGAAATAACTATTCTTAAGAGATAGCCATCTTTGTGAATTTTTCTCCAACCAGAACATCTTGCAAGAACTGTGTCTTCAGTGTTAATATCAGTCCATATTATATCCTTTCCCAGAAAAATTCTTTCTCCAATTGTCAAGCATCTTAAAAGTGCCGCTTTTTAATTTTTTCAGCGGATTTTCATTTAATAGTTTAAAATCATCATGATCAGAAAGCAAATTCTCCACATCCCCAATATAATCTAATTTTATCATGCAAACAGTAACACTGCCTCTATCAGCATTCATGCAAACCATATCAGGGTTGTTTCTAAGAAACACTTTCGACATCATGAAACCTTCAGAAATTTCACGATCAATATTACTTACGTATATGCAAACTATTTTTTTCCACAAAGCTCTTTGACAAGTGTAAGACCTTGTTTCGGAAATCCTGCTGATCCAAAATAGGAATTTTGTGTATATTTAATTCAACATATTTTGCCATTTCCATTATTTGTTTTGCCTTATTTTTAATCACATGGTTACTAAAACCTTGACCTAATCTGAGAATATCTGTAACAGAATCAGGAATTTGAATATCTGTCAAATTCACAAACCAACGATCTGTACATCTTTCTTCAAACATCCTATGTAAATTTAAAATTTGCTCTTGAACATTGGTTTGCTGATGAATCAAATTGGTAAGTTTGTTATCAAGTTTTTGGTCCTTGGATTCTTGTTTTTTTCACAGAAGTTTGTATCATTTTACCAAGGATCTTTGATTTTCCCATGCATTTGCAACGATCCTAGGCCAACTGCATAGCTGTAGCATAGTTACGCTGGTATTCATCTGTTCAAAACAATGAAATTTAAAAAAGTTCGGCCGTTGAAAATGCAAGCTCATCTTTGAAAATTCATATATTGTGATCAAAATGAGTGTTTTTCAGGAGAAAATTAATCTTTTAAACCTTTTAACCTAAGTTTAGAAAATAATTTTATTATCTGGTCATACACATAGGACTGGGTATTCTCGTGGATGTGGAAGTTCCATTACGGAAGCTTCCGGTTAATTCAAAAAATTTCCACTATTTTGCTTAATTCACTAATTAGTGATTCAAATCAAATTTACTGGAGCTTCCCTCACTTTGAGAGGGCTCCCACTTTGGCATTCCCCTACCACTATTAGCTCTAAGTCTGAGATCATCCAACACTACAGAGGCTGCGCGTAGTATACTTTTTTTCAAGGCGTACTCTCTTGTCGGCACTCCCGTCACGTCAAGGCCATGAATAGCATAAATATGACCACCATAATCACCTACTGGACGTTCTTGATTAGCATTTCCATATCCTATTGTTGATACATATAAAGTCTCCCACTTATGACCTCCAAAAACGCATGCACCGACTTTGGCTGCAGGTATTTTAAGAATTCGAACCACTTTTTGTGCAAATGGATTAAATTCAACGACCTGAGGAAAATACAAAATTTAATTCTTATTTAAAGTTTGGTTTTTGAAAAAATTTTATAAAGTTATTAAAGCCTTACTCTATGACCTCCAAGAAGAGGAACCCAGAACCAACCTCTTGAGTCAGTTGCTATCCGACCTGGTTCGCCGGGAACTAAATGTTCTGTCAAGTTCATCGCTAGTTCACTTTTATCTAAAAATAGTGATTTTGTTAGGAGTTAAATTTTAAGAAACTGACACCCGTGCAGAAATTGCCCAACTTCTTCCCGAGTTCCGATCTGGGCCCGACCGGATTTTCCACATGCTGCCGCAAAGGGGAAGATGGTATGGCTCGCGTCAAAACCACGTCGGGTCAGGTTAGGTTAAACAAGTTTATGTCAAGTTTTCTGTTATCGTCGTGATATTTTTTTTCTTTCATCGAACTTAAAATGCACAAAGCAAAAAATAAATTGCGATTTCGGAATCACAGGATTGTTGGTGAGATTTCTTATATCCGTAATGTAAGCTTTAATTCGCTAAAATCAACATCACAATTAATTTTTAGCTTCTAAAGATTTCCAGCAATGAATTCGAGAAAGCGACGTTATTTCGAGCGAATTTCCTATTTATGTAAATAAAAAGTGTTTTCCAGCTTTTTAGAATTTTATATTTTGTTGCTAATATTAATGTGATGTAGAATATTGAAAAATTGAAGTTTTACCCTTTATAGAAATAAAAAATTAAAAGAGCCATATCTGGGCCAGATCGGGCCCACATTTTTGTTGATCGGGTCCAGACCAGTGCCACACCAAAATTGCTTTTTCGGATCGAAAATGCAAGTATTTTATTTAGAATTAAATTTTATTATTTAAAATTAATAATTCAAATCAAAATTTAAGCTTCTGGAAGAAAATTAATCTTTTTGGTTTAAAAATTCATCCGTTATCGTCGAAGTTTAATATTTTTTTAAGAATGCAACATTTTTTTTAGCAATATAATTTATTTTGGTTGAAAATATAGATGTTTTGCTGAAAATTGGTAAATTTTGTTGCAAATTAGTTTTTCTTATTCAAATTTTTTAGGTAAAAATTCATCATTTTGGAAGAGAATTCTTTTTTTCCTTTCTTTTTTGGTTAAAAATCAACTTTCTCGGTTATAAAAGTTTCTGTTCAGTGAGAAATTCAATTATCAGATTCAAAGTTCATTTTACTTGTTTGAAAATTAACTTTTGCAACGAAAAATTTCAACATTATATTTTCAATTGATAATTTATTTATTTATGCTAAAATTCAATTATTTGATTAAAAGTTAGACTTTTGCATTAAGAAATTACTCTTTCTTGTTGAACAATAACTATTGTATTGAAAATTTGTGTGTTTGTTTAAAAATCCATTTTACTTATTCAAAATTAATTTTTCAAATTAAAATTTAACAAACTTCATTTTTTCTTAGAAGACAACTTTTATTGGCAAATATTTGACTGTTTTAAACTTTATTCTTTTTGTTGAAAATTAAGCTATTTTGGTAACAAATTAATCTTCTTGGTGGAAAATTGAACATTGTGGTTTAACTTTTTTTTAAATTTACCGTTATAGTAGAAATTAAATATTTCTTTGCGAAAAGGCAGCAACTTGTTTTGAATATAGTATTTTTACTAGCAATTCCGAATATCTTGTTGATTTTTTTGATTAAAAAATAATTTCATCAAGTAAAAATTTGATTTATCCGTTTGCTTGAAAATGTAATTAGTTGGTTAGAAATACATATACAAAATTTAATTTAATTTAAATCTTGAATCTTAAATCTTCATTTTGATCTTAAATTTTATCTTTTTGGTGGTAAATTTAACTGTTTTGCTCAAAATTAGTTTTTCTTTGTTATTGAACTTTTATCTTTAAACTTAAAATTCATTTCATTTTTGGATTGAAAATCTAACTTTTTTGGACGGAAGTTTATTTATTCTGTTAAAAATTTCTCTTTTTGCGTCGAAAATTGAGTTGGAACTAGTTTTTTTACGATAATTAATTTTTGAAATTAAAATTATTAATATTTTATCGCAGAAAAAAATTCATATTTTTTAGTTAAAAATTTATTTATTTCTTTTGATCCTCGTTTTTTGTGTGTGAGAAAATTTATCTTTTTTTACTGAATATTCTGCGTTTTTGGTATATACTACAGGCAAAGTATATAATCAACATTTAAAAAAAAAACTTGTCCCGTAAAAAAGTCATGAGTAGAATCATCAATTTTTAATTTACAATTTTTATCAGGCGTTGACGTTTTTTTAAATAAATGTTTCTTTAATTATAAAAAGCTTTGTGATAGGCTTTATTTCAAAAATAATATTCCCTATTTATTTTTTAATAAAAAGTTAATTTTTTTAATTACAGAAGTACACCTGTACGTACCGAAAAAGGGTTTGAAAATAATTTATATTGAGTTTAAAATTTTTAATGTAGTTTTGCGATTTTTTCCACTAATTATGAATATTTTGGAATGTTTTAAATAAAAATGGTTTATAATTCTACTTTTGATTGATAATTAAATGTTAGCATAAATTAATCAAACAATGTGTAATTGTTTTTGGCAATTTTCTCTTTGTGATTTATCACAATATTCTCTTAAAATAAGTCTGGAAAATTGCAGTTTTTACACTTTATATCAACTTTTCAATTAGTGTGATGTAATAATGGATGCAATTTAACTAATATCATGGCTTGAAAAAATTATTATTATTTATTACTCCCTTTTTTATTTATATTATAGAGCCTTTTTAATTTTTAAGTTTTTGTCCATTTTTCTCATTTGCATGAAGTATTTCCTCACTCTAATTACAAAATAGACTATGTATTGAAAATTTCAGAAAAGACCGGAACTATCTAGCATTACCAAAGGAAAATATAGGTATAAACCATAATTATTTGTTTAAACTATTTGTTTTCTCATTTCACATCTATAATTACCGCAACTTTCAAATTTTATTCTAAGTCAACATCTTTGAGAAAATTATGAATTGTTTAAATAATTTACATAAACCTGTGATTATCAACGAAAAGTGGATTTTTTAGCACTATATAAAACAGGTATCTAGGGCTGATATTTAAGAACCAGTTTTGATTCGTATCCAAATAAATGAAATACTATATGCAAGAAAAAAATTTCAAATGTATTTTTAATTATGTCTTGAAAACTGAGAGAGATCCCGTTTTTATATTTAAAGGCTTTCACGGTACATTTTAAACTATCTTTTGCTAACATTAAAAAAAAACGAACGTGGATTTTTTTTCAAAAACTAAATGAAGGCTTTTGTTTTTGAAAAATCTAAAAATTGATTGATATTCCTTTGCAATGAATGCTTTTTCTAAAGCGTCTTATTACAAATAATAAAAAAATACATCTTCATATCTTTAAAATCACCAGAGTAAGGAAAGTTTTCAAAAAAGCAGAAATTTTTCAAATGTAAAATTTTTGTTACACACATTTTCTGGTCTTTTCTGGGTATTATATTTAATTCCTAGGGAATGTGTATAATTGAGAGTATTATACACTTTTTTAGAATTCTGTAGGGCAATATATATAATGCCTAGGGATTATATATATTGCCACAATATGTAGTTTTCCTGTAACACATACATATATATGAATTGTGAACCTTCGGTTCGGGTTTGGTTCCTCTAGAATCTAACCAAAGGTCCTATGACAAAGCCACCGAACGTGCCCTCAGGTTGGGGATAGAGGATACCTGTACCAAGGGTTCCCTCTAAATATGGTTACAAAATTAATAGCAGTCGCGAAAAATTGTCCAGGGGTGGTAGGAACAACAATTATAGTGCTAAACATAGTTGTAAAAAGTGCGGTTCAAAGAAATAAAACGCGCATGGCTCATGACAACGGGTCGGCCAACAATGCCGACCACTCCAGAGCTGGGGGAGCAAATGAAGATAGAGTAATTGCAATGGATCAGCGGAATCTCGGAGCTTTCAGGTGGACGAAGCGACAAAATCGCGACTTGCTAAACCGCTACAAGGCGAGTATAACCCCTGAACGATAGGGTTTCATAACACGACTGCATGATCTGTGGTGCGAGAAACACCCAGAGCTATCACACTTTTCGCATCAGAGTCTGCACAACCATGCCGCATTTCTCCAAAAAAGAGGCTATGCAAGCCTTAAGATCTGGCTGTAATGGATGACAAGCTTCCTAAACATTTTCCCGAAGAATCCGGTCTCTGAACTATCAATTGTTGTGTGTATAATGCAGCGAGAGCTTTGGCCAATGCGAAGCGTAAAAAAACCAACGGTTGATCATAAGACCAAAAGACGAATGAATCAACTCGCCATAAAGATAGGCTGGGTAAGAGAGTACGGGTCCCAAATTCACTGCTTGATTGACTATATAACATCTGGTAGGAATGTTACTGCTGAAGTTTGAAAGTTCTCGCGCGAACTCCAAGCCCGTTATCAGACATTTAACAATTCAAAGCTGCTGACCATCAGGCAGCATATTGTTGGGAGAATACAGATACTATCTGACGCTATGAGAAGTCTAAAGCGGAGGAAGAGGTGGTTCAGAGAAAACCAACAGTGTGTCTCTGACCCATTTCGACTCCTCCAACACCCTCCAGTTAATTTTGAACACTTGCCGAAACCGTAGAACGTCGAAATATTTTAGAGAAGTCTACGAACTGCAGCATAGACTGGACAAAGACTCAGAGAACATAATTAGCTTCAAGGAGCTGTGGGATTCCCTCATAACACCTGAGAAAGAATTCCCACTTATCACCAGCGAGAAATAAAAAAAGTATTAAGAGGTGTGAAGAACTATTCCGCACCGGGACCAGATGGTATCAAAACCTTCTTGTGGAAAAGTTTCCTTCAACCCATCAGCATTTGGCGCGTATTTTCACATCATATTTAATGTCTGAAGAGCCAATTCCTGAGTGGTTAGTGGGAGGGCGCACAGTGCTCCTGTCGACAATCTGCAATTCAGCTGACGCGAAGAATTACAGGCCAATCACCTGTCTTAACACACTGTATGAGATATTGAAAGCTATCCTAAATGATAGAAATATGCGGACAATCGGACCTGTGTGGGAAGAAATGTATGAAAAACGTGGCTCAAAGAAAAAAGTAGCAGGATTTTGGGAAAACCTGCTCAACGATATATGTGTGTGCAAAGATTCAGCATTCTACCAGCGTGACCTGCCGATGGCCTGGATTGATTACCAAGAAGCATTCGATTGGACCTCCCATAGACTTATCATCTGTCGTTTGGAAAGTGATAACTTACAAGCTCACCTTTTAGAGAGGTGTCTTTCAGGGCGACACCATGAGCCCACTCCTCTGTTACCTCACATTATTGTCACTATTTCTAGCACTTTGCCATTTCCAGGGGTACTTTTACGGCAAACCTGTAAATCCAAAGTACAAGGTTACTCATGTGTTCTATATGGATGTTCTTAAGATATTGGCGAAAACAAAGGGAAACTACATCTAGCTCTAGGGAATATCGAACGATACACACCTTTGCGCTGGAGAGACTTATACATTTCTGGGCGTGCCACAGAGTTGCATTCAGGATGTGATATCTATAAAGGATACTCTCCGAAGCAGATACAAAAATTTTATCTGGCACATTTAGTCTTTTGAATTGTCGGCGAGGAACAAAGTACCTACAACGAACATGCTTGCCGTCCCGGTAGTACTTTATTTATTTGGGGTGGTTTCATGCACATGAACAAAACCGTGCATCTTAAGACTTCTGTTACCCAACTCTACATCTCGCGCCGTGAAGGTAAGCCCGGAATACAAAATCTTGTAGTTTAAATCTAAGTTAGTTTAAAAAAGCTTGTCGAGAGGTACAAGTATACACTTGGACCACACTATTCTTCCACTGATACAAGACAATTTTTTTAAATCTGAAAGTCTTTAAAAAGTGGCACTTCTGTAATTAAATGCATTAGCTTTTTTTTTAAACAACAAATCGTGATAATAATTTTTAAAAAATCGCTAGTGATAATTGACTTTAAAACTTCATAAGCCTTTGTTAAAAAAACGTCAACATCGGAAAAAATATAGTGTTATGCAAAATAGCATTTAAGTACGCCCGATTTTCATAAATAGCGAGTAAACCTGTGTTTACTTCCCCAGCTAAAATATTTTTCAAAAAAGTAAAGGTCATTTCTGAAGTAAGTTTCAACGAGGTATTCAAAGGTGACCTGCATTTTGACTTTGAAGTTCACTTTCATGGCTTTTTGAAGGTCAACTTTGTTTTCTAAAATGGAAACCCCCTTTTTTACATCTGCAATCGATAGAACGAAAAATTCTACGTTCAGGTACCTGCCCAAGTCATAGGTCAATTATAACGTTCAAGGTCAGTTAGAGGTTATTTGAAATTAACAAAGTTTTCCAAGAGGTTAGTGCAATTCCTAAAGTAAATTTCAACGAGAGATTCATTGGTGAGCTCTATATTGATCTTGGTGATGATCATAAAGGTTTTTTCAATGTTTTTTCCAAGCAGTTTACGTTTACGTTTAGCATTACCCAGGAACAACCACGTGGACGTAGTAAATTCTGTTCGCTTTGGGGTGTTTGATTAGCGTGAGTCTCCTTGCCTTTAACGCTTCAGTGAAGATGTTTGAACTGAAAACCTTGAGCTTCTTGACAAAAAGCTAAGCGATTGTAAAAATGAGTTACAGCATTACAAATCGTCTCTCTATCAATCAAAGTAGCCTGTTGAAGAATCCGACTCTGCAATTCTTCTAAGCTTTGCGGTTGCGTTGCGTATACATTGCTCTTTAAATAACCCCAAAGAAAATAGTCGAGAAGCGTCAGATCAGGAGATCTAGCAGACCACTCGATTACGCCCCTTCTTCCAATCGACCTTTGAGGGAACTGAGTATCCAAATATGCTCGAACCTCCCTACCGTAATGAGCCGCTGCTCCGTCCTGCTAGAACCAAATATTTTGAAGATTATCGCTTGTAATCTACCTTATTCTTGGTACAATTTTCTTTCTGAGAAGTTCTTCATATGCACGGGCATTGAGATTACCATAGATGAAGAAAGGGCCTATCAATGTATCATTCAAGATAGCGTCCATTTAATGTGTCGAACCAATATCTACAATTTTGCCTGTTAACTTCACCTTTTAAAGTGAAAGTAGATTCATCTGAAAATACTCTATTGTACAAGAAAAGAGGATCTCTATCAATTCTGTCCATCATAATTTCACAAAATTCAACCCGTCGACCAGGATAGTCTTCATTGAGCTCTTGTACCAGATGAACGTTGTAAGGATGGAAATTAATGCTTTTTAAAACATTATGCATTGTCTCAGGAGCAACGTCACGCTCATCACTAGCTCGACGTAAACTAAGGTGCGGGTTTTCAACAAATGCTTGGGCTATGTCCATCTGCATTTCCTCAGATCCTGCAGATTTTGGTCGACCAGTTCTCTGAAGGTCCTTGATAGATCCATGTTTCAGA
Source organism: Belonocnema kinseyi (assembly GCF_010883055.1). Taxonomy (NCBI): domain Eukaryota; kingdom Metazoa; phylum Arthropoda; class Insecta; order Hymenoptera; family Cynipidae; genus Belonocnema; species Belonocnema kinseyi. Next base: position 7,186,549 of record NC_046663.1, on the reverse strand, counting down.
AAGCGCCTTACAGTTCTTTCAATTTTTGATTTTGAGACAGGATTTAAACCCTTCTCCATTACGAAAAGTGCCATAATAATCTTTTAGTGAGAGATAGTAGGTATGTACTCGTAATACGTAAATGTAGTTTCGATTCGTAAGATTCGTATGGAAAAATGGTATGGGACTTATGGTATCGCCTTAGGTATTGACTTAGGTATCGAAAAACGATATAGGACTGTATAACTCTTCGGGGAGGAACATAACTCTCACCAGAACACCCAAAACCTTTAATGAAAAATTTCCTTATGATTTTACAATATTCAAAACACTGTAACTAAGATCAATACAGAGCTCACCAATGAATTTCTCGTTGAAATTTACTTCAGGAATTACACTGACCTCTTGGAAAACTTTGTTCATTTCAAATAACCTCTAACTGACCTTGAGCCTTACAACTGACCTATGACTTGGGTACGTACCTGAACGTAGAATTTTCCCCCTTTCGATAGCAGATGTAAAAAAGGGGGTTTCCATTTAAAAAAACAAAGTTGACCTTCAATAAGCCATGAAGGTAAACTTCAAGGTCAAAATAAAGGTACCCACTGAATTCCTCGTTAAAATTTACTTCAGGAATGACCTTCACTTTTTTGAAAAGTATTTTACCTGAGGAAATATCCAACTGTCCCAGGACTTTTTAGACAACCTGTATATAATGCTTAAGGAGTACATATAATATCTGGATTATATACTTTGTCTGGAAGATATACACCAAACTTTCGAACTCTGTCATCCCGATCTGGGCCTTCCCAGACCTACTGGTTCTGGTAGTTTTTCAGGAGAACAAGGCGAGAGCGGTTGGGACAGTCGGCTTGGAAGGGACTGGAAGCGAGAGTTCGGTGTAATTTGAGTTTTTTTCTGTCTTTAAAATTCAATGGTTTTTTGAAAATTAAACTGTGGGTAGGGAATTTCTTAAAAAATTATAATTTTCTCTTGAAATAGCATACCGAAAATTTCAGATTGTATCTTCAAATCGTAGCTTATGATTTTAACGTTTAGAGTATCGGCGTAAATGAATTTGTAAGGCCGCGCATATGCACCTGTGCGCATTTTAGAGCGAAAACGGTCCCACGTGAATCCACCAGTGACCGAACGAAGTTCCACAATTTTTTTTTTCAACTCCGCATCCTTGTCCATGGAGTACACACTTCCTAAATTGACTTCATGACTGTACGTATAATCGTTCGTCGTCGCTGGAATATAATAAACAATGTTAAACATAATAATTAACCAAGGGAAACAACTTTAGTAATGCGCTGGACCGATCGCTTATCCGAAATAGTAATCCGTCGTAATCCAAATGTAATTCGTGGTTAATAACAGTAATAACAGTAAATTTTGAAGAAATTTAATTTTAATTTATTGTAATGGACTTTTAATGCAGTTAATTCGAAATAATTTCGGTAATGATCCAAGTAATTCATTTGTAATCCAGAGCAGTCCATATAATCAGAGTAATTTACGTAGGTAATCTAAATAGTTTTTAACAATTTTGTTAATAATTGTTCATTGCTTATTGATGAAAACTAATTCACTTTTAAGTGAAAATTCGTATGTTGTTAAGAATTCGTTTTTTTGTACAATTACTTTATTTTCAACTGATAAAAAAACTGTACAATTTTTAATTGTGAATTGATTTTGTTTCGTTCCAAATTCAACTAATTGCTTGAGAGTATACTGTATTATGTTAAAAGTTTATCTTTGGTAGAAAATAATTCCCTTTGGTATAAAATTAACCATCTTTCTTGAAAATATATCTTTTCAGTTGAAAATTAATTAATTTAGGTAGGAATATATCGATTTGATTTTTGATTATAAAAGATTATTTTGTGGTTAAAAATTTAATTAGTTGGTTAAAAGTTAATGCACCTTCTTGAAATTTATACCTTTAGTTGCAAATTTAATTATTTGGTTAAAAATTAAATAATTTTTTGAACAGTAATTTTTTGAGTTAAGAATGGAACTATTTTAGTCAAAATTCAACAGTTACAGAAAACTACTTTTTTTCTGAAAGTTGTTTTTTCTTATTGATATTGTATGATTTTTGCTAGAAAAATAATCGTCTTGATAATAAATTTACCTTTTCATTTGAAAATTATTTTATTTGACTGAGAATTTAACTATTTTATTTTTGATTATAAATTATTCTTTTGAAGTTGAAACTTTAATCATTTGGTTGCAGGCTAATGGACTTTGTTTAATCTTTTTTTTTTGTTAAAGGTGAATAAATGTAGTTCAAAAGTAATTTTTATTACTTGAAAATTTAACTTCGTGGCTGAATATTTATTTATATTGTTAAAAAATGTTCTTTTTGAAAGAAAATTAATCTTCTGATTAGAAAATGCACGACTTTAGTTGGGATTTTAATTATTTGGGTAAAATCTTAATGATTAAAAAAGAGTGATTTTTCTAGGTAAAAATGAAACCATCTCAGCAGAAAATTCCATTGATTTAGAGAAAAGTATTTTTTTGTTCATAATTTAATGCCTTGTTAAAATATTCTTAGTTTTGATAGTAAATTAATCTTCTTGTAATTTTTTCAGTGTAAAATGAAACTATTTTAGTACAAAATTTAACCAAGTTAGTGAAAACCACTTTCTTGGTTATTGAAAATCAATCTTTCTGGTCGTAATATTTTCGTTTTTGGTAATTTTATTATTCATACTTGGATCAAAATTGAAAAATGTGAGGGAAAAATATATTTTGGTTTCAAAAGTCAATTGTTTGGTTAGATGTTCGTCTTTGAATTCGGTTAAAGATACATCTATTTTTTTCTCTTGGTTAAAAGTTGATAATTTTGTAGAGAATTAAATAATATTACCAAAAGGACTTAGGGGTTAAACTTGCAACAGTTGTCCTTGTACGCATCAAGTTTGTATTACTACTACAGATGGGCATCCGTGTGACACAACAGTCCTCCAAAGGATAACTCGAAAATTTTATTTTAGTGCAATTATGGGGGGAGGGAAGAAAAATAAATAAGTCGTTTTTCATGAGAACAACTGAACTGATTTTGATGAACGAAATATACAGGGTGGACACGCTGGGGCTTACATACATGGCGAGTTGAATGCTACCCGAATTGCACAACAGCAGAGGAGAAGCCATTATACAAGGGTATTTTCATATTGCGTGCCTTTAAAGTTTAATTCGGATCGGCCATTCGGTCAAGTCCGTGCATCTTCGGATCAAGTTTATGATAGTTTCCATGGCTGCGTACGAAACTTTTTAACGGATACAAGTGTCAAAACAATATAGGTTATGTTATATAGTAATTACAAATAATAAAAGTGTTTAATTAATAATGAAGTGAGACATGTGAACTGAGAAGTAAACGTCATTTTTTTCTTTGCCAATAACATTAAAGAATAGCTGCTAAGTGACAAATACTATAAAATATTAATGATATATAGTTCGGACGCAACCATGGAAACTATCATAAACTTGATCCGAAGATGCAAGGACTTGGCCGAATGGCCGATCCGAATGCAACTTTAAAAGTGTAAAATATGAAAATACCCCTGTATAATGGCTTCTCCCCTGCTGTTGTGCAATTCGGCTAGCATTCAACTCGCCATGTATGTAAGCCCTAGCGTGTCCACCCTGTATGTTATAGTTTATTTTTTTTGCTAAAAATCTAGCATTTTAGTTTTTAGTATATATGTTATAGTTTTTTATTGCCTGCAAATCTCTCATTTTAGTTTTTAGTTTAAAATTTAAATATTTATCTTTTGCGTTAAAAAAATAATTATTCAATTTTTATATATTTTCATGTTTTAAATGTTTCTATTATGTGATATTCCACAGATTTCATGTTTCTTGATGACGATTTAACTATTTGATTGAAGTTTCATATAATTATTCAACAATTGAACAATTTTGTTAGAAATTATTCGAATAATCCTATGCAATTTAAAGTAATCCTAGATGATTTGGAGTAAATCTGTTTTATAAATTTAATTCAGTATAATCCACCTCCAGTGAAACGCGTTTTTATGACTTGTTCCCCATCTTATTTAACTTAAAATCTAAACTTAAATGCAATCAATTTTATATACCAAACCATAGATTGCCTTCGTAATCGACACTTCCATAACCCACTCTGTTGCCATTAGGAAGGGGGTCACTACGAAGCTGTCGCAGTGATCGCAATAAATAATAACGAGTATTTTCCCCAATAGTGGAACTATCCCATTTGATCATCAAAATAGTTGTATCGCAACCCACCACAAATCGGTCGGGTTCGCCTTGCACAGGAACAGCGAAAGACAAGACACGGCAGGAGCCTGCAAAATAAATTTTTTTGTTAGTATTTATTCGAAGCTTATGCTTAAATGAAAAGGGTTTAGTAGCCCGTTAGCACGTTAATAAGCCTGGAAAATTCCCTCTTCAATACATTCCCTTCCCCAATCCCTTTAAGATTCACCACTTTCTCATCCAAATCCTGGCGGACCTAAGGAACTGAATGGAGACTCTACAAAGTACCCGTAAAGACCCCATTCTGTTCCTTTTTAAAAAACTCGAAAAAACAGCAAAATCAACTTTTAAAATGTTGAAATTCAGATTCTACGTTTAAATTTCCTATAGAAGGCCACGGAATAATTGCAATAGTTTTTTTTTGCAACGTTAAGAAGTTTAAAAATATATAACACTATAAGACGTATAACGCCTGTTGACAGCAACTTACAGGCAATGCGTTTAAAGTGTAGCAGTCAACAGGCGTTTTACGTCTTATATTTTTCAAAACTTTTTACTGTTGAAGACAAAAAAACTATTGCAATTATTCCGTGATTTTTACAGGGAATTTTAACGTAGAATCCGAATTTCAACAATTTAAAAGTTGATTTTGATGTTTTTTCGATTTTTTAAAGATGAACCGAATGGGGACCCAAAGGGGTCTTTACGGGTACTTTGTAGAGGCTCCATTCGGTTCCTTCGGTCCGGCAGGGAAATTTCAGCGTTCGATTTCACTCTCTTACCAAAACTTCTTTCTGACCTACTTCTCCCACATTTCTCGTCACTTCTCCTAGTTTCTTACCCATCACTTACCTGAGTTGTGAACTCCCTAGCGGACCGAAGGAACCGAATGGAGCCTCTACAAAGTACCCGTAAAGACCTAATTGGGTCTCTATTCGGTTCCTTTTTAAAAAACTCGAGAAAACAGCAAAATCAACTTTTAAATTGTTGAAATTCGGATTCTACGTTAAAATTCCCTATAGAAGGTCATGGAATAATCGCAATCGTTTTTTCGCAATGGTAAAAAGTTTAAAAAAATATAAAACGTATAACGCCTGTTGGCTGCTACACTTCAAACGCATCGCCTGTAAGTAGCAGTCAACAGGCGTTATACATCTTACATTTTTTTAAACATTTTACTGTTGCAAAAAAAAACTATTGCGATTATTCCGTGACCTTTTACAGGGAATTTTAACGTAGAATCCAAATTTAAACAATTAAAAAGTTGATTTTGCTGTTTTTTCGAGTTTTTTAAAAAGGATCCGAATAGGGACCCAATGGCGTCTTTACCGGTACTTTTTAGAGGCTCTATTCGGTTCCTTTGGCACGCCAGGGCTGTGGCCGCCTTTACACAGAAGAGCGGAATATTAGCTACACGAACGTAGAAATGTTGGGTGGTGAAAACTTTCGCTCCGAAAAAATCGTGAAGGAGAGGTCGCTCGTCGGTGTAAAGGTGTTCGCACAAGAAAATATGTGTGCAGTATGCTGGAAACGGTTCATGCACAAGCCGCCCGTGCACATGCAAATTGGCAACGTCGCAAACTGCAGCATCTCGAGCAGCACACAGTGGGCGAAAACGATCAAAATTTCGTGCGAGCTAGTAAATTTTGACCAATTTGGGATACTTTTTTTTAAATACGCGTAATCGTGACCGCTTTCTTATGCCACTGCGACTTTTTCGATATATTAAGATTTCTATTTTAGGCATATCGAATACTTGTAGAACCTATAATCAGGATTTTTCTTCTATTTGATACCATTAAATACGGGCAGCATTCCGCAATTTTAAAGTAGTTAACCTTAACGCTAGTTATTTCTGAACATTATGCCTACAGAACTAAAGCACGTAAACCCCAAAACCCCACCCACATACTCCAACCCGACAAACCACAAACCCCCAAACCGAAAAATCGCAAACTTACAAAACTTCAAACCTATAAACCGCAAACTCACACAACCCCAAACACTTCAACCTTAAACATTTAAACTCCAAACCCATTAATTTTAAGCCCACAAACCCTAACCCAGAAATTCTAAACTCACACACGTCTCAATTTCACACACTCCAAACCCACAAACCCTAATCCCAAAGACTCACTCAACACAGACATCCCCACAAACCTCAATCTCACAAACCCCCAACCCATAGCCTCCAAACTCTCAAACCCCAAGCTCAGAAACCCACAAACCCTAAAACTACACACTCTTATTCCACAAACCCTAAACTCATACACTCGAAACCCCAAATCTACACACTCACTAACTCCAAACCTACACACCCCCAAATCCACACACCTTCACGCCCGCCCACCTTTCATCTACACACCTGCGAAGCCACATTCCCCAAACTTACACATCTTTGGGTTGTGCTTGACTTGAAGGTTGGTGAGGTGAGGGTTTGTGGGTTTGGCGCTTGTGGGCCCAGGATTAGTAGGTTGAGGGTTTAAGTGTTTGGAGTGGAAATATCTAGATGAATTAATAAAAAAGAATCATATTAGGGTGTATTATCAAGGTGTAAATATTATAATTACTATTATCATTCGTAAAATAATATTATCGATCAATGTTAGAAATTTGCAAGAATTACAATTGTTTTTAAAATTAATTAATTACAATATAAAATTAAACAATAGAAAATATGAATAGGATATAAACTGTTTTCAAAAATACTTATCTTCATATTTAATTTTCTTAATATTCAATCACAGGTTTTCATTATTTTTTATATTGATAATTACAGCTTTTCTTATTGTTACTAAAAATTATGTTCTTCCTTTAAAATTCATCAAAATTATCCAGTTTTTTAAATGAATTTTAGTATCTTTTCTGTACATAAAAATGCAAAAACAGGCCTATCTTATCGTAGCGCCATCTATTGGATGTATTTGAACTACGATATATGTCCGGATACTAAAATAACAGCTACCGCACACACATACAAGGGCGATGTATAGAGCTGGTTTGAGAGTTGTGATTTTTTACCTGTAAGTTGAGTCTCGTCGGGCGGACAGACATTTGGCCTGAAATCTGAGGATTTCAAATCAGGGCTACGAAACCCTTAAAATTCTCACGATTGATCTTAATTCCGTCAAAGCCATGTAACAAGTGTACCAGCTGATCAAGACAGCCCTGAGATAAATATTTTTTTACCCATATGGAAAAATAAAACTTTAAGTAACTCAGAAAAAAATTTTGGTAACTATTAATAAATATTAAAGGACTTTTTGTGACAATACACTGATTTGGGAGAAGAAAAAATTGATTTATGAAAATAGGAATTATCGAGCGATGCATTTAGGATTTGTGCAAAAGTTTGACATCCATCTTTCTTTGTCGGTAATCATGCAATCTTTATTACCTACAGACGCGTAAAAGGTCGAAGTTGTCTACTCGCTGCGATAGTGCTGCTCAGACATAGCTGATACGTATGTCAGATCAAATTTGTTTATTTGCATTTCAAGTGCAAACATTAGTTTTTTCATCACTTGTGTGTAATGTTCGTGAGTGATTTTTGTTGTTTCGTCCCACTTTGATAATTATAAAATTCATAACTAGCCCATTGGCAGCATTACAATTCGTTTGCAAAGGCTTATAGCACGGTCGGTATTTCTCCAAAATAGTAATTTAAAAAAAAATGTCACAATTTTAATTATTTAGGACCAGAGACACGTTCCTTGGTCCCTTCTATTTAGCGTCCGAAATTTTTAACACGATATCTCATATCGTGTGGCCGTGAGTTGGGAAAGAAAAGTACCGATATAGCTTCCAGTTTCATTTCCTTCGAAAATTTTTTTAACAAAATTTCTACCGGAACAAAGCAGAGACATTCACTTTATTGCCTCCCCTTTCATTTCGCAAACTTTCTGAGCGACACCTCATTTCGTTTAGACGTAAGCTGGGAAAGAAAAATTGAGGCCCAGCTTTGGTCACGTGACCCTCTTGTTCCACGGCCTTAAGGAAGAAAAAATAAAAAGAATTCGGTTACCTATATGAACGTAACTTATACGTCTAGTGGCTGTATGATAGGAACAGAGATTTTGTCTATAACTGTCTATGAAGAAGAGCTCGTCCTTACGCCAGAATGCAACCTCTGAATGTTCCCATGCTTCCACAAGTTGTTCACGCCTGAGGGACGAAATCGCTTTTAATTCTACAAGTGAGGTAAAAAGTCCGGGAATTTTCTATAAATTGAAGTTGAAGTTTACGGGTAATCCAAAAATTACGTAAAAAGTTTTTATGACAATTTCAGCCCATGACTAGTTAGGAAATATGCCTTAAGGTAATATAATGAGTGGGTCACGTGACCAGATTCCTACCTTACCGCCACTTTTTTTCTTTTACAACTTATCTTCATATGAAACGCCACATCGAGTTAAAAATTAGGGATACCAAACAAGAAGCATTAAGAATGGTGGGCGTGGTTCTAAATTTTTATAATTACGAAAAAAGTTTTTTGTTGTAAATTTTTGTTTCGCTTTTTTCATAATTATTAAAATTTAGGACCAGACCCACCATTACTAGTGCTTCTTATTTATTATCCCAAATTTTCAACTTGATTTGGCGCTTCGTGTGAAAATAATTTGGGAAATTAAAAAAGTGGCGATAAGGTAGGAATCTGGTCACGTGACCCAATCGTCACATGGCCTTAAGGGCCAAAGATAATCGGGTCAAAGATATTAGTCACCTGCTTTAGCAGAAATTAAATCTTTTATTGATAAGAATTCAACTGTTTGGTTAGAAATTAAGCTATCATGCTATTTTCTTGAAACCTTAAATATTTCGTAGAAAATTTATTTCTTGATAAAAATTTATATTTTGGTGTGAAAAATGAACTGAAATATTTTTTGGATGAAAGTTCCACGTATAAAAAAAATTGTTGTTTATTACAAATGTATCGCTTTTAGTAAAAAATTGATCTTTTTTAGATAAAAATGCAACTATTTCCTAGAGAATTTAACTATTTTGTTAAAACTTCATCCTTTTTGGTTAAAAAATTTGTCTTTTAGGATCGGAAATTCAATTTTTCTCGCAGAAACTTATTTTTTGTTACAAAAATTCAATTTTTGATTTAACTGCGTCAACTGGAATCTTTTTTGGATGAAAACTCAACTTCTTTTGTAATAAAAAGTTTTTCTGCTTTAAGCGCTTTTATTGAAAATTCGTTCTTTTTTATTGGAAATTATTCTTTTTAACTGATGATTTGACTATTATAGAATTTTTTTTAGAATCCCTTTTTTTCACAGAATTTCAATAGTTTAGTTGAAACGCAATCTACTTTTTTAAGGATTTAAATATTTTGTAAATAATGTCGTTATCTAAAATTGAATATTAATTTTTTCAACTGAAAATGTAAACATTTCTCCGCAAATTAATCTTTTTATGCAACAAATTATTTTTTCTTCAATTGTAGAAAATTAATCTTCCGTAATATACATTGTTTTTATTTATTTGAAATTTAAGTTTTTAAGTGAAAATTGTACTATTTCATTCTAAGTTGAATTTTTATCATTTTTAGTGAAATATTTCAGTATCTGGTGATGCGATGCGTCAAAACTTTGTCATTTTTGGTAGAAAATTATTTGTCTGGTTGAAAATTCTTTGTTTTTGTTGAAAGTTAATTTTTTTGGTTTATAATTTATCTTTTTGAGTATAACATTTATGTCTTAGGCTGAAAATTCAACTTTTTTTATCAATTAACATTTTGTTTAAAATAGTTAATCTTAATTTCAAAAGTTTTTAAAAATAAAAAATAATTTTTTATACTAAAATTGCTACTATTTCTGTTTTGTTTCCATTTTTTTGGTTGTTAATTTATTTTTCTTAAAACTCTGTTTTTTGGGTTAAAAGTTTATATTTTTATTTGAAACTTAATATTTTTAATACAAATATAATTATACTATTTTTGTTGGAAATTTTACTTTTTTGAGTTAAGTGAATTACTTACGAGGTATAAAAAAGGTATAAACCTCTTAAGTCATATACTTAACTCAAAAAATATGATCTAATGTATTTGGCGATACAACCATCTTGTTAATTTTTTTTTCTATTTGAAAATAAATGTATTCAACTCAAAATGTAACTATTTCGTTGACAATTAGTCTTCTTTTGTAGAAAATTTTTTATATTTTTCTGTTGTAGAAAATTAATATTCTTGATTTATTTTTTGGTTGAGAATAATTAATTTCAATTAACACTGGTTTTTTAAAATCAAGATTCATTTTTTCCATTAAAATTTTCAATAATCCATTTTCGCTTGCATTTTTAGGTTGTTAATTTATTTTATTTTTGATGTCAATTTTTTTTTAAACTTTTATTTTTTGGTTAAAAATTCATATTTTTTACTTGAAAATTAATAGTTTTTACTAAAAATGTAATTATACAATTTCCCTTAAAAAATTTAATTTTCGAATAAATTGGATGACTAAGAGGTCATTATTAAATTTTTTTTTCACGCAAAATTTAATTAGTTAATTTTTTAGGGCAAAATTCATGCTGTCTTACAGATTTAATTTTTTTAATATATGTAAGTCGTTGAAATTTTATCTGTTCTAGTAAAAAATTAGTCTTCTTTGCTAAAAATACATCTTTTTATGAGAATTCAGTATTTTAGTTTAAAATGTTTTATTTCGTTAAAAATTGAACTTTTTGACCGTTTTTTTACTTTTGATTTCAAAGGCATGTATTTTTGTTTAAATTGTAATTTGAGATATAGGGTCAATTTTTTGTTTACATTTTATCATTGTGGTTTTAAATTAGCTCTCGTGTATAAAATTATTTAACTACTTTGGGGACATTTTATGATTGAAAAATAATTTTTTAACTAATGATTTGATTTTCTCAGGTTTTCTTGAATATTCATATTCATATTTAAATTCAACCATTTGCTTGAAACATAATCTAATGTATTTGATACAAATATTTTGTCAAAAATTTTGTTTGAAAATTAAAAATAAATGTATTATATAATATTCTTGTTTGAAAAATAAGCTGTTTGTTTCAAAACGCTTCTTTTTTAGTGAAAATTGATTAATATTTTCTTCGAGAAAAAATTATTATTTCGTAATATCTTCCAATTGCACCGCCCAAATCGTCTTACGTAATTCCGGAATAACCCCTTTTAAAAATTTGTATGACTGTTGTCTCTTAAAATCTTCAAAATAAATTTGGAAAGAAACTTTTTTGTTGCATTATTATTATTGATCTCCTAGGTTTAAATTTTTTCATATTTGTAAAAAATGTGTAACGGTCAAGAAAAATGAAAAATTAGCCAGATAGAAAGTCAGAAAAATTCAGGGAATTTTGAATTGGAGATTTTTTAACAACCCTGTAAATATTGAATTAATTTCACTGTCCGACGTGAGTGGCGTGGACTGAGTATGAATAGTCATTTTTTTTGAGATATTTAATTTGGAAGTTCTAAATCATATAGGTTCCGTATGTTTTAGATATTATCTGTAATTAAACATTTTCAAAATTAAATATCTTGACGAAAAAGAAGAAAATATGTGTGCAAAATCAACGACATTTGAAGCAAGACTTGTACTTTCAATTGCTTTGTATAATTTTGTATGAAAAGATAGCGTTGCTACATAACCTCAAATTTTCAGCGACCCAAATCTGTGCCAAATGACTGTGCATTCTCAATTCACGTAATAATACTTACCCGAGTTGTGATCTGTGTTGCAAGTTGGGTTGCGAGCTGCTGGGTTGCGAGGTGGGGTGCAAGCTGGGTTGCGTGTTGTGTTGCCAGTTGGATTGCCAGCCGTACTGCCCGCTGGGCTGACAAATTACTGAAGCTAGAAACGCGCCGAAAGCGGAAATCGAAAGTCGAATTCTCATCGTTCACAAAAAAAACTTTTTTATTAAATCTTTTCGTAAGAACCGCAAAAAGAAGGGAATCATTTCGAATTTATACTCTCTGGTCTTGCAAAATATGTGGGACGGATAAATAATAATCCCTTCCATTTGCCACCTCTCTAAGAATCAAATCTTAGAGATTTTATCTATTTACCTTGAAAAGGGGAAAACTGGGCCACATGGAACTATAGAGTTTTATGATGTACCAATGATTTTCTGGCGTCAATCCTTAAACAATGATACCTATGTTTTGACAAGTTTTCAAGAATTGTAAATAACAAGTAGAGCTTCCAGCAAATGTGTGAACATTTTTAAGGTTGAAATGTGAAGACCTCGGATGAATTTAAGAACTTCAAGAAAGTAACAAATAGTATTATTATTATTATAATACCACTAAGTCATTTCCCTTTCAGTATACATCTCCTGTAAAATATCGTTGTTTAAATTCAAAGAGTCTTTAAATGTATTTTTAAAGACTCAAACAGTTGAAAAATTAGAAGTATTCAAAATCAAAATTTTTTTATAAAAACATTTTTAGTTTATCAACTGTGAATGTAATTTAATTAATGATTACTTAAATTGAATTGTACTTCAAGGTTTGAAAAGAAAATAATAATTTAACAAATTAAAATATTTAACAAAATATTTAACAAATAATTAAACAAATGTAAACGTCCCATTGGAAAGTAAATTTACTTAAATTTAAAAGATAATTTCGCTATAAAATATTCCATTTATTAACAAAGCAGTTTGAACAGTGATTCAATATTTACAAATATCTGACTGTCCATTTAAAATCAGTAACTATAAATTAAATATTAAAAACTAAACAAAACACTGAACTTTGAAAGTTACATTTTTAATTATTTTATTCAACCAAATACAATTGATAATTCAAATTGCTGAATTTTGATATATGAATAAGAATATTAAGCACCTATTATTTTTAGAAAAAATTACAGCAAGTTGAAAAGATATTTAGAAAATTTTAAATGGTATCTTATAATTGAGACGAAGTGGCTACATGTACCGATGAAATTCTACTATTCGCAACAAAATTTCGGTGCGAATAGCCCACAGTCTAACTTTAAAAAATTATAGATTTTGGCAGATTTTGAACAAAAAATTCAGAAGCTTTCTAAGAATTTTGACAGGCTTCAGATGAGAAAAAAACATTTCTTAGGGAAATTGAAAATTAATTTATTATTTTAATAAACTAACTTTAAGAGATTATTTAAAAAAAATTATTAACAATTTATAAAAATTGTAATAATAAATCTGAAAGATTTAAAGAAACTTTCTTTAATTTAGCAGAATACAACAAATTGAAAAAATGCATATAAGGATGGAGATGTTTCAAGGTTTTGAAATAAAATTTCGAAGCATTTTGAAGATTTTAAAAATATTTAAAATTAAAATAATTTAACTTTTAATTCAAACAATATAAAAAAATTTCGAGCTAGTACTGGGCATTTTCAAAAAAAGGAACAAAATTCTGAATTGGAACAAGAAATTTTTCTTGAAACAGGGAAATTTTAAATTTAAATAAATTTCTAGATTAAACAGGTGATTTTTTTAAAGATAGAATTATAATTCTAACTTGCAGCTGAATATTTTCGAAACGAAATAAAATTATAAGTTGGAACAGGGAATTTTAAATAATCAGGAATTATAAAAAAATAATAAATAATAAAGAATTTTCGAAAAGAATTAAAATTCTGGATTTGAACAGGCAACTTTTCGAAAAAAAACTACAATTTCGTATTTAAGCAGAGAAATTGTCAATTCTTAACCAATTCTAAGCTGGAATTACAATCTTCGAAAGACTTTGAAATCAAAAAAATCAGATGAAAACCTTTCAAAATGCATTGGCATATTTTATATTAAAATTTTTTTTTTAATTGGTAACGTCCGTCGAAATTGTTAAAATCCAAGGAAATTCACTAAAATCCTTGAAATTTACGAACTCTGAAATTTTTTCACTTTTAAAGTTTTAAATTCGAACCTGAAAATATTTTTGTTTGATACATTTTTTATTTAAAATTTTAATAATTTACAGGATTGAAATGGAAGTATAGAATCCTTTTCAAATAAACAATTTCAAAATAAATGCGTTTGAACAGCAAAATTTTAAACTATAAATTTTTATAAATCATACAGTTTGAAGGTTTTAATTCAAAGCTTTCAACTAAAAAATGACTTAATGCATTTTTGAATGTTTAATACAATATAATTTCTAAGAATTTTAAGATAGAAGCATTACAAAATTTCAATATCATGAAAAATGTGCTATTTAAATTTGTTTTAAAATCATTTTTCATTTCTTAGTTTCATGCAGTTCAATTCCTTGGATTTTTCGTTACTTAAGATCAATAAATAAACAGAAAAAGTAATTTATTTAATAATCTCTGCTTTTAAAAAAATATACTTTTTCTGAAATATTAAAAATATTTTCTTTGAAGTAGTTAAAGACTGTAAAAGCCTTTTTTAAAACTAATATGAATATTTTTTCTTAACAAAAAAGTCAAATAAATGTTCAAAATTTCAGAAAAACCTACTACTTTTTAGCATTAACCTAGGAGAAGGTACATATATATTATAATAAATTGTGTAAACAATTTTTTTTTCAACTCGCATGAATTATTATCTTATAGAGTAAAAAAGATTGAAAAACAAAATTATTTTTCTTAAAATTTTGGTACAAATTAACAATATTGAATATTTCCTTATTTTTTAAATAATATATTTTGACGAAAATATTTTGTCTTCTTCAAATATTCTGGTAAGAATTTTTTCCAAACGACTTTTAGAAATTCTAATAATTTTGAGTTTTTTACCCATCATGCTTGACATTTGATCAATTGTCCATCTCAATACCTTCCGCATAAATTCGAAACAGTGAACAAGTAAATGAATAATCTCTCAAAAGGAAACCTTAAATATTAAAAGATTTTACGACATTGCATTAAAAATAATTTTTTATTCGAATATTCTCCGAAACATTAAACATTTTAAA
>NC_046663.1:7168737-7171301 GCF_010883055.1 Belonocnema kinseyi | reverse complement strand
TTTTATTATATATTATTTTTAATATTTTAATTTATATCCATTTTCCGATTTTAGTTAAAGATTTGTAGCAATCCACGATTGAGGATTAAAAAAAATTAATTTGGAATTTCAAGAAATAAATGTTAATTCTCAATTAGTTACTAAAAATGAAACTATTCAAAATGAAAAATTCAAAATTATGTTGATTAATACTCGCAAGTTTGAGCGCGCCTAGTGCGCGCGACTGTTGGTTCTCGCGCTCGATGGTGTATTTATCTCGCGCTCGGTCTTTATATTTTCGCACATTCCTGCGCAAAAATTTTTAAATTAAGATTCGAAATTTCCACCACTCTAATTTTATAATTGTGAATTCTCTTTTTTAAAAAGAGCTTAGTACGATAGTTTGAGCGCTCGGTCTTTGTATTTCTGCCGCATTGGTGCCCAGACCTTCTAAAATCAGAGGTCAACGGATCGACAACTGTAATTTTTTGATTGTGAACTCTCTTTTGTTAAAACTCTTTCGGCTTTAGCGAACACATACTTTCACATTCTTTCTTATTTTGCTTTAAATTGTATTCCAAGCTGCGCTGAAACATGTATCAATTCGATAAATTTATATCATTACAATTCATAATATGCATAAAAATTGAATCATACTAATTTTTATTTCCCTGTTTTTATCATTTATTTTATTTTCAATGTTGTTTTTTATTTTTAAAGAAAAACTACTGCGCATCCTTTTTCGTATTTTGTGCCCCTTTTACAAAAAAATTTATGTTTTATTTTAATAATAAATTTATAGATCTTTTATCAAAATCAAAAATCGATTCAGATCAAATTTGTAGATCTTCCCAGGGCGCGCAATTTTAGCTTACTTATTTTTTCGTATCTTACATAGTTTGACCAAAAAATGTAATTTTTGAATCTTTCATTATTTTAGGTACAATCAAATTTTGAAAATTTCAACTTTTTGACAAAATTCAAAAAGTTGTTATGGTAATCTTGTAGAGCTTTCAAAAATCAACGTTTTTCTGTTTCTGACTTTTTTCATATGGTGCGTTGTTCGGTTCAAAATGTTAATTTTAGTTTGTTTTTTTATTTTTAAAATGCTCTAACTCTGATAATTTTCTTTTTAGAGAAAAAAGTCAAAAGGATAAATTGTTCGCATTTCTGAGTACTATTAATGATCGTACATAACATTTTCAAAGCTTGAAAAAGTGTGGTTTCAAACATTTTTAAAATTCGCTCACTTTTTGAATTTTGATCAAAAATAGCTGGTTTACAAATTTGTTCTTTCTTTTTAGGCCTTAAAAAAGTGTACTAAAGCAGAATCCGCTCTCATCAATTTTTCGAAAGTTATTGTGCCTACAGACTACAGACTACAGACAGACAAACACCTTCGTAAAAATCGTTTGTTTCGATTCAGTGGGTCTGATAACGTGAAAATTTGATGAAAACCGAAAAAATGATATTTTACATTAAACCAATGCCCTTTTATTAGGATGAGAATGTAAAAATTATTTAATCTTATATTGTTCAACTTTAAGAGTTCTCAAGTTTCATGCTTAATGATACAATTTTGCATTTTTTTCCTTTCGTAAATTTTAATTTCACCATCCAAATTGACCCGGTTGCATTTTGAAAACTATAATTAACAATTTAAAAATTGTGATTTACGGATGACTTAAATTTACTGAAAATAATAAAAAATGTAAAGGGATTTAGTAGAAAAAATGGTAAATATTACAATTCTCCTTGATTTTTAATTTTTTCTGTATTTAATGAAGATCGGATTTGTTTAATTTTAAAGGTTTATGATTGAAAATCTTTCCATCATTAACAGGGAAAATGACCTTTAATCCCTTATTTGACCTAAAAAAATGTGTCAAATTTTTATTACAAATTATTTAAATTAAAAAAATTTTAAGTTCAAAATACTTTATTTTCAACGATTTTAACTAGAACTATTAATATTTAAATTCCTTTGAATTTTGAATGACCCAATCCTGTTTTCGAAGTTTTAAATTAAAATCATAAAATTGAGAAATTCTATAATTCAATACAACATTTTTTAGTTTTAAAAGCTTTAAATTAAAAATTATTAAATTTCAACTTTTTGTATGTGAATTAGTTTAATCACCGAAGTGAATAATAATGAAATTTTGGCTAACCCCCGTGTGGAAATGTTAAGCTGGCCCTCTCGAGGGCCCACGTGATTTGCCCCTTTACTACGTTGGCCCTATGTTGGAAAACTACGAAGGGCCAACATAGTTTCGACATGCTCACCTTCGAAGGCCCCACGTGGGCTGCCCCCGAAGGGCCAATGAAGCGGCCCTCTGTAGTGCCCAGCTTAGCCCCCTGTAGGGCCTACATAGGGCCTACATAAGCCCTACAGTTGTTGCCGCCTTTACTGCCCTGGAAAAGGATTTTGAGAATTTTGAAAGCATAGTTTAATTGAAAGCGATGAGCGGTCATACAAAATGAACGTAGTGATATATACAAAGCTTCTTTGTATATAATACTTCGTTAATGTTTTATAATCGCAAGTATAACTTTCAATTCAATTCTGATTTCTTGATGATGGT
>NC_046663.1:7098580-7168637 GCF_010883055.1 Belonocnema kinseyi | reverse complement strand
AGGTTATGAAACAGTTGACCGCAATCCGCTACTCCGCTCCGCGTAATACCTGATCAGTGATCACAGGGGATCAGTCCGTATTCTGATCACTCTAATTCTTCTTAACTATAAGAAATCGCATAAATATCTCAGCCTTTGAAATTTTGTATGTTTTTCACGTGCAAAAAACAATAGTGAACGTTTTTTGTGTCGAACATTTTATAACAATTTAATCTGTAAATTCTTTGACATATTTTTAGAAATGTAATAAAGCTGAATAATAAAAATGTTTCTACGTTCAACATCTCAAATTAAGATAGAAAAAATCATCATTTTTTCTTCTAGTTTGGTGATCGGACTTGGAATTTTTCGTAATAAAAATGAAGGGGCAAATACATAAACCCTAGCGAGGGCCCAGCTGGGCATTCCCACAGTGGGCTGCCTTTATAGGGCCTCTGGAGGGCCACTAATAGAAAAAGGCTAAGCTGGGCATTTTCCACACGGGCCGTCCTAAAAGACTGGATAAATATGATGTGTGCAATTATAAATTTTAAAAACCAAACTTTTATCAAATAAATTCAATTTTGTCATTTGAAGTTAAAAATTCTTTATTTTTCATTAAAAAATATTATTACTATTCGACTGACAAAAAGCTTCCTATTGGCTATAAATGTATTTCATTCAATATTAAACTCTTACGTTCATATCTTTCTTTATTATTTTGCATATTAAATAAGACAAAATAAAATTGTATCCAATAGAAAAATTAAAATCATCAAATTTATTTAAATAAAATTAGTTTTGCATTAACTTAACATCAAATATTTATTTTGCAAGTGTGAATAATCCATTTTTTAAATTGGTCCAGTTTAATTAAAATTTCTGTTACTTGATGAAAATCCGAGTTTTTGGTAAAACTTTAATCTTATCTTTAATTTTTTGATAATGACTCATAATTTTAGTTCAGTAACATTTTTTGGTGAAGACTGCATTATTTTGTCAAAGATTATTCTTCTCTTGGTTACACATTCATGAATTTTTTTAATTCGTTATTTGTTATAGAGTATTAATTTTTTTCATAAAAAATTAATATTCCTAATTGGAAATTTAACTATTCCACTTTTGGTTAGAAATTTATCCTTTTAGTTGGAAATTCATGTCTTTTGTTAAATATTCGTTCTTTTGTGTAGAAAATTTGGCTGTTTCACTCAAAACATTTTTTGCTTGAAAAATCATCATTTGCTTTAACATTTATCTTTTTGGTAAAAAATTTTAATATTTTTTAAAAGATTTACGTATTATGTTAAAAGTTCATATTTTTTGTTAGTAAATTAACATCATTGGTTGAAAAATATTCTTTTTCGTTAAAAGCTGCTTTCTTTGTTTGAAAATTAATCTATTTGGGTAAAAATTAGTTTGTTGTTTTCTTTTGAAAATTAATTATCCAACAAAAAATTTCGGTATTCAATTTTTCGCAGAAAACCTATCTTTTGTGATAAAGATTAAACCGTTTCGTGGAATATCCATGCCTTTTTTAAATAATTCATCTTTTTTGATAAAAAAAATCTTCTTGATTGCAGATTTGTCTTTGTGGCTAAAAATTTATCGTTTTAGTTAAAAATTCATGACATAATTTAATTCAAGATTGATTAATTTCACTCAAAATTTAAATAGTTTCTTAATAACTTTTTTTATTGAAAATTAATGATTAAACTTAGAATATAAATCGTCAATTTTCTGTAAAAATTAAGATTCAATTAATATTTTAGAAATTTATTACTTATGGTAACAATTTTTTTTGCAGAAGGATAGTGGCTATTGTTGAAAAATCTTTTTTATTTGTTCGTTGAAAATCGAACTATTTTATTGAAAAAACGTTTTTATCTATTGAGAATTGATTTTTTAAACTACAAGTTTAACTATTACATTTTTTTCGGAAATTCAAGTACTTTTATAATAGATTATTCCTTTATGAAGAAAATTGATTTTATTGATTGAAATCTTAGGTTTTCTTTGAAAATTATTTTTTTGTTTAAAAATTAAACCTTTTTCTCGAGAATTTATTTTTAATTGACAATCAATTAAAAATTAAATTTTACCTTGACCTGAAATGATTACATAGATTGTCATATAAATTTTAACAGATGTAGTTAATAATTGTTTTTTCTTCAATGTGACTTATGAAAAATATCTCAATAAGTCGACCTTAATATTTTAAAATTCTTAAAAGGTATTTTTTTGCGATTCTTAAAAATGTAAATTTAGTTGTACACATTTTTAAATCTTTTGAAATAAAATTTTTTTTAATCATTTTGAAAGCTCTAAACATTCTAGACATATTTGAAATACGAAAAATTCACCTAATTTTTTTTTAATTCTAAAAAATATTGAAAATTGCGCTGTGATCTTTCCGAATCTTTTTTGACAATTTTCGGAATCTTTCTCAACATTCTTTCAAATTGATTTTCAAAAAGATTTTGCTGGAAATCTTAGAAATATTTTTAATTTTCTATAAATCTCTCAAACTTTATAAAAAACCTCTTTTTTCGAAAACTAATTAAATTTTGTTTAAACATTTTTTAATTGTCACTTAATCTTGAAAGATTCTTGGAATATTTTATAATACGCTTAAACGTTTAAAGGCTTTTAAGTATTTTGAAAGCTTTTAATTGCTCTTGAAATTTCCTCAGAAGTTTAAAAAATATCCACATATATTAAAAAGTACATTTTTTAATTAAAAGCTTGGTTTTATTCGAAACGTCAAAAATTGAATAATTTAATTCAAAGGTGCTTTTTATTGAGAATTCGTATTTCTTTAATTGATGATTCACCCTTTGGTTTAAAATACAGCCATTTTATTTATTTTTAAAAATTTTTATTGAAAATTATTAATTTTCACTTAACATTTTATAAGTTAAGTTTTTGTTTAAGTTTAAAATTTTTATTTGGAGACTTAACTATTTCGATAAGCGTTTATGTATTTCGTTAAAAATTTATCTTGTTTGGTAGAAAATTAAACTCGTTTATTGAAAATTTATCTCTTAGGCTAAAAATTAATTTTTTAATGTCTATAACTTGAACTCTAACCAAAAATAATTTCGAAATACATTATGACAGAGCAAAATGTTTATTGGACTAAAAACCATTTATTTGAAGCAAAAAAAATTTATTTAACGTTGAGCCAATAAATATTTTTCTTTATTTAAACAAAAATGTCTTAAACAAATTAATCTTATTTCAGAGGGTGAACAAATATTTTAAATCGGAAATATTTAAACGAATTAATTTTTTTTATTTGCTTAATTATTCGTTTTAGAAATTTAATAATTGAAACTTGTACAAAATTTAATTTTAATACTCAAATCGAAAAGTGTTAAAACCTTTTATTTTATATGAAACAATACAAAATTTCTTAATGCAAATTTTTTAAGATTATTTTTGAAAATTTAAAAAGTCCTACTTTTATAGCTTCAATTTCAATTTCAGCTTTGATTACCTAGAGTGATAAATTCTTTTTATTTCCATTCCCGTGAAAAAGTTACATGGACCCGGAAAAACTCAGAAATATAGAATAAATCACCGTGTAGATTTTCGATTTGGGTGGGAACTAATTTTAAACAAAAAATAAAAATTTATTTTTTACTTATTTTTTCAAAGATTTTACAAAATGCTGCAGGAAGAAATTTAAAAACATTTGATAAATTCTCGGTAATATTTAAAATTTGAAAATAGTTTCAATCTCCTAAAAAGTTCTAGATATTCCAAATAAAATTCCTAAAATTGTCTTACAATCCTTTAGATTCAGTTTTGAAAATTTTCTAAACCTTAAGACAATATTTCGATTATCTTGAAACCCTTTAAGAGTCTTAAAAAGCTTTTACATTTTTTGTTATAAAAACTCTTTAAAAATCTAATATTTGTTTTCGAACTTTTGAAATTCTTTCAAATTTTAAATTATTTTCAAATGTTGTAAAATATTTGTAGACGCACACATAAAATTAGTTTTACAGAATGAAAAATCATTTCCAGTCGTATGTCGTATTGATATTATATAATTTTGCTGAGACTCTTTATTTATATTTAAAAATTTCTATTAATCTTTGGCTGGGATTTTTAATGTAGAATTAATCTTTCAAGTTTGATTAAAATTTGTCAATTCGGATATAAAATTTGTATTTTAAGGGTGTGCTGACATTTGATTCAGAAAAAATTTAAGTAGAGAATGATTTTCGTGTGTACGTTTCGAAAAAAACTTTAAATAAATATATATTATTTATATTCTTTAAAGAAATTTAGTAAATGCGACACGTTTTTTACTTCTGGACCATGTTTTTATCCAAAATCCTTCTCAAAAATATCTAGTCCAAACTTATAAGTTTCGAAAATTTAAAATTTTCTTGCTGCTACTCATAATTTATTTAAAAATTAAAAATTCCCTGTTCTAAATCAGAATTATAATTCTATTTCGAAATTCCCTGCTCTAATTCAGAATTTTTATTACTTTCCAAAATTCCGGGATATATTTTCAAAGCCAAAAAAGCTCTAGAAATCTGAAAAGAACAGACGAAAAAAGCCCTCTTAATTCCAAGGATTTTTTCAGGGATGTATAATTTTTTCCAGGTACAATTTTTCTTAATTCAAGTATTCAGTATCGCATTTTCTAAATCACTGATTTAATGAAAAAATCAAAAATTCAATTTTTTTTACCAATTTTTCTGATTTTAAATACAAAAGAAATTAATTATATTGAATTTTTAACAAAGAATATAATATTTAAAGCCAAATGATTAATTAAAAACATTGCATCAAAATAGTAAAAATTTCAATTAAAGAAATAAATTCGCCGCAGAAAGGGTAAATTAAAAAAGTTGAAAATTCAAATGAAGATTCCCCAATTCAGTTAAAAATTAATTTTTAGTTAAAACTAGAAATTCCTTGTACAAAATTAATGTACTTTATTGAAAACTTTGTATTTTTAGAGTGAATTTATGTATTTTTTTACGCAAAATTCTAGTGTATGGTACAAATTTATTTTCTTAGTTAAAGAATCATCATTTTAGTGGAGAATACGTTTTTAACGAAAAATTGTGTCATTTAATTTTTAGTTGAAAATTCATTTTTTTTGGCAAAAAGAAAACATGTTTTATGCACATTTTCGGCAAACTGTAATTTATGCCAAAAATTTATTTTAAATTGAAAATTTCATTTTCCAAGTCAGAATTATAATTCTTCGTGTATTTCGAAATTCTCTGCTCCAATCAAAAAATTCCATTCCTTCCCAAAATTCTGGTAAGTAATCCGGGAAATATTTTCAAACCCCCAAAAAGCCCTTGAAATTCTGCAGGATCTGCAATCCTAATAAATCTTCAAATTTTAATTGGATTTTAATCTGATTTTAGGTCCAGAAATTAAAATAATAGATTAAGAAAATTTTTGATATTATTTTCGCATATAAATATATTATCAAATTAATATTATGAATAAAATATATTTTCTTGAGATTAGTGAAAATAATAGAAAAAAGTTTGATTTAAATACGTTGAAATAGAAATCTTCATTGCGTGATAAAATGTTATTATTTTTGTAAATGAGTTGTGAATTTTTCTTTACACAAAGTTCAGAAAATAGAAAAAGTTCAGGGTTAGTTTATCACCAAAGAATGCGATAAAATTACAATTTTATTTGAACTATGATGAAACAACGAAATTATAGCAGTCTTTCACGTGTCTAAAGCGAAGAAAATAATACCAATTAAAAGAAGGATATTTTTTTAAGAATAAATATTGTTCAAATTCACAAAATAATTGTATGTCTAAATATTTTTTCAAGAATAAAATTGTTGTTATATTAATGAAAAACTAACTATTTAAATAAGAAAGATTGTTTTGATTTTCATAATCGAAACAATTTGTCATTTATTTTGTGCTATTTAATATGTAAAATTATAAAATAAGATGCAAAAGGTAAAGTTTTATAATAAATAAAATAATTGTGTAGCCCACAGACTTGCTTTGGTTTGGCCTTTTTTTTTTACAAAACTTCGATTGTATATAATTAAAAAACCACTTGGATTTCAAAACAAAAATTAGAATGTTACTAAAAAAATATATCTTAAAAAAAAAGAATAGTTAAACTCTTATGAGTTACAAAGTTAATTTTATATAAAAAAAACGTTGAACAAAATATTTTAATTTTTAAGAAACGAAAATAAATTTTTAACAAAAAAGATAAATTTTCCCACAACAATATTAACTCACTACCAAAAAAGATTAAATTTTTTTTCAGTGGAAAAACGAATTTTCAACAAAATAGTATAATTTTCATTCAAAAAGATTCATTTTTAATAAAAACAAATACATTTTCAACAGAGTACATGCAACAATAAACTTGAAAAGTTATATTTTGAGTAGAAAATTAATTTTCAATAAAAATTAATTTTTTTAAATAGTTAAACTATCAACCAAAAAGATAAAAATGTTGAGTCACAAAGATTAATTTTCTACGACAAAAGATGAATTTTTAACATAATACATGCAGTTTTAATAAAATAATAAAATTTTTAACAAAATAAATTTATTTTAAAATAATATAATTAATTTCTAACAAAAAAAAGAGCATTTATCACAAAGAAGGGCTAATTTTATACCATGAAGTAGAACTGTTGTATCTTCTGTTAAGAAAATTAATTTTTAACGCCAAAAAAATTTTTAACATTATTTTGACAAAGAATTTAAATCTTGATTTCAATATTCAGCGTAGGAAATTAACTTTCAATAAAAAAGGCGAATTTAAAAGAAAAATACATTACTTTTTAATAAAAACAATATTGACTTTCAAACAAAAATAATATATTCATATTTTAAGATGAATATAATTTTTTTCAACAAAAAAAAATTCCTAGCACATTTGTTCAATTGAAATAAAAAAATTTGTTGAATTAAAATTATGAGTTATCATGGAAAAAGAAATTCTTAACGAAGAAGGCTAATTTTTTCCCAAAAAACCACATATTTTTAACGAAATATATGGGTTTTTAACAAAATAGTTATTTTTCCAAAATAGTTAAATTTGTATACAAACAAATAAAATTCCAAAAACAGATTTTGCACAAAGAAGATTAAGTTTTGACTGAAATATACAAATTGTTAAAAAATGAAATAAAAAATATATTAATAAAAAACTAGTAATCTTGACAATCATTCACTTTGTACAATTTATTTTTAAAGATAATAACTGTTCACGCTTTACACGGGGACAATTTTTGAACAAATAATAATTGCTTGAACAATTTGAACTTAATTTTATAATAATTGAAAGCTCGTCACTTATTTATTAAAAATAATTAATATTGAAATGATACCAAAAATTTCCATCTTTAGCATGAATTTGATATAAAACTATCTTCTATTTGCTTGGCATTTTCCGGGCACAAGAAAAGAGGACTGGGGGTGTTTCAAATTTAAAAGTCACGGAGTGGAAATTATAGGCCGCTTCGCGTTGTTTTGTTCACGCCTGAGTGCTCGCTTGAGTGACAATCGCATATCCCGCGCAGCTCCTGTTACACCTACCTGCGGCGCGTCATCAATTCTCGGAAGGGCTATAAAAGGGAGGGCTATTGAAGGGTTTTACTGTACTTCTATTTTGCATTCAGCTTATCACCAAAAATTAAATTTTTGAAAGACCCTAATATTAAGTGCTATGCGTATACAAGTAACCATAAAGTACCCCTATGAAAAATTTGGATAAAATACGCGTTGAAGTACACAATATAAGAATTTTTTTCTAAACAAAAATGAGAGCTGTATCTCTAAAACATAACTTTAAAACAAATTTAGGAAATTTTTAAAACATTCCTTTACCAAAAATTTCAGAATAATTTCAAATTTGAAACGATTTTAAAAATTCGAAAATAGAATTTAGATTTTAACAGATTTTTCAGAACAAAAGATGCAGAAGATTCTCAAGAATTTTAAAGAGTTTCAAGCTAATCGAAATATTTTCTGAAGATTTAGAAAATTTTCAAAAAAAAATATAAAAAATTAAGGCAATTTTACGAATGGCAATTGGAATATATAGAAGTTTTGAGGAGGAGGCGACTGAAGAATCCCGAAAAATCAAATTCCCGACAATGTAAAATTCCCGAATTAGAAAATTCCCGAATAATAAAATTCGCGAGTAATAAAATTGTCGAAAAGCAAAAATACCGAATTGGAAAATTCCCGCATATTAAAATTTGAAAATAATAAAACTACCGAAAAATAAAAGTACCGAGTTGGAAAGATTTCCAAAACATAAAATTCTCGAATAATAAAATTGTCGAATTATAAGATTCCCGAAATTTAAAATTCCCGAATAATAAAATTCAGGACAGTTTATAGTATTACCGAATTAAAAAATTCTCGAAGAATACAAAACCCGCCAGAAAATGGTCGAATTATGAAATATCCAAATTTTAAAATTCAAGAAATTAAGCAATTACATTTTTTGTTAAATATATTTGATTCATTCTAGTGTATAACTTCAGCACCTCACAAGCTGCAAGCTAAATTCTAATTTTTTGAAGTTGAAAATTGGATTTATTGATAACTTGTATATTTGACAAAATTTGCCCCTCGAACGAAAAAAATCACTGTTTTTTCATCTAATCTTATAATGTTTTTCGAAAAATTATATATAAATTGAAAATTCGATTTCTGCGAACTCTTTTCGTATTTTTCTTAAAATTCCATCCACGTTAAAAAATGCGTTACCCAGAAATATTTTATTTAAAATTAATTTAATTTTAAATTCAAACAATTTTCGAAAATAAAAAAATAATGGAAAAAATTAATATTACATTATTGTATTTTTGTAAACAATTAAATATATTTATACAAAAATTGTAATTGTTTTATTTCGGGAATTTTCCAATTCGAATATTTTATAATTCGGCGATTTTCTGCCCGATATTTTATTATTCTGAAATTTTTTTATTTAGTAATATTACAAACTTTGGTGAATATTATTATTCGGAAATTTTTAATTTCGGGAATCTTATAATTCGGCAATTTTATTATTCGAGAATTTTATTATTCGGTAATTTTAAAAATCACTATTTTTATTTTTCGGCAATTTTATTATTCGGGAATTTTCCGATTCGGTATTTTTATTTTTTGGAATTTTATGATTCGCGAATTTTATTATTCGGGAATTTTCTAATTCGGGGAATTTACAGTGTCTGTAATAATAAAATTCGCGAATAATAAAATTGCATAAAAATAAAAATACCTAATTGGAATATACTCGGATAATAAAATTTACGATAGCTTATAATATTACCGAATTACAAAATTCCCGAATAATAAAATACTGAACAGAAAATTGCTGAATTATAAAATATCTGAATTCGGAAATTCCCGAATTGTGGAATTCAAGAAATTAAACAATAACCATTTTTTAAAATTTATATATCATTTATTAGAAATACAATAATGAAATATAACTTTTTTCCATAATTTTCTATTTTTAAAATTTCGAAAATTGTTTGAATTTAAAATAACAATAATTTTAAGTAAAATATATCTGGGTGACGCATTTTTTAATGTGCATAGAATTTGAAGAAAAAAAATACACAAAGCATTCGCAAAAATCTAATTTTAAATTTATATATATTTTTTGTAAAAACTTTATGAGGTTTATAAGGTCATGAATTTTATTATTCGGGAATTTTAGTTTTCGTTATTTTGCAGTCGTCCCTAAAAATATTTAAGATTTTTGACGATTTCCAAAAACTTATAAAATATTTTTAAATTTCTTCCTGCAGCATTTTGTAAAACTTGAATAAAGTAAGGTTACGTAGATTAGGTTCGTACATAGCTCTTTTTTTCCCATTTAGAATCAATACCTTTTCACGGCCATTGAAGTAAAAAGATTTTATCATTCGAGGTAATCAAAGCTGAACTTGAAATCAAATCACTCAAATCAGGACTCTTTTAAATAAAAAATGTTTAACATTTAATCTTAAAAAAATTTTAGTTAATGAATTTTTTATTGTTTCATATTAAATGAATGGTTTTAACACCCCGTGCAGACATTTTGGTGTGGTGGCAGTCGGGCCCAGATCGGGAAAATGTGGGCCCGATAGGGTAATCTTTCTCGCGCCAGACCGTAAATGAAACGCCCTACCCGATCGTGCTCGGATCTGGTCATCCAAAATGTGGACCCGATCTGATCCAGATATGGCCCCTTTAATTTTTTATTTCTATAATTAGTAAACTATTTGCTTTTGGAATTCCAAGTTATATGAAAGAAAAAAAATATCACGACGGTAAAAAAGAACTTGAAAAAAATCTGGTCTAACCTACCCCGACCTAACGTGGTTCTGACGCGAGCCACATTATCTGCCCCCTTGGGGCCACATGTGGAAAATCCGATCGGGCCCAGATCGGAACTCGGGGATAAGTTGGGTAATTTCTGAACGGGACTTTTCTACTTGGGAATTAAAGTTAAATGCTGTACAAGTTTAAAATCCTAAATTTATAGAACAAATTGTTTAACAAATAAAAGAAATTACACAGCTCAAAGACTTCCGATTAAAAATATAAGTGCACCTTCAGAAATAAGATTAATGTGTTCTAGGAAAATTGCTTTAAATAAAGGAAGATATATATTGGCTCACTGATAAATAAATTTATTTGCTTCAAATAAATGGTTTTTGTCCCACTAAACATTTTTTTTCTTTATTCATTTCGAAGTTATTTTTAGTTAGATTTTAAGTTACAGGCATTACAATTTTAATTTAAAAGAATTAATTTTCAATTTAAAAGACAACTTTTCAATAAAATAGCTGTCTTTTAAATCAAAGAGGTGAATTATCAATTAGGGAAAGATGATCTCTCAATCAAAAGATCAAGAGTTGATATCTTCACAAAAAAATATTTTTATTTTAATACAATGGTCAGTTGAATTAAACAAAAAATTATAATTAAGAAAATACTGTAATGCTTAACTGAAAAAGGTTTTTCAATCAATAAATGACGAAAATTCTTTCCAAAATTATGATTTTTGAAACCTAATATTTGAGTGATAGGTACAATTTTAGCGAAAAAAATAATAATTCTCAGCAACAAAGTAATAAATCTTTAAATACCTTTGAATTAAATTATCCAAGTTTTGACGTTATGAATAAACACGAGCTTCAAATCCAGAAGATTTTGATTAAAAAATGTACTTTTTAATATATGAGGATATTTTTAAAGGTTTTCAGTAAATACAAAAAACGTTCTTAAAATTTTTTCAAAAATTTCAAAAGTTTTTCAATTTCCAAAAATGAATTTTGAATGAAACTTTCAAGATATTTAAACAAATTTTAATTGGTTTGCAAAAAAGGAGCTTTTTATAAATTTTGAGAGGTCTGAACAAAATAAAAAATGTTTCTAAGGTTTTCAGCAAAATGTTAAATTATTTTAAAAATTAATTTGAAAGAATTTCGGAAAAAATTTCGAAAATTGTCGAAAAAAATTCTGAAGGATTACAGAGCAATTTTTGAATTTTTTTTCGAATTTAAGAAAAATGTGCAAAACTTGTCTTATTTTAATAGATGTTTAGAAGGTATACGTTTCGAAATTATTTATGATAATATTTAATTCAAAAAGATTTAAAATGTGTGCAACTACATTTACATTTTAGAAGATCGAAAGAAAAATAAACATTTTGAAAATTTTTAAGGATTCCACAAATATCAAAAGAAAAGTTATTCAGAAAATTAATTTTAAATAAAAAATGAATTCTCAAGAAAGCAGTTTAATTTGTGAACAAAAAAAATTTTTCAAAAAAATCCAAAATTTCAATAAAGAAGATCAATTATCTACCATAAAGAATAAATTATTTAAAATTACACGAATTTTCAACAAAAAATTGAATATTTAAATTCGTCGTTTCAAAAATTAATTCTCATCAGAGAAAAACGAACTTTCAATAAAATAGTTAGATTTTCACAAAAAAAAGATTTTTTAACGAAAGAGGCTATCTTTCTACCGAAAAAGATGAATTGTTAACATAATTAATAAATTTCTAACATATTAAGTGAATCTAGATTTTTAACAGAAAATTAAAGATTTAAATTCTTATTTCAATAATTAATTTTAAATACAAAAATAGTGATCAAGAAAGTAGTTAAATTTTCAACGAAAGAAATCAATTTTCAATTAAATTATGTAATGAATTTTCAACTAAAACGATGAATTTTTAGCCAGAAAGACTAATTTGCAATCAAAAAGACTAATTTTCTACCAAAAAGTTGAATTATTAATAAAAGGCATGAATATTCCACAAAATAGTTTAATTTTGTCACAAAAGATGGATTTTCTACGAAAATTTGAATACCTAAATTCTTCGTTGATAAATTAATTTTCTGTAAGAAAAAAAACAATCCATTTTTAACAAAATAGATAAATTTTTAAACAAAGAAAGTAAGTTTAACCAAAAAGATAATTTTTCAACCAAGGATATTAATTTACTACCAAAAAATATGAACTTTTAACATAATACATGGATTTTTAATAAAATATTAAAATTTTACCCCAAAAAATAAATGTTTTATCAAATGATGAATTTTTAAGCAAAAGATTTTTTGAGTGACAGAGACAAATTTTCGACCATATAAAACAAGTCTTTAACAAAATAAATGAATTTTCAACTAAAAGGATAAATTTTCAAACGAAAGTGGAGTCATTGTATTTTCACTTGAGAATATTTATTTTTTAAGAAAAAAGATTAATACGCTACAAAAAATAATAAGTTTTAAAAAAATACATGAATTTTAAACCAAGAGAAAAAGAATTTTCAACAAAATAATTCAGTCTTTACGAAAAAATGTTCTTGAACTAAAATGACGAGTCAGAAAAAATTTGAAAAGAAGATCAAATGTTTACCAAAAAACTGGGATTTTCCTTAAATAACATGAATTTTTAATTAAACAGAAGCAATTAAAAAAACAATTTAATAGTTTTTATTACAAACAATGTACCAAAAGATCAAAAAGTCAACAACAACATCTTGAATATTGTAATTAATATTATTTACACCTACCAAATAACTATTTTATGTTAAATTAATGCAAAACTTACTCTATTTAAATAAATATTAAGATTGTTATTTTTCTAGTGGATACAATGAATAATAATAATATTGTGAAATGAAGAATAAAAAAATTTAAATTTTAAATGACAAAATTAAATTCATTCCAGAACGGCTTTGTTTTTAAAATTGTATAATTTCATACATTATATTTATCCAGCTTTCTGGGACGGATAGCCAAAATTCCATTGTTATTCATTTCCAAAATTCAACTATTTTACATTCAAAGAGTTGAAATTTAATAATTTTCAATTTAAAGGTTTTAAAATTACAAAAAATTTATATTCGGTTAGTTTTAGTCAAAGTCGTTCGAAACACAACACTTTCAAATTAAAAACATTTTTATTTCAATAATTTTTAATTAGAACTGATTAAAATTTGACAAGAATTTCATAGGTCAAAAAAAAAGTAAAGTTCATTTTTCCCGTTAAGAAGTGATAAATTTTCAATTGTAAACGTATAATACATTAAAAATAAAAAAGTCTCTACCGTGGAACGTTAGAAATTAAACAAATCCAAACTTTATTCAAAATCGAGAAAATGTGTAATCAGCGAGGATTGTAATATTTACAATTTTTTATACTCAAGCCCTTTAAAATTCAAAATTATTTTAAGTGAATGTAAGTCGTTCAAAAGTTACTATTTTCAAATTGTTACTTATAGTTTCAAAATTTAACTATTTCAGTTCCTATGGTGAAATTAAAACTTACGAAAGGGAAAAATGGAATATTTTGAGAATCAACAATGAAAATTCAGAACTCTTAAAGTTTAACCATTTAAAATTGAAAATTTTTTATCAAATACTGTGATATCGATTTCATATAGTTTAATTTCGATTCATGTTGGTTTTGAACAACACAATTTGGAACTTTTAATTTTAAATCGTTTTATTTTTATCAATTTAACAATTTAAACCCTTCAAATAAATTTTTTTTCATTGATTTTACAATGTTGAATATTTTGGAAAATTTTCGAATAAAAAATAATTTGGAATACCTTGTCGAAAAATTTTTTAATATTTAAGGCATAAGGTTCTTCTAATATTCAAAAAATAAGGAAATATTGAATTTTGTTCATTTGTACCGTATTTTCAAGAAAACTCATTTTGATTTTTCATTCTTTTATCCTCTTATTAATAATCTAAAGAAACACGAACATATTTTTAAGTGTGAAATACAAAGGCATTAGGCAATTAAATTCAAGACGGAAAATTGTTTAAACAATTTATTAGTGTTTTTAATGATATTTTCTTTGAATAAAGTTAGAAAGTTCCGCCTTTTTCTGTATTTTTCTAAGTGTTGTCCAATTATTACTTAGAATGTCTCAATAAATAATAAAATTTGAAAAACACAAATGTTTAAATAAATCATTGTTGATAACTATCTTCTTTTATAGTACTGCTAGATAGATGCGATTTTGTAAATTTTGTCCACCTTTTACTCTATAAGATAATAATTCATGAAAGTTGAAAAACATAATTGTTTACAAATTTTATTATAAAATATTTTTTCTAAATTTTTTTTTTTTGACTTTTGAGCTAAAAACAAATATTCATATTCATTAAAAAAAGCTCTTACAATAATTTAATTTCACATTTAAATTATCTGTTTTATTTATAAAAAATTGTATATTTAAAAAGGCAGGAATTGATAAATAAATTATTTTTTTGTTTATTCATTGTTTGTGAATAAGTAAAATGACAAATTTTAGAGAAAAAGAAAAACAGCAATTTTATATCATTACTGTCATTGTTTAAACTTGTTTAAACTGTTTTTAATTGTTTAAAAAAGTGGCTGTGTTAAATTTAATTGATTATTGCCTCCATCTAACTGAAAATGAAAAAGAAGAGAAAAAATGTTTGAAAAATTGCCGTCATCTGGAATCACTATGGAAGATATTTATAAATAATGCTAATTTATCCAAACAATTATATTTGTTATTTTAATTTCACTTTAAGTTACTCAGACTGAAAAGTGGACAAAAAATTAAATATTTCAAAATAACAATAACTTTTTAGCAATAATTTAAGAGAATATGGTTCAAAATATAAAAAATATTTTAAACAATTATTTCTATAAGCGTTAATTGATTGTTACCTCGATTTGAGTAAAATTTTAAAAATTAGTTTAAACATTCGAAAAAAACCTCGATTTTGTAAATATATTCTAAGCGGAAATTGCTAAACAGAACAAAAAATTGCTTGTAAGATTTAAGTGAACATCAAAATATCATTAAAAAATAATGCTATATATATTAAAAACAATTTGTATAAAAAATTGCAACAAATTCACAATTAAGGCCAGAAATTCTCAAAAATAATTTTTTATTTATGGGGTTTTCTTGGGACCTTATAAAACATACTTATAAACGTAATATTTAAAAAGTCATTATTTATTTGTATTGCATTGCTAATAGTCAAGAGAAATGTTTAGTTTCAATTAAATTGACTGAATATTTAAAATTTTGATTAAGATTGACAAAAAAGGCTTTTTTTCTTATGGGAAATAACTGCAAAATTGCATGTCACTTAGAAAAAAAATTCTTTTTTTGTTTGTTTAAAAGAAAGTTTATTGTTTTTTGTGATTTAGTCACAATTTGGGAGTGATCTGCATAAAAATTCATCCAAAAAAATTTTCCCTCAAGAATTTTATTGGAATTAAAAAAAGAACTAAATTGAAGATGTGTTTCACGATAAGATTAATTTTGATAGAATTTTTTTTTTAAATGGAAATATTTTACTACTACTTCGTAAAAAATAAAACTCATGCTACTATCTTTGACAATTTCTCTCTAAGCAACTATTTATTCACTTTGCCTCACAAAAATATTTTCAAACTTCGCCGTTTATTGGCTTAAATAACATAATTGTCATCATGAAAATCGAAATTTTTTGTTTTCCTAATTTTTCACATTTTTTAAATTGTCTAGAGTAAACACTACAAATTTAACAATACTCCATTTTTCAAGACGATTCTAAAACTGCTGCAAATTAAATAATTTCCAGGCTTTAAACTTTGGAAAATGTAAAGGACTAGTTCACACTTTATAAACTATTTTCATTTTTTTTTTAAACTAGAAATTATCAGATTCATGAATTAACATTTTTATCAAGTAACAATTTTGTCTGCACCTACAAAATTCCATTTTTAACCCATTGAAGTTAAAAGTTAAAATAAAAACTATTTTCTTCATACTTAGCAACATTTGACTGTTGATTTAAAATAAGCAGTTATAAATGAAATATTCAATACTACAAAATTCAAAATTAAATTGTTAAAAATAGAAAGCATTGGCTTCATAAAATTAATAATTTAACTTGAAATATTACGATTTTAATTGTTTTAATTTGAAAATTTTCAATTTTGAATAAAAGTGTTGGATTTGGTGCCTGAATAAAATTTGAAAATTATTAATTTGAACGACTTAAAATATAAATAATTTAAATTTCGAGTTAAAAAGTGTTCAGACTGGTCAGTATAAAGGAAATTAATAATGCTTCTAACTTAAAATTGTTAGAAATTATATAGTTAGCAGTTAAACGGCATTTATTTTGAAATTGTGACTTTTAAAAGTGTTTTAAGCTTTCATTTCAAACGTGGAAATTATTAAGGTTTTACAAAAAAATGGTCAAGCAGAAAATATTTTAAGGTTCAAATTTGAAAGTTTAAAAGTGAAAAATTTAAAAGTTTAACGGAAAAAATCGAAATGTTTGAAAATTTCAAGGAATTTTACAATATTTTGAGACTCAACGGATTTGAAAAAAATTATTAGGAGTTATAAAGTTGGAAAAATTTAAAAAGATTCAGAGATTTTTTTAGGGAAACAAACAGAATTCAAGCAATTTGAATACATTTTAGTGAATTTCCGTGGATTTCAATCATTTTAAGAGAGTTTACCAATTTCCAGAAATTTCAAAAAATATAAAATACATAAAGGTATTTTGAAAATTCCTTATCTGATTTTGTCGATTTTAAAGGCTTTCTAAGATTCGACCAGTTTTTAATCAATTGAAATTCAAAGAAATTTCAAGAAGAAATTTCAGAAAAAAATCCCCGTTTTTTCCCGGTTGGCAAACATTTTTCGCGTGAAATTCTTGAAACTTAAACTTTTAAAATTAAAGTTAAAAAGTTGTTTCATTTAACAATTTTGTATTTTAAATGCTCAAAAATTTACATGTATAAATGGAAGCTACTAACACTTTTAAACTGCACAAATTTAAATTAAATGTTGTTAAACTACCAAATTAAAAATTTGAAACTTGTATAATTTGTAGAGTCGAAAGATTCAGATTCAATTCCAAAAATTTAAATCCACGTTTTCATGTAAAATTTCCTGAATTAAATAATCATCAATGAACTAAAAAATTAAAAATTAAAATAATTTTAATAGAATTAATTAATTTTATTATAATTAAAAATTATACGATTTTAAACAATTTTAAATTATAATTCTAGATCAGAATTGATTAAACATTGAAAAATTTTCTGTTTAAATTCAAAATTTTAGTTCTTTTCAAAAAGTTCCCCATTCAAGTCGAGAATTTTAATTCTTTTAGAAAATGCTTCATCTCAACCCATTGTAAGAATTAGATTTTTTTGGTAAAGTTCCCTGTTCGAATTTATAATTTAATTTTTTTCGAAAATTCCTTTCCTTGAAAATTTTAATTCTTTTAGAAAATGCTTCATGTCAACCCATTGTAAGAATTAGATTTTTTTGGTAAAGTATAATAATTTTGTTTGAAAAATTCAATTTTTGATTGAGAAATGTTATTTTCCTAGATAAATGCCAATAACAGCACATAATTCACTGAAAATTAAAAATTCCCTGTTTAAATCCAGAGCTTGAATTGTTTAAGGAAATGCTCCTTCCCAACTAAGAATTATATTTTTTTCTAAAATTCCCTGTTCCAATTCAGAATTTTGTTCCTTTTCAGAAATTTCCAGTTCTAGCTCTGATTTTTTTTTAAAATTTTCGCTTCCCAGTCAAAATTAATATTCTTCTGGATAAATTTCAGTTTCAGACATAGATTTGTAAAAATTTGAAAATTCCCTGTTCTAATTAAAAGTTAAATTATTTTTATTTTAACTAGTTTAAAAATCTTCAACATGCTTCGAAATTTTATTTTAAAATCTTAAAACATTTAAATGCTTTTTAAAATTTTTTCAAATTATTTTTTCTCTATTTCTCCTGAATTGAAGGAATTTTCTTAAGGTCTTCCAATTCATTTTTGAAAATTATATAATTTGTTATTAATCTATTTAAATATTCTATTGAAATTAGTTTATAAAAACAAAAATGATTTTCATTTTCCTATGAAATTTCTTAGAAAGCTTCTAAATTTTTTGTTCAATTTCAGCCAAAATATAATTTTTTTATTTAGGCCGTAGGATATTTACACCGAAATTTTGGTACGAATAGTCGGATTTATTAATTAAATTTGTTTAAATAGAACAGTTAAAATTGTAACGTTGAAAGTTTAGTATTTTGTTTAGTTTTGAATATTTAATTTATAATTACTGATTTTGAATGAACAGTCAGATATTTCTAAATATAAAGTCACTGTTCTTTTTCGTAACAAAAAGATTTCAAATTGTATGGTTTAAAAATGGAATATTTTAGAGTGAAATTATATTTTTAAATTAATAAAAGCCTTTAATTATAAATATATTATTTTAAAGTAATTTTTAAATTAAAAATAGATTACAAATTTCCAATAGGGCGTTTACATTTCTTTAACTAATAAGACGTTTCAATTGAAACCTTTTAATTTTTAATATTAAACTTTGAAAATTCTGAAATGTGAAACTGATTCCGAATCATCTTGTACAATCAATTATTATTTACTTTTTCAAACCTTAAAGTACAACTCAATTTAAAGAATCATTATTTGCATAATATTCACAGTTGATAAATTGAAAGTGTTTATCCAAAAATTTCGATTTTAAACGATTTTAAATTATCAGAATTAAACTAATTTTTTTTTTAAATGCTTAAAAATAATGTCGAAGGAATATTCTTTTTCAAAAAATTCTAAAATTACTGGTTGAAAAATAAATTCATGGTCCTTTCCCGGTTTTTGCCAGTCTTATAAAATTTCCAGCTCTGAAATCTTTTCAGTCGATATACAATGACCACGGCTGTTCGAATGCCGATTAAAAAGAACCATAAGAAAACAAAAACATGATTTTTTTAAACAATTTTGAACATGCAAATCTTTAAAAACGCATTTTTCTCGGTTTCACATTTTTTAATATTGCCGAAAAAATAACTCAAAAAGTATTTTCGCGAACCATTCTGAACTGAAAATTTTTTGTTAACAATTTTTGTTTGAAAAAATTACAAATTTTTAGGTGAAAATTAACATTTTTGTTGAAGCGGCCGCCATTTTGTGAAAAATTGTTTTTTTTTTCACTTTTTTTGGTTCACAAAGGAACTATGAGTATAAACGTAAAGAAAATTTTTTGCTTTAAACAAATCTGTGAGAAAATAGAGTGCCGGCAATTTCGCATCTTTTGGTTAAACATGTTGGAAATCCACTCTTATAATTTAAAATGGTGTGATTATTCATGACTAAAAAAAATTTATATTGAAGTTCAAAGGTGCCTTAATAAACCACACAATATTTGGAAAAATTCGTTATATTCTTCATCTCCCCAAAAATCGTAAAATATACTCTTATTTTTGTGGTGTTACAGGGGGCGCCCCCTTGATATTTTAATGATACTAAAACTGAAATTTTTTGAATTTTTAAAATTCGAGGTCTAAAAAAAGAGGTCTGTCATTCAACCTAAAAATCTTACGAACATTTGCCTACTTGTTATTCATAATTCTAAAAACTTGTGAAAACATAAGTATCATTGTTTGAGAAATAACACTAGGAAATTGTTGGTACATAATAAGATGCTTCCTTTACATGAGGCCTAGTTTCAACCTTTTTAGGATGAATAGATAAAATCTGGAATATTTAATTTTGAGAGAGGTGGCAAATGGAAGGGATTATTATTTATCCGTCCCACTTTTCTTGGAAAGATCAGTGAGTATAAATTCGAAATGCATCCCTTCCTTTTCGCAGTTGTTACGAAAAGATTTAATGAAAAAGTTTTTTTTTGTAAAAGATGAGAATTCGGCTCTCGATTTTCGCTTTTAGCGCATTTCTTGCCACAGTAATTTGTCAGCCCGGCAAGGAGGGCTGGCAATCCCACTGGCAACACAGCACGCAACCAAACTTGCAACCCACCTTGCAACCCATCTCGGAACCCAGCAGCTCGCAACCCAATTTGCAGCGAAGATCGCAAATGTGGTAAGCATTATTACTTTCAATATATCTCAAGATTCTGCAATTTTATTATATGAATTATATCTCTTTCCCGAAACTCAGATTTTAGTTAACAAAAGCAACGCTAATTTTTTTTCATACAAAATTATAAAAAGCATTTTCAAGCACAAGTCTTGCTATTTTGAATGCCGTTGAGTTTGTTCAAATATCTTTTTTTTTTTCGTCGAGATATTTAATTTCAAAAATTTTTGATTACATATAATCAACAAGTAGAGTAAGGAGACCCCGCACCTATTCTGTCTTTGGAAAATTGGGTGCATAGATTCAGATTCAATTAGTTGCAATCGTTCTTAGCGCCTCTTGCGGAAAAGCCTTGAAATGCAAGTTTCCTAAATGGTATTATTTCTATTTAAAAGCGTTCCAAATTGTACATTTTGAGATTAAATTTGAAAAATTGGAAAATTTTATCGGAAAAGATTTGAAATTGTAGCATTTTTAAATCGCGTATTTTAATGATTCAAGATTCTGAGAAAAATTAGAAAATAGAACAAATTCAAAACGTTAAAAATGATATATTTTCCAAATATGGTTTTGAAAATTCAAACATTTAAAATGCAAGGGAATTCCAACTGTATTATTTTTAATTAAACGCGCTTAAAATTCAACAATCTTATTTTGAATGTAAATAATAACATATAAATATAAAAAAATATAAATGTAAATTACAATTTTTATTATTTGGTTACAAATTTAACAATTTTCCTAAAAAAACACCCATTTTGGTTTGAAATTGTTTTCAATTCTTATGTTGGTATTAGAAAATGAACTGGAATCTTCTTTGGGTGAGAATGTAAGTATTTAAAAAAAGGTTTTTCCAATTAGTTAATCTGGTTTAGGAAGATTTTAATATATATTGAATAAAAATGTAATCTTTCGGTTAAAAAATGCAATCCTTTTTTTGAAAGTTTTTTTTTCATTTTGAATTTCTTAACTGCTTTAGCAGAAATTACATCTTTCTTTAATGAAAATGCAACTGCTTGGTTGAAAATTCAACAATTTTATTGAACAGTCCTGATTTTTGTTTAAAAATTTTACTGTTTAAATATAATATTTAGGTGTTGACGAAAGAGCGGAAATATTTTCTGGATAAAAATCTCACTATTTCTTTATATTTGTTTTGATTCAACTTTTTTGTTAAAAATTCATCCTTTTTTGTTAAAAAAATTAGTCACTTTGGATTGTAAATTCAATTTTTTTTGTAGAGACTTCATTTTTTGTTAACAAAATTACATTTTTGATCTTGCTGAATCAACTGGAAAATTTTTTAGATGCAAACTCAACTTTTTTTTGTAACGAAAAATTCTTTTGCTTTAAAAGAAATTTCCTTTTTTTTAAAATAAAAGTACAACTATTTGGAGAGAATTAAACAATTTTGTGAAAAGTCATC
Source organism: Belonocnema kinseyi (assembly GCF_010883055.1). Taxonomy (NCBI): domain Eukaryota; kingdom Metazoa; phylum Arthropoda; class Insecta; order Hymenoptera; family Cynipidae; genus Belonocnema; species Belonocnema kinseyi. The sequence goes on along the minus strand of NC_046663.1, from coordinate 7,146,819 downwards.
CTTTTTGGGATAAATATTTGTCTTTTTGGATTGAAAATTCAATTTCTTGCGTAGATAATTATTTCTTGTTTAAAAATTCATATTTTGATCGCGAAAACATGACTGAAATCTTTCTTCACAGAAAATTCAATTATTTTATTATTTTATTTGGTTGATTCACTTTGTTAAGAAATAATTTTTTTTGTTCTTGAAGATTTATATTATAATGTGAAGATTCATCTTTTTGGTTGAAAGTTTAATTACTTTTTTGAAAATAAATCTTTTTTAATTGAAAATTCAACTACTCAGGTAAAATTTAAACTACATTGTTAACAATTTATTTTTTAGTTAAAGGCTTATGCCTGGTTTTGGTGAAATTTTGTATTTTTTGTATGGTAATGTTAGGATATCTCAAAAACTTGCTCTAGGATCGCATTTTTATAGGGTGGTTCAAAAATGCATTAGAAAATAAAAAAAAAAAGTTTTAATGGGGATGCCCTTAGAAATTTGTTCGAATCCACACAAAAATAAATGCATTTTTTTGGGTTTGAAAAAAATGAGATTTAGAGGTGCCGCAAGCACCATTAATTTTAACACGTATTTCCCATAAGAAAAAAAAGACGTTTTTGTAAATCTTTTTCAGAATCCCTAATATTTTCTCAATTTAAATTCAAGCTCAAAATTTCTCTTTACAATTAGCCATAAAATTTGAATAAAATGTATCTTTTCAAATATCAACACCATAAGTCTATTTTATAGGTTCCCAAAAACACCCCATCATTCACATCACTGAAATGTTTAAACAATTTCTTATTGTTTTTAGCGATTTTTTTATAGAATGGAGTTAGAAAGAGGCGGTTTTTTTTTTAATTTGCCACTTGTCGAATTTTCATCTAAAGAGAAGTAGTAATTAACAATGTTAACAAGAGTGATTGTTTAAACAATTTATTCTTATTTTCAATAATATTCTTTTAGAAAATTTATACAAAATGGCAGCTTAAAAATAATTTTTAGTCAAATTTTCAATTAATGTAAGTTAAGTAATTAATTAGAGTCAAGAAAATTCATTGTTTAAACCATTCAATATTATTAATAATATTATATTTAAATAATGCTAAAAAGATACGATTTTTCTGAAAATCCTGGCTTTTTGTCCAATTTTCAAAAGGAGTAAAGTAATAATGAATTTTATTTAACTAAAATAATTGTTTAAACATTTAATTGTCATTGTTTGTGATATTCTATTTGCTTGATTGGTAGAATCTTGTGGTTTTTCCTAATATTTTTAAATGTTTGTCTATTCCGTATTAGGCGTGACTTAATAATTAATTACATTTAGAAAAAACAATTATATAAACAAATTTTAATTATTTCTGACTATCTTCATCCATACGAATGTCTAGAAGTTGCGGTTTTTCGGAAATGTTCACATTTCTATCCTTTATCACTTATTGATATATTAATAAATAAATGTTAACACAAAATTTTTTTAAACAATTCAATATTGTTTATAACTATCTTTTCTTAGATAAGTGCTAGAAAGTTGTGTTTTTTTGGGTAAAATCTTTAACTTTGCTTCGCCTGCTCAGTTATTGACAATTAACAAATAAACATTAGATAGTTATAAACATTAGTAATTTATTTAAATAATTACTTTTTCTTAATCTAATTAATTATTAAGTCACGCCCAATAAAAATACACAAACAGTTGAAAATTTCAGAAAAAACCGCAAAATTTTACCAATTAAGTAAAGAGAATATTATTCACAATGATAATAAATTGTTAAACAATTATTTGTGCCGAATCTAGTTAATTATTACCTTAATTTTATTGAAAATTGAACAAAAGGGCAGAAAATTAAAAAAAATCGCATCTTTCTAGCATTATTAAAATATAATAATACCAATAATAATAATAAATTTTTTAAAGAATTAATTTTTTGGACTTTAATTAATTACTTAACTTATCTTAAATGAAAATTTCACTAAAAGTCAATTTTTTTAAACTGCAGTTTTGTAGCATTTTTCTAAGAGAATATTATTAATAATAATAATAAATTGTTTAAACAATCACTCTTGTCAACAAGCATAGACTATTACTTCCCTCTATTTGAAAATTGGACAACAAGTGGCAATTTGTTGAAAAAAACTCCGTCTACCTAACTCCATTCTATGAGGAAATAGCTAAAAACAATAATGAATTGTTTAAATAATGTATTTGAACATCTAATGGTCAGTATAAAATAGTTTTTTATATGCCAGAAACAATTTTCATTTTAAAAACCTCGAAAAAAGTCATAATTAGCGCTAAAAACTCGAAAAACTCATTTTTTCACTCATAGGGGTTTTTGAGACCCTATAAAATAGACTTATGGTGTGAATTCGAATTAATTTCTTAAATGTCCCCATAAAAAATTTTTTAAAAAATCTGCCCGCTTCGCGGCTGCATTTTCATCACGCGTTACGCGCGCCGCTCGCTGCGCTTGCAAGTTTGAGCGCGCGTATCGACAACAGTAATTTAATGATTGTGAATTCTCTTTTGTTAAAGCTCCTTCGGCTTTAACGAACACATTCTCATCACGTATCTCGTGCTTCGGATTCGATTTCATCCCTGAAATTTTATATCATTCCCATAAATGTATATTATTATAATTCGTAACTTGCATTGGTATTAAAACGGAGGAAATTTCATTGTCCCGTTTAAAAAATTTGAAAATATCTTTTACAATTCATGTTGAATTCACCTTAAATTATTATTAGTTTATCCTAAATTTGTTTACATTCTTCTAAATTTACTTAATTTTATTCATTCTATAAAATTTTTATTTTATTCATCTTGAAGTCTTTAAAACTCACCATCAATTTTGAGGCATTTGATAAAATTCTTTTGAAGTTTCTTTAATTTTTCCCTGATTAATTTCAAACTCTTTTTTGAATTTATTGAATTATGATTGTACAAAATGTAGAACTGATTTATTTTGAAAGTGGTTAGATTAAATAAGTTTGTTTTGGAAATGTTATATTAAAATTTTTTTAACTAATTGAAAATTGTACATCTCAGTATTTTTTCAAATATTATTTTTATTTTATAAGATGTTATCTTAAAACTATTCAGCTTCTACGTTTTTAATTTTTTAAAGAATGGTTACGTATCAAATTCCTTGATTCAGAAAGTGCGCTGTTAATACTTTGAATCATAATTTTTGTTTATTTTTCATGTTTTGAATTTGAAAATATAAATGAGAAAAAAACCTTTTTAGAGACTAAAAAAATACTGATAAATTTTGGTATGCTAAAAGTTAAAAAAACGGCCTGTCGTATGAAAAACATAGGTGAAGGGAATTTTGTAGCTCCGTTTTGGAATATACGCCCTTATGAATATTTTCATTTATTTTGTGCCGTTTCTCCAAACTGTCAATTTCATTATTTATAATGTTATTTTTTACGATTAAATTGAAAACCACGCATTTTATCAAGATATTATTTCAAAAAAATTTTTAGATTTTTTTGGGTTAAAAAACCTTTCTCTTATATCTTGTGTCATTTTACCAAAAATGTAATTAAAAATTTTTTATTGTTGTCATTAAAGATTAAAATAGAAACTACCAATCAGATTAAAAAAACTATTAATAAAAATTGTTGTTTTCTACTTTCGATAAAAAAAATGTTATCTATTTATTTTTTTCTAGCTTGTGTCATGTGTCGAAAAATTTAATTTTTGTATTTTCACTGCTTTTTTATAAATAAAACAAAAACTACGTGTCCTATAAAAAAGTGATTAACAACAAATTTATAGATATTTTTTGGGTGCATAATGTTTGTCTTATAATTTTTTTCCTATCAAGAAGATTAATTAATTACCAAAAGATTAATTTGTTACCAAAAAAGAAGAACTTTTAACAAAATACATAGATTTTTAGATAAAACATATCGATTTTCAACTTAAAATAGAATAATAAAATTTAAGTTAAAATGTCCAATAAAATAAATTTTATACAAAAAAATCTAACTTTCTAGGAAATTGTTAAATTTTTAGTTGAATAGATTAATTTTTAATTTTTAAAATAAAATTGTTGACAAAATGTTTATATCATCAAATACATTGGATTATGTTTCAAAGAAATAGTTAAATTTTAATACGAAAATAAATTTTTAGCAAAACATGAAAAAGTTTAATCATTTGTTAAAAAATTAATTTACCATAAAAGAAATTCCATTAAAATAGTTAACTTTCTTATAAAAAAATTAATTTAAAGCCGCAATGATGAAATGCAAAAAATTGATGCCCTACCTCAAATTATAATTTAAACAAAAATACATGAATTTAAAACCAAAGGTAAAATAATTGTCAAAATAGTTCAATTTTTAACGAAAAGACAAATTTTGAACAAAAATAATGATTTCTCATTAAAAGAATTATTTTTAACAGAGAAGAAAATAATTTATTACTATAACAGATGAAATTTCAACAAAAGACATGAATTTTTAAGAAAAAATTGAATCTGTAAAAAATCGTGGATTTTTCACTTGAAAATTAACTAGTTGAATTTTGTGTAAAAAAAGAAATGGTATAATTAGAATTTAGTTGAAATTTTTAATTTTGAAGTAAAAAGTATTAATTTTTATTCCAAAAAAAAAGTTCCAGAAAAAGTGGAATAGGGAAAATTTTATTAAAAACAATAATTTTTATGTAAAAAAACAAACAAAGAAATAAGTTGAATTTTCAACCAATTACATAATTTGCTAACAAAAAAGATAAAGTTTTAACAAAAAGCATTAATTTTTAACCAGATAGTGTAATATTTAACTGAGAAATATAAAGATTCAACTTAGAGGATTAATTTTCTACAAAAAAATAAAATAAAAATAATTTTTTACTAAAAAAGATTATTTTTCGACGAAATGGTTACATTTTCAGTTGAAAAACATAATATTTAATTTAAGAAAACGATATTTTGAAAAATTAATTGAATCCTAGAACAAAAAAGATTACTTTTCCACCAAACTGTATAAATTTTATGAAAAAATGGATTTTCGAAAAAAATATAATAAACAAATTATCAGTCGAGTAAATTAATTTTCAATAAGAGAGTTAAATTGTCAATGGAAAATATTAATTTTGAACCAAAATACATTTCTTTAAATATGAATAAACTTTACAACTGGGAGATAAATAATAATGCAAAAAAAAGTTTCTTTTTAAATTTATTTTCAAGATTTTTAGAGAAAACAATCATTAAAATGTTCAGAAGGGGCCATGCAGAAATTGCGTAAGACGATTCGGGCGGACGAATTTAAAGATATTACGAAATAATTGTTTTTTACTAAAGAAAATTTTAATTAATTTTTATAAAAAAAATATGTGTTTTTAACCAATTAGTTTATTTTTCAACCAAGAAGATTAATTTTTTACTAAGAAAGACGAACTTTTAACAAAAGATACGGATTTTCAGATTAAAAAAATAAATTTTAAACTTAAAATAGAATGATAGAAGGTTAGGTTAATTGTCTATTATTAACCAAATAAAATGAAGTTCGAATCAAATTCTTAAAAGTTTAGCAAAACAAACGAATTTTTGAACCAGAAAATTAATTTTCGAAAAAAAAAGTTCTACGAAATAGTTACATTTTCAGTTGAATACATTTATTTTAAACTTTTTGAACAAGATTTTTGACCAAATAGTTGTATCATCAAATACATTAGATTCTTTCTCAACGAAATGGTTAAATTTTATCACGAAAATGAGCGTTGAAGAAAACATTAAAAAAAATCAAATCACTAGTTAAAAATTTTTGCCCAATAAAAAAATTCACTAAAACAGTTAACTTTTGTATAAAAAAAATTAATTTGAATCCACAATGATGAAATCTAATATAGGTTTCTTAGTAAAGAGAGACAAAAGATTACATCCAAAATGTTGAATTTTCAGATAAAATGAAAACATTTCTACAAAACATTTGAATTTTCAACCATATTTAATTTTCAAATGAATGGTTTAATTTTATACAAAAATAGTTAAAATTTTAAGCTAAAACAAATGACTAACATAACTGTTGAATTTTCAACAAATAATTCAAATTGTCAACCAAATAAAAAATTTCCGACACAAGTTCCACGTTCATATAATTAACAGAATTTATTATATCTTTGTTCCTTCTCTAGGTTTTAAAAGTTCAGAAAGATTAAGGGCATGTGATACTTGGAAAATTATCGACTTTGTTAGTGTCAGGTTCCTTTGGATTTTTTAAATTTCTTGTAAAAGTGATTGAAAATAATTATTTATAGTATTTTTAATATTTCGTATTTCTTTTTCTGGGAATTCATATGATAATATAACTTAAAAGTACCTAAATTCTCACCATCGCATTGTGGTTATGATCCAAGTCAAAACCTTCTCGAAGGCACCACTACTCAATCACTTGCAACGAGAAAGTGAAGAGGAATTCCAGCGCCAATCCAGTTTAAATTATAACTACAATGTAGTAGTTACAATTTATGTATTTATAGGTTATATAATTATATGAATTCCCAGAAAAATACATACACAATATTAAAAATATTATAAATAATTTCTTAAAGATGTAAGTTTTTTGTTGACTAGCGTGAGGTAATAATATTGGGTCGATGGAATGACATTGTTGATCTACTAGTCGTGATATGGTACTTAGTTTTTTATTAAAAAAAAAGCTTTCGCTTGGTGTCACGAAGCCTTATCAGGGATACGTATGGAAGTAAACTAGTTACCTAGTGGAAAAGAATTTTTAAAGATAAGATGTGTTCGTTAAAAATGTTAGGGAAAGATGTTCTATGTGATTATGTGTGTTATTCTACTTACATTTGTCGTTATAATACTAAATTAAGATAAGCATTATTGGAGCTTGGTTACATAAGTCTTCTTTATAAAGGTGAGGTTCAGAAAGACTTTTTAAAGAATATACAGGGTTCGTTATAAAAGTAATGCGCATGGATATTTTTTGACGCGACTATACCACGCAGTGACCTCATCCAGGCGGCAAAATGTGGAGGGGGGTCTTACCGACACAGTGTGCTTGGCGGCAGTTGGCTCCGAGCTCTGGGAGTGAGTGGAAGTGACTTCGCGCAAAAGGTGTTTTCGAAACGTGTAACACGGCTTCATGGAAGGTTGGATCGAGCAGCGGTACGCGATCAAGTTTTGTGTGCGCTTGGGCAAGAATGCAACCGAAACCTACGGTATGCTTCGAGAAGTCTTCAAGGATGACTGTATATCAAGATCGCAGTCAGGACGCTGGCATAAGGCATTTTTAGGGGGTCGAACATCGACATTAGTACATTTGCAGTGTACAGGATGATAACGCAAGATTTGGCGATGAGAAAGGTGTGCGCAAAGCTGGTACCAAAAGTGCTCACTCAAGAACAAAAGGACCTCTGAGTTTTTCGCTGTCAAGAATTATTGGAATTGATAGAAAGTGACCCTGAATTTATGAACACTGTCCCCCCCTTGAAGCAAGACCTTAAGGGCCACCATTGTGGGACTTTGGACTACGCTAAAGCCCATGTTACATCATTTTTGAAGGCCATGCCGGCCGAGGAGTTTGCGGCCCCTTTCGACGCATGGAATTCACGCCTACACAAGTGTATCTCGTCCAAGGGAGACCACTTTGAAGATTTTTGAAGCTTTTGTACCAGTGAGATAAATAAATTTTTTTCCGGAACCCATGCGCATTTCTTTTATAACGAACCCTGTATTATTGTTTTGGTAATTAAATAAGATAAAAGAAGTACGATACTTCCTCCTGGACATGCAATGGATTTCAGTGTTAAAAATTAATAAAATTGTGGGCAGCATTCCTCATCACCATGACTGCATATCCAGGCGTGAGGTTAAATTGTTGGAAAATTAAAGATATAGCCGGAAAATTTGTTTTTATAACATAGATAATATAAATATTTTAAACGTTGTTAGTCGATAGAATTGAACTATGGTATATATTTTAAATCTATTTAAAACGTCATAAATTCCTGAATATATGTATATCTAACTCAAATATTTCTGAAAATTAAAAAGTTCCATTTAAAATTCAAAAAAGATTACCTTATAATCTACGACATTTTTTTAGAAATTTTTAAAAAATTTGTTTATTTTGAATCTCTTTAATTCTAATTAATATTCTTCGCATTTACTTAATGTTTTATTCATTTATATTTTGAAATTTGACGAAAATGAAACACTTATTTTCAAAATCTTCTAAGTTCTTTTACGAAAGTTTTGGAAATTGTTTGATATGCTTGAAAATCTTTTTAATTTCTTTTTGAAGTTCATTTTTTCGAAATAAAAAATTATTTAAAATTTACATATGAATTTAAGGAAAATTACTTTCTTTTAATTTTTTCAGATTTTTTTGGCTGCTTGTACGCCAAAGGATTATTGCACAATAGAATATTTAACGATTAAGCTAATTATTTTCTCATCAGTTAAATTCAAATTGTTTAAATAATTTCTAGCTTATTATTGCTAGTATCTCTGCATAATTTTTCAAATCATTATGTCTAAAATGGAAGCGTTAGGTATCGAGCTTGTTTCATTGCATGAAGCTATTATGCGTACAGAAATTAATGTTAAGAAACTCGCATGCAACAAGCGAAATAAGACAACTTGCATACTTTTGTGTCAAATGTTGCGGTAGAAGCTAGACACTCGACGCGAGAAAACGTTAATCAGTAAAATTATACTATTCCCAAATTATCTAAAATTACGTTGCCTGAATTTTCTGGAGAAATGTTTTGTGATCTTTTTTTTAAGTCTCTTTTTAAATTTGTTGAGTTTATTTTCAAAACTTGGTATGCACACCGGAGCGATACACATCATCAAAACAACTAGAACCAAGTTACTAATAGCGCCGCCGCGCCGCATGACCGTTTCAACGAATTGACCATTTTCAACTCTCAGTGACAGGATGTTAAGTGCTACCGACAGCATCGATACGACAGAGATCTACATTATCGAAATGACAATAATCTTAAAAGCAATCCTAACTTCAAAATAGTCCACATGCATACAATTTTTGTTTTGCCAAATTCATTTTTTTTATTATCCATAAAAAAGTATCCCGGGACGACAGTTATAATATTTTATAGTATCTCTGAATTTAGTTTTTAAAATTTTCATTCTCGTGGAAAAAAAGCTGAGGGAACTGAACGTAATTTACCAAACGACGAAGAATCACATTCCCTTAAGGTATCTTACATACATGTTATGAGGCTGAAAATGTCATAAAAACGCTTAACGTAATTTGCGAATGACCCGTGAACTTTAACTTATCGGAAATTCCCATAACTTTTCCGACCTTTCATAAAATTCCTAATCTGTAGCAACCCTATATTTAAAACTCTTTCATATCTCACTTCAACAATTAAAAGCGATTTCGTCCCTCAGGCGTGAAGAACTTGTCATAGCATGGGGACACACAGAAGTTGCATTCTGGCGTGACGACAAACTCTTTTTCGTAGACACGTATCGACAGACTCTCGGTTGCTATCATACAAAAGCTAGACATGTATTCCACTTTCGTATAGGTAAGCAAACACTTTTTATTTTTTCAGCCTTATTAAAATTATTTTAAATCGTCAAAATTTTAAGAGTTTCGTAGCCCTGGCTTATACTCTTCAGATTTTAGGCCAACTGTCTGTCCGTCCAACGATCATACTTCTCCTAAGCAGGGGAACTAAGAAAAACTCGCATAACTCAAATACACAACTCACAGAACACAACTCTCAACCAGCCCTTTGCATCGACCATGTATGTGTATGCAGTAGTAGGTCCCTTACGATCCGTAGGGTAAATGCCAATGAAACTAATCCAACAGGTGGTACCCCGATCAGTTGGTCTGGATTTTGCATTGAATTGCATTACAAAAGGAAAAAAAAATTAAAAACTTAATGTTGTTACAAATAGAGAGAAAAAAATATTATGAAGAAATAAGAGTTATTATGATCCCACGATGGCCCTGGGGCCCTTATAGGTTTAAAGCTCCACCATCTCACCATTTAGGCCGTGACTGCGAAGGCGGCCCGGAGATTAAATATGGTAAACGATAGCAGTATCTCGACAGTTATGTGGATACCAGTTGAATTCGCGAGGAGGCCGACACTGAACATACACAGGGATAAGATTTCCACTCGTAGCTAGCTATTCGACAAGAAGTACTGAGTTAGGCTATTCATGAAAGAGGAATGGGATAACTTTGAGACACACCAGCCCAGTGATGGAGACAATTGGTTTACAGATGGGAAGTGTATATCATAGAAGGAATGGAATGGGCTTAACAATTGCGATGGGGTCCTGCTCCACGGTCCTAAAGTCTGAGATTATGGCCATGCTTTAGTGCACCTACAAGGCAATGAAGTATGACAATAAAATAAATATTCGCATAAGCTCTGATAGCAGGGCTACTATGAAAGTGTTCGCACAAGGAAATACGTGTGCAGTATGCTGGAAACGGCTCACGCACGATCCGTCCTTGCACACACACAGACCGCCAACCAATGACGTCTCGAGTGGCGGTCCGAATATGCGAGCGGTACGTAGCCAGTCCGCACCACAGCAGCGCGACAGATAGCGCATGATTGGTTGGTACTCTGTGTGCGTACACGGCCGGCTCGTGCGTAAGCTGTTTCCAGCATACTGCACACGTATTTTCTAGTGCGAATACCTTATTGGCCCTGCATGGAACAACGAACACGTCGCTACTAGTATGGGAGTGCTTTGAGGCAATGAATAAGCAAGCCTCAGAATTTCTCCTAGACGACTCAGTTTTCCCCTAGATGCAAAAAGTAGGGAAAAGTTTAGGGATTTATGGTCAAGCAGGACATAAAAAAATTGTCTGCACGAGACAATTGACTAGGTTCCCCTTATGGATTTTGAGCCACCGAATCCAGATTCGGCCTCAGAATCGATCTTGCACGTATAAGCTTTCCCCTAGATGCAGAAAATAAAGAAAACCCTAGGGATAACTTGAACGTTATTTGCATAATGCCAGTATATGCGAAAATAGGTACATCGATATTATATTCTTAAGTGCGACAATTTGTAGAAACTTGATTTGTACTCAGAAGTTTTTTAGTGTGCCTTCTATTTCCGCTAGCTTGGGTACTTCTAGGGAAATTTAAGGGCCTTCTCAGATTATATAGCTTTACACGGAAAAAACAATAAAAACCTAATAATCTTTACAGTTATACGTTCGAAATCAGTCACTTGTCCCGTGCAGACAACTTTTTTTTGGTGGTCCTGTTTGACCAGAAATTCCCTAGGGTTTTCCCTACATTTTGCATCCAGAGAGAAAATGGAACAAACCTGAAAAATTTGGGGTTCATATTTAAATTTAGTACGCGAAACTGCAAGGGATATTGCATTTTTGTTTATTTCTCCCTAAAAAATCTATATAATATGAGAACGACCTTCAATTTCCCTAGAGTAACCCAAGCTAGGGGAAATGGAAGGCACACTGGAGAATTCCTGTGTACAAATGAAGTCTCTATCAATCGCGGAACTTCAAAATATAACATATATTTCTCTATTTTCGCGTATACTGGTATTATCAAAGTAACGTCCAGAATATCCCTAGGTTTTTTCTATTTTCTGCATTTAGTGGAAAACTCAGCTGTGTACGAGAAGTTTTGCGGCCAGATTTGGGTTTTACGGCTCAAAATCCATAAGGGTAGCCTAGTCACTTGTTTCGCTCATGCAAATTTTTTGTATGCCCTCTGTGACCAGAAAATCCCTAAGTTTTTCCCTACTTTTTGCAACTAAAGAGAAAATAGTAGCAGCTCTAAAAAATTATTGGTTAAATTCATTTTAAGAGCGCAAAACTGCACAGGAAATAGCATTTATATTATTTTTTGCTTTATAAGTCAGTTTAACATACGCAAGACCTTCAATTTCCGTAGATTTATCCTAGCTAGGGGAACGGTAAGCACACTGGGGATTTTTTTTGTTTGAATTTGATCTATAAGAGTCATAACACATGAGAATATGACACCAGTACGTGCAAATTTTTTTGTGTGGCCTATGTGATTATTGTTTAATAATTAATTATCTAACTTTAATTAAATTATTTCTCATTAAACATAATATGATAAAATAGTCGTGAAATTCAAGGTGTCTGAGAAAATAGCGAAAATGTCTATTTTTTTAAACTTTAAAGTCAATTAGGGAGGCTAAAAATATTTTCACGGAATTATCACTATAGAAGTGTAAATCGGCTGGCTTCAAAATATTTGTATGAAATTGAAATTTCTCGACGTTGCTGTCATTACCTGACTTTTTCAAGCAGGATCTATACATTTCCGATCCATGTTTTCGGCACTTATTATTAAAAAACAAAACTTTTACCAACATCAAAAGCTTCACTAGGCTACAATTTTTCAATATAATGTTTATAAAATTCTCGCAAACTAATTATTTTTTTATCATTTTCGAAATCTTTGCATTAGATGTCAATGCAAAATCCAGACCAACTGATCGTGGTGCTACCTATTGGTTTAATTTCACCACCGCTTCCCCTCCGGATCGTAAGAGAACAGAAAAGTGGGGGCGATGCATGAAGGACCTCATAAAACAAGTCGGCTTTACACCGATGAGCGGGAGGTTAGCTAAACGTGCGTAGAACTTTTGGGGAGGGGAGCGGCGAAACTTTAGCTTCGGAGACAGCGTGAAAGAAGTACTACCAACTCGAAAAATTCAAATACGCCAACTGTTCGAAGTTGTCAGTATTGCAGGACATCAAAAGTAAAGTTGGCAACGTCTTCTTCACGATATTTTCGAGGCGAAAAATTTCCACGATCCAACATTTCTACGCACGCGTAGCTAAATTTCCGCCCGTTAGTGTTAAACCGACCCAAGTCCTCAACTCACAACTCAGGGAAGCCATGGGTGAGAAAATAGTGGAAGTGGCGAGAAATTTGGGAGAAGTAGATCAGAAAGAAGTTTTGGGCAGAGAGTGAAAGGGAGGGGTTACTCACAGAGAAATCTGGAATATGTTAATGCTTCGTGAAGTGAATGCTCCACGCTTAACGAAATATTGTCAAGATTTCTAATAGTTCCTCAAAGAGTTCTCCTAAGATTTACCATACAGCGCAGCAATCTGATATTTTTTAGTGACTGGCCCCTCGAGTCAAAGCGAAGGTTGAAGTTTTGGGTGGGGAAGTGGTGAAATTTAAGGGAAGTGGGGGAGGAAATGGATTGGAGAGGACATTTAAAGGCTTATTAAAGTGCTTATAGGCTACGAAACACTTTTTTCTTAAGCCTATGCTTCGTCTAATCACTAATAGCAATTTCTTTCGTAGCTTCCTGTCATGTCCTGTCTTTTGCTGCTCCTGTTCAAGGCGAATCCGACAAATTTGTGGTGGGTTGCGATGCAAACATTTTAATTATCAAATGGGATAGCTCCACCATTGGGGAAACTAGTAATCATTACTTATTAGGATCACTGCAAAACATTCCTAATGACCCCCTTCCTAATGGCAACAGAGTGGGTTATGGAAGTGTCGATTACGAGGGCAATCTATGGTTTGGTAAATAAAATATATTGAATTTAAATTGAGATTTTAAGTTAAATAAGACGAAGGAAAAACTTATAAAAATGCGTTCTGCCGGAGGTGGATAATACTGAATTAACTTTATAAACAGATTTACTCCGGATCATCTAGGATTACTCTGGATTGCATATATATATTTTTTGAATTTCATTAGATATTAAGGTATAAATTTTAAACAAAAAAAGTAAAAGTTAATATTTCAATAAAGAAAATATGTTTTTTTTTTTTAATGAAAAGTCGTCTCATTTAATCAAAAAGGACGAATTAAAAAAAAGTAGATGAATCTTTAACCAAAATAAAAAACGAATTTCCAACCAAACAGTAGACTTTTCAACCAAGAGTATATTTATGACCCAGATTTTCAATTTTTATTCGAATATGAATTATAAAGCTATAAATTAGGAAAATAATCTTCTATGAAAAAATTTATCAATACAATAATTAAATTTTCAATCGAGATGATAAATTTTCTACTGAAAAATCGATATTTTAACAAAATATATAAATTTTCAACCCAGAAGATTATTTGTTCACCAAAAATGAAAACATTTCAATAAGAAAGATTAATTTATAAAAAAATAGTTTTCACTAACCAAATAATTACATTTCCAACTAAAGGCGTGAATTTTCAACTCAGAAGTTAATTCTCTAGCAAAAGAGACAAATTTTCAATAACCTAGATACATTCTCAACTAAGTAGTTATATTTTCAAATAACAAAATTTAATTTTCAACCATATTTATTCACCTTCAAACAAAAGACCAATTTATAAGAAATTGAATTAACTGTCAAACAAAAAATTCAATTTTTAAACTGAAAAAAATGAATTTTCAAGCAAGAAGACTAATTTTCTATAAAAAAAAAAATTATTTCAATGAGACAGATTCAATTTTCAAAAAAATTCTTTTCTCTAACTTACTTGAAATTTCTACTAAAATATTTTAGTTTTAAACCACAAAAATTACTTTTTTTTAATTAGTAAATTTTGAACCAAATAATTAAATTTGCAACCAAAGACGTGAATTTTCAAATAAGAAGAATAAGTTTCTTTCAAAAAAGACAAATTTTCAACAACCTAAATACATATTCAGCCACTTATATAAATTTTTACGTTATAAAAATAAATTTTTAACTACCAAACTGAAAATATTTCAATAAGAAAGATTACATTTTTAACAAAAAAATACTTTTCTCTAAAATAGTTGAATTTTCAACCAAAAAAGTTTTTTTTCCAACTAATTACGAAAAAATTTTGTTTAGCATTTAATTTTTAACCAAATGATTAAATTTACAATCAAAGGCGTAAATTTTCATTTCAGAACATTAATTTTCTGTCAAAAATGATAATTTTTTAACAACCTAAATACATTTTCAGCCACGTAGTTGAATTTTCAACTATTTTATTCAGATTCCACCAAAAAAGGCAAATTTTTAAGAAGGTGCATTAACTTTTAACCAAATAATTGTTTAATTGCAAAAGTTTAATTTATAATAAAAAATGGAATGGTTAAATTTCTAGTTAAATAAAGTATTTGTCAACTGAAAAGATGGGTTTTCAAGCAAGAAGATTAATTTTCTAGAAAAAAGATAATTTTTTAACAAATAAAGGATACTTTCAACCAATCAGTTGAATTTGGAACAAAACAATCTCCGTTTACATTTAAATGGTGTTAGTTAGTTTGTCATTTGGAAAAAAGTAATTGTAAAAAAAAGAATTCTTAATAAGATACGAGTTTTCGCCTGAAAGTAAATTAGTTTTTAAGAATAAGCAATGAACAATTTTCAACAAAATCGTAAAAAAAAACTATTTAGAGTACCTGCGTAATTTAAAGTGCTTTGGATAAAAAAATCAATTACTTGGATCACTACTAGCATTATTTCGAATTAACTGGATTAGAAGCAGATTAAAAGTCGATTACTTGATATTACAATACAATCATTTCAATATTCAGGAAATCTCTGGATGACAAGTGGATATCTCTAGATTATAAGTAAATTACTTTTAATTTCAAGCGATCTACTCCGGATTGGAAATTTCGGATAACCGATCGCTCCAGCGCATTACTAAAGTTGTTTCCTCTTGGTTAATTATTATATTTAACATTGTTTATGATATTCCAGCGACGACTAATGATTTTCCGTACAGTCATGAACTGAATTTAGGAAGTGTGTACTTTATGGATAAGCATGCGGAGATTAAAAAAAAAATTGTGGAACTTCGTTCGGTCACTGGTGGATTCACGTGGGACCTTCTTCGCCCTAGAGGACGCTCAAGTGCACGTCCACGTCCTCACACATTCATTTACGCCGATACTCTGAACGTTAAAATCGTAACCTACGATGTGAAGAAACAATCTGAAATTTTTGGTATGCTATTCCGAGAGAAAATTATGATTCTTTGAAATTCCCTACCTGCAGTTTAATCTCTAATAAAACACCAAACTCTCGGTTCCAGTTCAGTGTCGGAGGTTGTGTTCAAGTAACCTTGGACTAAATTCGGGGTGATCAAAACGGAAAAAGTCAGGGCCGCCTGAACTGATTTCAAAAAATGCTTGACTCAGTACTCACGCATTGCGTCCCTTCTAAGCCGACTGTTGCAACCGCTCTCTCATTTCTGCTCTATGAAACTGTCTGAGACAGAAGGTCGAGGAAAGCCCAGAACGGGATGTCTGAGAGAGAGAGAGAGAGAGAGAGAGAGAGTTTGGTGTACATTTTACAGACAAAGTATATAATCCAGGCATTACATATAATTTCTAGGCATTATATATAATGCCTGTCCACTTCAGGCAAAGTTTATAATTGAATATTTATTATATACTTTGCCTAGGCTAAATATATAATCCCTAGGAACTATATATAATGCCTGGCATGAGATAGGCATTTTGATTTGATGGCAAGGAATTACAATGTTCATCATATTATGAGTTAGAAAAAATTCAAATCTAATAAAATAGTTAAGAGATTCGTGGCAAGCGACTTATCAAAAATTATTTTCAGGCGTTTTTTTTGTTATTTTCAAAACTGCCATTTTTTAGAGAGTTTTAGATCTATAGAAAAGATCTTGAATCAAGGCAAGAATAAGGTGTCCACATTTATACCTATACTAATTTGTCTTTCGATTTTTTGCGGTCAAATCCGCTCCCATTTTTCCAAAATTGTTTGTTTCAGGGAAAAATAAATTCCATATATGTTTAAAATCGGGCAACATCAACTAGTGCCCCCGGGCTTTTGAAATTTTTATGGGGTTTTAAAGGAAAAAATAAGTACATTTTATTAACTTTTGGTAAATTAAAACTTGGCCGCCTCTTAAGGAATGTTTAAGGAATAATTTACACCCAAACATTTATAATCTTGACGCTCCGAAACCGCTTGTATTGTGCCCGGAGATGCTCTACAAAATGCAAAATATTATTTTTATGTCAATAATGTTGATTAATTTTCAGAATAATATATCTGGCTTAAATGAACATATTTCAAGATTTACAGGATGAAGAAATTGTTTAAATGATTACAAATTGTATGAACAATTGAAAAATACCATAAAAAATATTTTTATAATTCTTTAATTGTCTTATTAGCATAAAAAAAACGCGGGAAAAATGGTTTAATAAACAAAAATTGTTGAAATAATTATTTTCTAAATATGCCAACTTTTAAAAATTATTATTGAAATTCATCAACTGTAATAATATGAAATTCGTGAATTTTTGTGACTTATCAAAAGAGTTTCCACTTGGTCAGCAAAATACAGTTTATAATGTTATAAGCAAATTAATAAACAAAAGTAATTTTTCGGGGGATTTTCCACGTTAAGCTAATTAAAATCCATATATTTGATAAAAATGAAAGTAAAATTCAATGATGGGGAACCATAAGGGCTAAACCACTAAATTTTCAAAATTTACTTTTTCTGCTTTTTGTATTGTCCAATCTCTTCTACGTATTGTGCTTTTTTCATAAAGTTAAAAAATTGAATTTTACTCTTTTCAATAAAATAGAAAAGTTTCTCAAAAGGTTGAAAGGCGTACAAGTTATAAGAAAAAAGACTTTTTTAAAATTTCATTTAGAATCGTCAATATTAGGTGAATCGCGTTAAAACTTGAATTAACTATTACCTTAAATTACTTAAAAAGTGAACAGAATGTTAAATAATTACAAAAAAACACAACTTTCTAGCATTATTCGAAGACAATTTTATTGAAAATAATACTAAATTGCTAGAACTATTACGTTTATCTACTTGAATTAATTATTACCTTAACTAATTAAAGAGTTAAAGATAAATTTAAAAATTCGGAAAATCCTGGCTTTGCAGGGCTTTTAAAGCACATTGTTAACTATATTTAAAAAAAGAATTTAAAGAAATTCAAAAGTGGATTTTTTTTCTTCAAAAATCGAGTTTAAAACATTTGTTTTTGAAAAGTAGAAAAATTTGTTAAAATTTTCAATTCTACATTTTTTTCAACTGCGCCTTCCTATGAGTAATTTAAAGAAATATATTTTAATTTCATGGAAATCATCAAAGAAAGGAAAGTTCAAAAAAGGAAAAATTGCACTGAAATAATGGAGAATATTTATTTAAACTTTTTCTGGTCTCTTCTGGGCATTATATATATTGCCTAGGAAATCTGTATAATAACAGTATTACATGCTTTCACTGGGCGCTTTTGGGCATTATATATAATGCCTAGGCATTATATATACTACCTAACAGAATCCTGACCAAGTGTGTAATACTCTCTATAATACATATTTCCTAGGCATTATATATAATGCCCAGAAGAGACCAGGAAAAATTTGTAATAGATATTTTATATTCGAGAAATTTCTGCATTTTTTAAATTAAAATTATTCTGGCGATTTTTAAAATATGAAGAGCTCTTTTTATTATTTAAAATGAAATGCATTCAAAGTAGTAGTCGTTGAAAAGGAATTTTAACCAATTTTTTAAATTTTGGTAAAAGATAGTTTACTCAAGTACCCTAAAAGGTTTGTAAATATAAAAATGAGATTTCTCTGAATTTTCAAGATACAATTAAAAATGCATTAAAATTTTTTTTTCTTCTGTATTTCATTTGTTTGAATACGATTCAAAATTAACTTTTTGAATATGAGCCCCAGATGTCTGTTTTATAGGGTCCTAAAAAATAATATCAGTGGAAGTTGGATTTTGCGAGTATTTGGCGCTAATTATAATTTTTTTGCTGTCTAAAAGTCTAGAAAGAACTTCTGTAATTGAAAAAATTAATTTTTTTTTGTTAAATAATAAATGGGGAAAATCATTCAAAAATAATCGCCTGTCAAAAATTACTTGAAAATTCAAAAAGCCCTAATATAAGAAGAAACTTCAACGTCTGATAAAAGTTGTAAATTATAAATTGATGATTACATTCATGTTTTTCTTACGGGACAAGGTTTTTTTCAATGTTCTTGAAAAACAATGTTTCCAAACAATATTTCTTAATGCGTAGAAAACAAATTTCATTCTGAATCAAAATATCATTCCAGTAGGCCATGTTTGTATAAATAACGAGTGAACTTTAGTTTAATCCTATAAATGTTCTCCAATTCATCTGACCCTTCTTTTAATACATCATTATGTTCGAAGGCAAGATTATATACATTATTTGTCACGTTCCGGGCATTATATATGATACCTAGGGATTATCTAGACTGCCCAAGCAACATTAATAATAAGTATGAAATCAAATATTTTTCCTAAAATGCCAAGGTATTATATATGATGCCTAGGGATTATATATAATACCTGAATTATATACTTTGCCTGTAAAATATGAAGAAAAAAACGCAATGTGGTCACTGAAAAATATAATCTTTTCCACACACAAAAATACGAGTATTAAACAAAATAAATTAATATTTAACTGAAAAATATACATTTTTGTAGTTACAGTAGAATAATAATAATTTTAGTTTTAAAAAACCTACCAAATTTTGACCAAAACGAATAAACAAAAAATTCTATTGTAATCTGAAAAAAATTTTAGACAAAATTATAAAAGAGGAAAGAAATTTTTTTTTAGACTACAATATAATTTTTTGTTTTTGTTTATTCGTGTGGTTCCAATTTGGTCGTTGGATTCTAGTTTTTAACAGGAGTTTGCATCAACTTAAGTTTTAACCAAAGAGATTGAATTTACCAAAAAAGATATATAATATATAATAAAAAAACTTTGAATAAAAGGGTAAATTATAATGTTTTACGGAAATTCCCTGTTCCAAAATAAAATAATACCTACATTGATTAAAAATTTTATGGTCCACTTTGAATCCACCCTTAACTTAATTACAGCCTGTTAATTATGAGTTGGAGCGGAAATGTCAGTTTTTAGAATCTGACTTGTAACAAAATCACTATTTTTAGATAAAAGTGAACTAGCGATGAACTTGACAAAACATTTCGTACCCGGAGGACCAGGTCGTCTCGCAACTGACTCAAGGGGTTGGTACTGGGTGCCTCTTATTGGAGGGCATAGAGTAAGGCTTCAAATCTCTTTATAAAATATTTTTAAAAACAAAACTTTAAATAAATAGAAAATTTTGTTTTTTCCTCAGGTCGTTGAATTTAATCCATATACACAAAGGGTGGATCGAATTCTTAAAATGCCAGCAGCGAAAATCGGCGCATGCGTTTTCGGAGGTCCTAAATGGGACGTCTTATATGTGTCAACAATAGGATATGGAAATGCTGAAGAACAACGTCTAGCAGGGGATTATGGTGGTCATATTTACGCTATTTACGGCCTTGAAGTGACGGGAGTGCCGACAAGAGAGTTCGTTTTAAAAAAAACAGTGATACGCTCGGCCTCTATAGCGTTGGAAGATATCAGCTTCAGAGTCCAGAGTGGTAGAAGAACTTCCAACTGGGGGCTTTTTAAAGGTTCGGAAAGTTACGGTAGATTTGATCTCAATCACTGATTTATGAATTACAGAAGAGGACCAATATAAGAGCAGTTTCGGGGGTTGCCTTGCACTGTTGAATTAACCAGAAGTTTCAATAGTCGAACTTCCACATCCACAAGAGTACCCGCACCTGTGTGTATGACCGGGTACTACACTGATTTTCAAATTTATGATTCTTCAAACAAATATGGAATCATATTATTATATTTTAAAGCAGAAAAATATGCATTTAGGAATTTTCATACCAATAATAAAGGCTTTAAGTACTTCAATTAAAAGTCTAGATCATTCCTTTATTTATTTACCAAATTTCTCTCATGAAAAAAAACATTCAATATTAATCACAATAAGTTAGGGGGGGGGGGACTCGATGTGCGGCCCAGCAGACGTAGACTACTTCGCGTTATTCAAGATAACTTTGGATTGTATAGGATTATTTTAGATTACATAAAATCATTGCAAATGACTTCGCCAGATCTATAGACTTAAATGACTTTTCAACAAAACAAAAAAACAAAAACAATCATACGTGGTTACAACAAAATGGTTGAATTTTCAACCATCTTCAACTATCAACTAAATGAGTTAAATTTTCAGTTGGAAGATAAATTTTCAACTATAAAAGAAAAAACGATGCTTTAATCAAGTATTTTGACTACTAGATTAGGAACATAATTGATAGTTACATAAAATTAACTCAAATTCTTCTTTCAACGCTTGTCAGGGGAGACAGAGCGACACAGATAAAGTGGATTTTTGTCAATTGGACAATCGTATCTTCACTTTTGTTCTTTTGGCGAAAGTTAGGGCAGCTGACTATATTCGCAGTAGACTAACTTTAAGACGACCAAAAGTTTTAGCCGAAGGAATTTAGTACAATATTTGAATAAACGTTAACTATATTGCGATAATATAAAATTACGCGACTTAGTCAAGGTGGTTTGTACTTCTAAGATCGAGTTTACAGTATAACTGTTTAATAGGAAAAGACAATTGAAAAGGGTAGTTCTGATGTTTATATATGCTTGGAAATGCTAATTGACATGCGCGACTCTCGATATTGAGTTTCGGATGAATCGATGCGGATGACTAATATCTTCCATTTCATTCACCGCAACGGTCAGCAATCGTGACAACCCGAGGCAAAATCCTCATACTCGGCAAGTTTTTCCTGCATTCTCTGTCACGAAAAATAGAATTCTGCGCGAGGTTGACGAGAGCTTTTCAGTTCTCGTTTTTCCTCGAAAACGCTCGAAAATTGCGAATTTGGAAATAAGTACGTTTCAGCGAGCATTGAAGAGACTTTTGCGATATCCTAAGACTCCCTCCGTGCTCTGTCAAACCGAGTTCGCGACGATGATTTTAGAGTATTGAGCGAGCACGTAGCCAGGTTTAAAAAAATATTCAATGTTTCATAAGTGCTCGCTAAAGCCTCTTTAATGCTCGCGGAAGCCTATTTATTTCTAAATTCGTAATTTTTGAGCGTTCTCGAGGAAAAAGGAGGACTGAAATCTCCCTCCAACCTCGCGCAGAACTATATTTTTCGTGACAGAGCATTAGGGTGGACTTGCCGACTACAAGGATTCAGCCTCGGAAAAGGATTATTTAAACTAGCTTAATTATACACTCGAATTCCAAAGATAGGAAAAGATCGGGCATTAGAAACTCCAAAAATGCGCCCAAAAAAGGGGCTTCCACCCCTGCGACTTTTAAATTTCAGGGGTGATGCTTAAGAATGCATACAGGCCTAACACGCGAACGCACGCGTCGAATTCAAGAGAGCGTACCCTCGCGTGAGCCTAAT
Organism: Belonocnema kinseyi; assembly: GCF_010883055.1. Taxonomy (NCBI): domain Eukaryota; kingdom Metazoa; phylum Arthropoda; class Insecta; order Hymenoptera; family Cynipidae; genus Belonocnema; species Belonocnema kinseyi. The sequence goes on along the minus strand of NC_046663.1, from coordinate 7,124,539 downwards.
TTTCAACTAGGAGGCAAAAGGAAGGGGAAAAATTCATCTTGCTCCTTTGGAGTCAGGATGCTCGTATCTGTGGAGGGCTCTATTAATCCCGATTAGAAATCTATTACTCTTCATTAGAAGTGGATTATTAGTGCGGTTAACAATTGAATTTCTCCGAATTATTTGAATTACACCGAGTTGCAGATAGATTACTCAAAAATAAATCGCATTGCCAGTTCAGATAATCTTGCGAATCAGCAGAATACCAGAGATGTATTCCACTCAAAATTAATCACTACCATCCATAACAATGAATGAGAAATCCAGTTCAGTTGTATCCAAATTTATTAATTAAGGTTATGCAAAATGAAAAAAGTAAGTAATATATTATTTTAAAAAGAGTTAGTGTATAATAAGCTTGTGATCAAATATTTTATTCTTGCTTTTTTAAATGAAATAATAATAATATCGTCTGCGTAGAAATGACAAAGCATCGAATACACAACATTAATTTAGCAATTAAAAGGGAAGGTCGACCACGACAAATAGGGGATAGGGGCATTGTAGGTGTCAAAAAACTGTGTATTGTATGAATTATACAGTTGAGAGACTATTTTAACATCAAACCATATTTTGCGCTTCACAGCAGAATCTTTTAGCGGATCTTGACCACACGCCTTTAAACTTGTCCTCAAATGATGCTTTGAATATCATGGCAAAAGCCATAGAGGAATTAGAAATACAATGGAGACAGAAAGCTATCCACTGAGAGCATCCCAAAACGTTATCTGAACATGAAGTCGATAGTGAGGCATTCTATATTCGGCTGAGAAAGGGTGTTATGTATCCAGAAAGGGAAGGATTTGTCATTGTGATACATAATAAGATTTACCACACCATAGATGATCGCAAACACGTGTAACATAAGGATGTGTTTGAACGTGGCCGATTGTATAGAGATATCAACGAATCCATCGAGCACATTATTGATGACTGTCTCGTAATGGCTTAGAAAGAATATACGCACAGACATCGTGATGTAGTGGAATTATACATTAACAACTTGCCCTAAACTTAGGTCTCTTGCTATAATGGATGCTTTTCTGTAGATACATTCTAATGCCCTTTTTAGAAAAAGAAGATTGAATCTTATATTGGGATGTTACGACTTAAACAGATGATTAACTCCGAGTCAATCGATCTGAAATAGTCATACATCACTTAACCAAAGTTCACAGTCAACATATAAAAATAAAATCCATAAGTATAGCGAGTTAAGACATGACGTGAAGATCATGCAGAGGAATGTTAATCATGCATTTATTCACCTTGAACATTTAGGAGTCAATAGGGTATTGGTGGCAGCCCAAAGTGCAGTGCTGTTAAACACCTGTCGCATTGTAAGAAACGTTCTCCGGCCATCAGGAAGCAAGCGACTAAAAACCTGTGGAGGGACAGATAGTAACTCTAAGAAAGCATCCAGAGTAAACTAGTGCCACTTCCAACGCTTGCGGCTTCTCATAAATGTATACCTACATCATCACCGAAGATTTCAAGCATTGTATCAAATCAACTTACTAATCAAACTAATCAAACTGCTGGCCAGCAAAAACATCTGTGACAAACGGTGAACAGTGGACCATCAACTGCGCCTGCTGAGAATGCTTTAGCTAGCGTTAGCTATTTTCAGCCAACCACCTCGAAGGAAATACCATAGGAGAGCATCAAGTGTGCTACCACAATGAAAGAGGAATTGGTGCGTCTCTATCACGAGAGTGCAAAGTTTAAAACAAGAATGGGAAAAAGGATACAATTTAAGAACGGAATTTGCTGCAAAGGATCATAATATACAAAAAGTAGCAAAAAGAGATCTTATCGCTAATGTGAAGGACATTCGGACTTTTCTACACATCACAGAAGACCGAGATTCAGAACAGATTGCTTTCGACTGTTGAAATAGCTGCTATCAAAATGGAAGTGGAACAACAGCTTCCTAATGATGAACTTCATTCGGAAGATGTGAACAACGAAGACATGATTGAAGCAAAAAGCATAGGTAATAGGGTCAATGAAAACTAAGTATCGGATCCACTATTGTCAAATCCAGCTAATAATAACGATAGGGGGACCAATTCCACAGCAAGGCTTCACCTGCGAACTTGAACGCAACACAAACTGCGTCACTTAGTACGTGCATTCTATAAAAAGAGTCACAAAACTTTTTAACTCTTTTATCTGACTGTTGAAAAGCTTTGATGTTTTCAATAAAACAATTCTCAGCATCGAATGAATTTAACGCAGATATTAATGAACGCAGATAAACATTCTAGTAGTGACTTGTTCAAACTCTTAAATTTTTAAGAAATTCGATAATGGCGAAATGAAACTAAACTAGGACAAAAGTGACCGCGGGCCGCATTTCTCGCCTATCTAACTCTACATATATCTTTGCGTCACTAGTGAATCAGTTACTGAACTGGTTCTATTTTCTCACCATTTAAAATAATTTTGTATATTTTTTTATCACTCTTTCTTTCGAGAACCATAATTTTTGCTTTATGCACGTTGACTTCGATCCGTGCGCTCTTCATGCTTGGATTCAGTTTATTCAGGATTCTTTGTAAGCCTGCAACTGATTCTGCCATAAAAAAACTTATCAGCTGCAAACGCTATCCCACAAAACTTGTTCGTAAACATTATGAATAGCCATTAGGCTATAACGCTTCCTTATGTAACACTTTGCATAATATCTAACCAGTTACTCAGTTTCCCATTTACACTTTCATTCGATTTACTACTCGTATATATTGTTTTTTCTTCTTGCACATTTAAAAAATGTTGAAAATGATACCGAAATCAAGATCATTTTGATCAGCTGAAATGAATGATCGACTTTTGACATCATAATCATCTGATTCGAGTTTTTTTGTGAAGTCAAACCTATATGGCTGACGTTCTCAGAGTTCTCAGAAATGTGACATTAGAAAATATCATCTGTTAAGTGCAGTTGTGAGTTGCGTGCGGTTAGGTAAAATTTTCAGGTTATATTGTTATGACATCCGCGTCAAAAAGTAGCAGTTTTTTTGTTTAATCTGACAAATAAACCAAGCAATAAGATAAAATTGACCCTGATGGACAGATCATTATCATTTTGAGAGTCAAATAATCGCTGGCGCAAAATGCTCTACAACAAATAGCAGCATTTTTTGTTTAATGTATGGAGTCGCCATCTATATCCTACTCATCTTCATTAGATATAAGCGGCCCCTAAGTTACCAGATGTATGCGTTCGTTCATCTTATTCTAAAAATATATTCGCGCTTCCGGTTTCTGTAAGTTCTCCACTTTGATTAGCGCTTGTTTCGTTTTCTCGGATCTTGTTTTTTTCTAACCCTGATCTAAGTTTATTTTTGAGACCAAAAGTTAATGATCGACATTGTGTTAAGAACCTCTAATGACCCTTGTATCTTTGGCTGACGCTCTTAGTCTTTTATCCGCCACAACAAAGTACATTACAGAGGCCGATAAATTATTTACCCAAAAACCAGAATAAACTTTTCTGAAGAATCTTAATTCGCTGAATTTAAATCCGATCTCCTATATTCTCGATTGTCTCTGGTTTTAAAAAAATCATAACCTAAAGTTAACAAATTCAAAATAGCAAGATAACTTGTAGCCTTGTTTGTGTTACAGGGTGAAGCAAATATCAGCGGTGGAGGGGGGGGGGGGGGGGGGGGGGGGGGATATTTCGGAAAGATAATCGTCCTCGCATTTGAAGTTGAGTTCGAGGAAATTGATTGCTATTCAGAATGTTGGTGATATTACAATACAGCAAAAGAGAGGAGGCGGGGGAGTTAAAAAAGTGCACGTAGAATATTACTGAAACCCCGTACAGGACATATGGGGAATTTTTCCAAGTAACTTCCAGTCGGCATGTACAGTATATGTGACGCTCTGCGAGGGAAGGGACTTTGGGTTAGCAGCCTCTATCGCTGGTGGTGGGGCTGGATTTATCGGGCGGACCGCACGATTTGAAATAGGCGATTCCCTTCTCATTTTGCATCTCAGTAAAAAATACAATTTTATAGATGAGCGTTGAATTCTTTTTACTATAAAAGAGCGATTTTGAAACTATCTATATCATCAAAAATCTGAAAATTGATTTTTTAACCCTAAGGTCCCTTTCCTCGAAGAACCTCACATATCCTTGTCTCTAAAAAAGAAATAAAAGAAAATAAGTTTCGGTGAGGTTGGGAGATGAGAAAAAATATAAACGGATACTGGTGGTCACATTAACGTGAGAATTTCAGATGAACCAAATAATAAGAAATACAAAAATTATATTTCATTTCGAACAGATGAAGATTTCGTCCAGGGAAAGGTGACAAAAATGCGATAGTTTCATCTCTTTAAGATAACGATTCGTCACTAGATTAGGTAATTTGAAGAATAGGAAATGAGAATAGCAGCAATTCAAAAATCAGAATTTAAAAATAAGTAAGTTCGAAAAAGAAATCGAAGAAAAAAGGAAAGAACTCGATAGGTTATAAAGGGACAAGTTTGAGATAAATTAAGAAAAGAGATAGAAAATCAGGGGAAAAATAAAGAGACGTATATAAGAGGATAATTGTACCTTTGATCATTTATTGTAAGCAATAGAAAAATTGTTTGTCCTTACTTATACAAATTATTAAAAATATATAATGCATGAGATTAGAAATTTATAACCTGGGCACCATAAAAAATATTTTTAAGAAAATTTTTTAACAAGGTTTCTTTAATAATTTCTTTGCTACTATAATTTTATGAAACATACATAAATAGGAGGAAAAAAAGAATAATAGAAGAACGATTATTGTTCTATACAATTCTATTCTAAATCTATGTTCTATACATTTCACAGGATTTAGTTTGAAAATATAAATTTTGAGGTCTCCCTATTTTCAATAGTTCATTTTCAATTTTTAGGTACAGGTTGAAAAAGTTTTTGAAATTAAATTATTTTGACTTACAATATTTTTGCATCAAATAATTTACAGTAATCAATCAAATCTTCACAAATTGGCCAAATTAAAAATTAACCTGTTTTATTAATGAAAAGCTTTTAAGCGAAGGTCTGAAAATGAAACTATGTATATTTAGAATGGTGTGTTTAGTGGTACTGCCAAGAACTCTCACCTAACCTATAATTCGTGGGGTGAAATTTTTTTATGTTTTTAAATTTTAAAATATCGAACATAAAATTTGTCATTTTGAATATTTTCCGCCTGTATATTGTATGGGTTGTTTTTAGGGGTCCTGCCAATAGTTCTAGCCTACCTTATAAATCGTGGGGCGAAATCTAAGGATTTTCAGGTTTTTCAATTTTTAAACATCGACCATAAAATGTGTCATTTTTTACATTTTAGGTTTGCATACCGAGAGGGTGGTTTCTAAGGGTCCCGCCAAAAATTCTCACCTACCTTCTAATCCATGGAATGAAATAAGACTTTTTATGTTTTGAAATTTTCAAACATCGACCATCAAACGTTTCATTTTTAAAATTTTAGGTTTGCATACCGTAAGGGTGGTTTTAGGGGCCCTGAAAAAAATCCTCACCTACCTTGTAATTCGTGTGATGAAATAAGTAGATTTTTTATGTATTCATAGTTTCAAACACAGCCACTAAACTTGTCATTTAGGAGCCCTGCCAAAAATTCTTACCCACCTTATAATTCGTGGGATGAAATAAGAAGATTTTTTATGTTTTTAAATTTTCAAACATCGACCATCAAACCTGTCATTTCTAAAATTAAATATTTGCACACCGTAAGGGTGGTTTTCAGGGGTCCTGCCAAAATTAAAAGAATTCGCACTGATTGTCATTTTTGTACTGTTAAATGATGTAGGCAACAAAGAATTAAGAAAAAATGATTTAATTTCGTTCTCATCAACGTTTGTAACTTTTAGTATACATCAAATTCCTGTAGATTCATATAGTTGTACTTTTTTTCACATTCTTTTAGAAAAATGAAACTACAATAAAACATAACAATATAAAATAAAATACAAACAAAGTAACAATTTCTTTTCCAGAGAAACAAACTGTTGCGATACGCCAGTCAAAAAATATTTAAAAAAAGATTTTTATGTACCACCCATACATATCTTTATAGTGGAACAAATTAAAAAAATATATATATATAGATATAATGGTGTTGAATTTTCATAGTATCATATGTGTATTTTCTTATGATTTATAACATAACGTTTTTACGACTGAAAGTGCTGGTGACTAGGTGTCCCGGCGACTAGATGTCCCGGCGACTAGGTGTCCCGGCGACTAGATGTCCCGGCGACTAGATGTCCCGGCGACTAGATGTCCCGGTGACTAGATGTCCCGGCGACTAGATGTCCCGGTGACTAGAAGTCCCGCAAATACTTGTCCCGCAACTACTTTTCTGGTGACTAGATGTCCTGATCCTCTCTATGATGACTATAACGTACCAGAATTTCCCTCACCACTAGAGCCCCTGACTGTGGAATCTCTTCTCCGACGATAATTGGGCCTGTAATTATCTAAAAATGCAAAGGCTTCAAATAGTACACGTTTATTCAAGATGTACTCGCTTGTAGGTACTCCTCTCACGCCAAGACCGTGAATAGCGTAGAGATGACCACCCTTATCGCGTGGTGGACGTTGTCCATGAGGTTCTTTGAATTCATATCTTATTGTTGATACATATAAAGTCTCCCAGTTATGACCTCCGAAAGTGCAGGCTCCGACTTGGGCTGCAGGTATTCGAATAAACTGAACCACCCTTTGCTGAATTGGATTAAATTCAATCACCTGGGAAAATACGAAAGTTTTTATTCAAAGTTCGATTTCTGGAAATATCTTAAGGGGTTAAACTACTGTAGATTACAAAAAATAGGAATGTTTCTGGAATTTTTTTGGCTCAATAAAGAGATCAATCAAAATCTTGTACAATGGGATTTATAATACAAAGAATACAGCACAGAGGTTATTTTCTTCAAATTCGTTAATGGCAAAATGGCGGCTGCGCAGAATTTCTCTGTCGTCGCCTTATTTTGTAAGGTGTCTACAACCGAAAACCTAACTCCTGCAATTTTGGTCCCGGATAAAAAAACTAAGTAATCTAAAGTCACCCAGACATACCCAACAGGCGTGGTAGAACAATTGAAGATTTGATCATTTAGAAATTTTTTCCACCCTTTATCTTTGTCTATATTATTTTTAAGAGCGGAAAACACCTTTTAAGCAAAAAATCGATTTTTTTTTAAATTTTACAGTGGGGTTACCCCTTAGAAAGAAAATGAATCCTTACTCCACCACCTCCAAGAAGAGGTACCCAGAGCGAACCTCCTGTGTCAATTGCGATACGACCCGGAGAGCCTCGTACTCCATGTTGTAGAAAGTTAAACACTACTTCTCTTCTTTCTAAAACTAGTGATATTGCAAAGAGTTAAATTATAAAATAGTAAAGAGTCAACTACTTAATTGAACTTTCGAATTTTGCAATAGTAAACTATTCTTCTGGTTTGAAAATTGATGTTATATAACTATTTTCTTAAAAATTAACTACGGTATTAAAATAGCAGATTTAGTGCCTATGATAGCCCATGATTGACCAGAACGCCCCACCATGGGGACTGGTCGAACCTGATTAGCAGAAAAAAACCTGATTACAGTAAAAAATGTCTCTAACCATCCTCTCAGAAATAAAATAATTTCAGCCTTATCTGAAAGAGATAGTTTTGTAGTAGCTCCTTCCAAAATTCCGAAAGAGAAAATCATCAGCAATTGTGCAGCCACAATATATACCCATCCACTCGAAAAAGTGAATGACATACGAGAAAGGACGGCCAAGCTCAAGTTCCCACCTTAAACTTATTAAAGCAGGAACAAAACGTAATTAAAGAACTCAATCAGAGTGAAGACATTGTAATATTACCCACAGAAAAAGGAAACTCAACAATAATAATGAATAAAGAAGACTAGAACAACAAAATCATGGACCTTCTAACTGACGATACATACACAATACTTAAAAAGGACCCTACAAAAACAATAGTCAGTAAAACAAAAACTTTTTTCAAAGAATTTAAACTTGACATCCAAATAATATATAAATTGATACCTACTAATCCCATATCTCCAAACTTTACGGGCTCCTAAAAATCCACAAAGATAACATTCCATTCAGAACGATTATCGACACAATAAACTCACCAACTCACAGCTTAGCATTCTTTTCGCTATAAAACTAAATCCTTTTAAAGGAAACTCTATCACTTACGTCGAAATCTCATTTGAATTTATCACAAAGATACAATAGATTCATATTGAACCTCAAGACATCATGGTGGGTTTCGAAATAGCATCTGTCTTTTCAAAAGTAGCAATCTCTGATACAATTGATATTATTTAATCTTTTACAAACTTCCCTTCCGAGCTCATATCTTGATGTTGCACTGTCTTAATAATACCTAGTTCTCTTTGAATAACCAATTCTACAAACAAACCTCAGGGTCAGCAACAGGTCCCCCAATCTCACCTTTAATAGCCAATATCTTGATGAAACATATATATATTAAATTCTTCAACTAAGCCAAGCTTAAACCGGAATTTTGTTTTCGTTACGTTGCTGACACTTTTGTCATCTGACGACGTGGACGAGATGAACTAAATAAGTTTTCCGATTTCCTCAATTGATTAAATCCTAATGTTTAGTTCACCATGAAAATTGAACAAGACGGAAAATTGCCTTTCTAGGAAGTATTAGTTTACAAAAGATCTGATGTCACATTAGCACATGAAGTTTAGAGAAAAGCCACCCATACAAACAGATACCTACATGCAAAAGGAATTACAAAACGTGAAACAAATCCTACTACACAACCATTACATAAGCAAACAAATTGACAAAGCAATTAGAAAGTTCGCTGAAAAAAACCAGTCAACACAACTTACAAAAGAAAGAGAGAGAAAACGACCACTATCCTACCCTACATATAAAATGTCACAGAACAAATAGGAATAAGTCTCAATAAACACAACATCCAAACCAGATTTAAATCACATGCAAAAATAGGACAAATACTAAATAACCCTAAAGACACAAAAGCCCTTCTTAGGGATCCCGGAATATATAAAATCCCTAGTTCCTATGGAAAAGTCTATATTGGAGAAACCGAAAGAGCGGTAAGCCAACGTATAATGGACCATAAAAGTAAAGTCAAGCTAAAAGATTTCAGGCCATCAGCACTAGCTAAGAAGTATACAGAAACGGGACGTATCTTTTTATTTAACAAAACAACAGTCATCGCAAAAATATACAACCTCTTTCCAAAATATCATAGAGAAGCAATTAAAATCTTTAAAAAACCCAACAACATCAATAGGGACAATGGATAAAATACCAGTCCGATTCGGCTTTCCGTCCTTTTGGTTAAAAAAAAAGACTTGATCGGGGAATCAGGTTGAGCAGTCCCCACGGTGGGGCGCTCTGGCCATTCACAGGCATCATAGAGAGCATATATAAGAACAACAATGTTCAAGAAACGTCGGCAAAATTCGTATTTTTTTACATGCTTGTAACCTGAAATATCTATTCTTATCTACTGTATTTAAAATTTGTGGTTTTGCTGAAAATTCATTTTTCTTATTGAATGTTAGTTTTCAACTTAAAATGTAACAAATTCCATTTTTTGTTAAAAGTCAACCCTTATTTATAAGGATCTAATTATTTGTTTTGAAATTTACATATTTTGCTCACATATTGTGGTTTAAAACTTATATTCTTTGGTTTAAAAATTAACTTGTTCAACTATAATTTTAACTATTTTGTTTGCCTAAAAATTTATGTATTTTGTTAAAAGTATATCTTTTTAGGTACAAATTTCACTTTTTTTGTTGAAAATGTAATTGTTTTGTTCGAAATTCGTTTTGTTTTTGTTAAAAATTTTCCCTCAAACTTAAAATTTAACTTATCCATTTTTTGTTAAAAATCTATATTTTTATATGAAAGTTCATGTATTTTGTTAAGGATTGTCTTTTTTCGTGAAAAAAATTAGATTGGAAATTTTTGGAAATTACATAGTCGGAAACTTTTTAAGAAATACTTACAAAGACTTCCATGTTCTATCGTAACGTCATATCCTATGATTTCGTGGTTCAGAGTATCGGCGTAATAAATTCTGTCAGGCGGTGAATGTTCACTGCCTTCAGTGAAAGTATGGTCTCCTACAAATCCACCAGTGACCGAAGGAAGTGCAGAAATTTTTTTTTCAAGAATCGTATTCTGATCTAAATAGTACACACTTCCCAAATTCAGTGTACTATACTCCGGATTATCGTTTGTCGTCGCTTAAATATAATATATTATTTGAAATATAATAATTAACCGACGGGAAACAACTCTGGTAATTCGCTGAGCCAATCGGTTACGTGAAATAGTAATCCTTTATAATCTAAGTGTAATTCTTAATGAGAACAGTATTCTCGCAGTCTTTCAAGTTTAATTTTCTGCACGGAAAATAAAAAAATTCCATTTTTTTAAAACTAATCTTCTTTTAGTTAACAATTCTTGTACGTTATCGGGAATTCGTCTTTTTCGGTGAAAAATTAATCTTGGTTGAAAAGAGTACCGCCAAAAGAGGCTGTTTTTACCCTATTCTATGGACCTTACTAAATAACTTGAGAAAAATTATAAAAATATGTTGCGGTTATCAAATTACTCGTCATCGAAAACAAACGTGTGCATCGCTTTTCGTTTTTTACCAATTTAAAAAAACTATCCCTATTTGGGTGTTGAGAAAAACCCCCAAAAAATTAAAAATAGAAAATACCAGTAATTATAAAATCATTTTTTATTTATTTTTTCTATAAAGTAAGCTTTGAAAAGTAAAATCACGTATTTTCTTGATCGATAGGAGGTTAATGTGAAAAAAATGTAATAATTATTAGTATTTTATATTTTTTGATGTTTTGCGGGTTTTATAAACACTTAAATAGGGGTAACTTCTTGCCATCTTCAAATAAGGAAAAGTGAAGCTCATTTTTATTTTCTATGACGAGCAATTTGATGCCTGTAACATATTTATGTATTTTTCCCAGGTCGATAGGGAGGTCCAAAAAATAGATTAACTTTGGTGTCACTTTTCATTTTCATAACTGAAATTTCTATTATTCTTTTGAAGTTTATATCTTACCTTTCGAAAATTCAAATCATCAGTTAAAAATTGACGTCTTTTCTTTAAAATTCGTCTTTTGTGATTCTCTTGTTTTAAGATTCAAATTTTAGGTTTCTGATTGGACTTTGTCGGTGAAAATTTAAACTATTAATTTTTATACTCGTTTTTTTATTATAATTCAGTTTCTGAATTGAAAAATTAACAGTACTATTTTTCCGAATTTATATTTTTTCGTTCAAAATACTACGTATTGGTTGACAACTTCATGTATTATGTTAAAAATTTGTCTACTTGCTAGAAAATTGTTATTATCGCTTCAAAATTCACCGTTTCAATTGAAAATTATTTTATTTCACTAGAAATATAACTATTCTATTTTTTAGTTTAAATTATTATTTTGAGTTAGAAATGGTACTACAGTAAACCCTCGCTTATTTCAGCTATTGTAGACCAACCACAATTTGGAGAATCGGTATTTTCGTATAAAAAGCAATTTAAAAAAAAAAGTCTCAGTATAATAAACTGAATGTATACATAAATAAATATTCAAAATAAGAGTCGGATGGTGAGGATTGAAGAAAGGGTGGAAAACGTATCAGGGGAGAAAAATGAGGGTATGGTGGTACTGGGGGGATGGCTTCAATGCGAGAATTGGGGGGAGGGGGCCAGTACCGGGGAGGGGAGAGCTCCGAAAGAAAATCGAAGGATAAAAGAATAAATAACAGGAGAGTTTATCGGTGATAGTGTCATGGACAAGAGATGCGATAGAGAAGTATCAGGAGCAGTTGGATAACTTAAGCTTTGAGGGGGAGTCGGTGAACAATATATGGGAGGTTCTAAAAGAGAAAGTGAAAGGTTGTGTGCAAAAGAAGGTATTTAGGAAGAGAAGAAAGGAATGGTGAAGCCGTGGTCGGATAGGGAATGTACAATGATGAAGAGAAAGGTGAAAAAGAAGTACAGGAAGTCGAAGGAAGAAACCGTGAAAAGAGAGGAGTATGTAGAAATGAGGAAGAAGTTTGGGGTGATGTGTAAGAAAAGAGAGCAGGACAAGGAAAAAGAGCAGAATGAAGAGTCGAGAAGTGCTAAGGTAGAAGAGGACGTGTGGAAGATAATTATTAGGTTTAGGAAACTTAGGGTGTAGATAAGTGAGAAGATAGGGAGCGACCAATGGAGGACATTTTTTAAGGACTCATTTCAGGGATCAGATACGCGAAAGAGAAATTAGGGATTAGAAAAATGAGTGAGGTAGATGGAGAGGAGCTGAATGACGAGGAGATAGAGAAGCAAATAAGAAAGTTAAAAAAATCTAAGACAGCAGGGCTGGACGGTGTAGAGAACGAAGCGTGGCTATGTGGCACACAAGATGTAAGATAGACACTGAAGAGGGAAGTTGAAAAAGGATATAGGGGGAGGGTTTCCCAGAGTATGGAGGGAGGGGTTGATCGTACCACTGTATAAGAAAGGGGATATGTAGAGGCAGGAAAAAAAAATAGAGAAATTACGCTAATGAATACTGCGTACAAAATATAAGCGATGGTGTTGACAGATAGGATGCGCAAGGATGTTAAGGGGAAAGGAAAATTGCCAGAGACGCAGACGGGCTTTAGGAAGGGAAGGAGTACTATTGAAAATATTTACGTTTTGTAGCACGTTGTGAATAGAGAACTAACCAAAAAGGGTGCCGGAGTGGTAGGAGAAGTCAGGATATGGTTACTTACATATGCAGATGACATAGTGCTGCTAGCAAAGAGCAAAGATGATTTAAAGAAAATGGTAAAAAGGTTGAGAAGATACTTAGACAAAAATAGGTTAGAGTTAAATGCGGACAAGTCGAAGTTTATGGTGTGCAGGAAAGGAGGTGGGAGAGATAAGAACGGGAAGTGAAAGTGGAAGGGGGAAAAGGTACAGGAGGTGAAAGACTTTGTGTACCAGGGTTTTCTGTTGCAATGGAATGGGAAAGTGGGGTTCATATAAAAAAGAGGGTAAGAAGGGCAAATGTGGTGATGAGGCTGGTTTAAGGGATGGGAAAAATGTTGTTCATAGATGATTTTGTGAGAAGAATGAATTTTTTAATTCTCCAGTGATGAGTTTTTTATTTTACGGAGTAGAGGTAAGTGAGGAGGTAAATAAGATACAGGAGAGGTATGTCAAGTGGACACTAAGGTTAGCAAGGAAAACGCCGAACTATATTGTCAGAAGGCAGACAGAAAGCACGAGTTTAGGGATTATAACAGGAAGTTATCAGTTCGTTAAGGAGTGTTGGGGGGAGCAGAAGAAAAGACGTATGGGTGCAAAGATGAATATTGAAAGGAAAAGGTATTTTAAAACGAATTGATTGCAGATGGATGTAGTGAGAACGATGAACGAGAAAGGAAGGAAGGTATATAAGTTAGTTCAAAAGAATGGCATGGAGAAAGAGAAGGCAGAAGAATAGGGGAGAATAGGAGAGTCAATGTTTAAAGGGAAATATGTATAGATTATGCCAAGGTAGAGAGCGTGATATTTATGGGAGAAATGAGAGCAAGGAATTTAGGAACTCATAGCGAGAATTCCATGCGATTGCATAGATAATTTTAGTAGGTTCTGGCTTTCTAGAAAGAAGAGAATGTGTGAATTGTGCGGGAAGGGGGATGCAAAAGTTAAGCACTGGTTGGAAGAATGTGAAGAGGTGGAAAGGAGTGGGATAAGCATGAAGGTATTGTTGCATGAAAGGGGGGACAAAAGGACAGTAGCACGGGTGAAGGGGGTGTTGGGGAAGAAGATAAAGAAGAGAAGGAAGGAGGAAGAGGAATGGAAAAGGAAAGGTTGTAAACAGGGGAACAAGTAGGTGTAAGAAAACTGTAAATATTGTAATATTGCATTTCATGTTTTTTGTTAATTAAATTTAAAATCTAAAGTAAAATTCAAAAGTTTTTATTTACCAAACCATAGTTTTTCCGAACTATCGACAGTTCCAAAACTCACTCTGTTGCCTTCGGGGAGGGGGTCATGAGGAGGTTGGTGCGGCGATTTTAAGAAATAATGCCGACAAGATCCCGCATGAGTGGAACTATCCCATTTGATAATTAAAATGTTTGTACCGCAACCCACCACAAATTTGTCGGGATGGTGTTTTACAGGTACAGCAAAAGACAGAAGACCTTGTCCTAGGAGAGAATTTATTGTTAGTGATAAGCGGAAGTAGGTCCTTAGGCCCAAAAAAGGGCTCGTAACCTATTACGACGTAAATAAATAGTTTAAACCCCCTCCCTGAAACTTTACCTTCCATACTCTTCTTAAATATAATAACTATCCTCTCCCAAACTTTAATCTTCGCTACTACTCTTTTCCCAAACTTCTTCCTTATCTCTTTCCCCCACATTTCCCTTCACTACCACAATTTATTCAGGCGGTCGTCTTTTCCCGCACGGCTACCTGCGTACACTTTCCCTTCCACTGCGCAACGACAATAATCCTCACTGGATTAGACGTTACTTCAGGCTCTCGATGAAGGTCCCTTATAAAGATAATTCCTTTATCTTTCAACTTACCCATTTCCTCCCTATTTCCACGCCTATTCCTCAATAAAAAATGCTATTAGGCCGACAAAATCCCAGACATTTTGACAAGTTTGAGAACATAATCCTAAATATAGGTAGAATTTCAATAATTTAGATAGGAACATTAAATTTTCAGAAGATCCCCATTGCGTAAATGAAGTGTTTTAAAAAAATTTCTATTGTTTTTTCGTTGGTAAAGTTTCTGAAAATGTAAATAAACATGAAACTTTCGAAAACTATTAAAAGAGAATATTATTTAAAATAACATTAACTTGATAATCCATAGGGGATGGTATGTACCCTCAAAACTAAATTTTGTAGAAATTTTTTATGTTTTTTTTCAGCTTTAGAGTCAGGTGAATTTAAAAAAATTGAGTTGTTTCAAACGTTTTGGCAAAAATGGTGACCCTTATCAGTGAGTTTTCTCAAATCTGTGAAAAGTACATTAATTTTTTCAGGTGTGCTGTTTTAAAATTCAAAGTATTTTTCTTTAAAAAAAAAATAATTGAACGAAGAACAAATAATGAAAAAAATCATATTTTAGTAACAAAATTGTGTGTCATGATTTATGAACAAAATTTTTTTTAAGTTTCAGAATATACTGCAGTTGAAGAACTCTGTTAACATTATTTTTTAGTGACGTATATCTAATCTATTTTTTTATTGAAACCCCTAAACCCAGCTTTTTGCGTTTAAGAAAAATAGTGTTAATTAATGAATTTTTCTGTTATGATGAGGAATTATATCTATGAAAGTGAAATTTTTTTCTCTTGAAAGTCGCAATATAGTAAAAATGCCAAATTGAAAAAAAATTGCTTGCGAAATAATTATTAAAATATTCTTTAAAAACTGGTCTCTTCCTGATATTAATGAAAAGTTGATGAAAATTTGTTTCGCAATAGTAAAAATAGAGATTTTTGGGGAAGATTGCACCCAAAAACAATTTTCCTTGATTTCTTAGATGTAAATGTTGCTTTGTAAAAATCACACTGTAGTGGAAAAGAAATTTAGCAACAAAAAAACACTGTAGTTATATAATTCTGCTTTGAAATTTAAATATTGTAGCTAAGGAATGCGTGAAAATATGTAACAAATTGTTTGTTATCATAATAATTATTTGTGTCAAAGTAACAAAAATTATTTACCTTTTAAAATAAACTTTTCGTCGATGAGGGAATGAACATTTTCCAAAGATTGCTTGAATAATTATTTACCTATAAAGTTTTTTATAATATGATATTTTTACTGCCGTTCATTTTTCATGGGACTGCAATGTTTTTTGAAAACTGTTTTAAAAATTAATTTAAAAAGTTTACTACTACATTGCAATTATTTTTTCCTGGATGTCGTATTTCGTTAAAAGAAATTGTTTTAAGAATGCAGAATGCTCTATCAATAGTTATTAATAAAATTCAATAAAATTAAAATTTTCAGCTGAAGAATGCATATAATTTCACAATTGATATATTAACCTCTAGTTTTTTTCAAAAATCAATACAGTGATGCCTTACGAATATTGTAACACCAAACAGAAAAAATCGCTGAAGGGATTGTTCAATAAACTCAATTTTTATTTTTATTTTCAAGTTATTGTGTATATTTTCGGAAAAATAACTCCAAAGTGGTGCTTTTTTGGTTTAGACTCTGTAGTTTGGCATAAAAAAAGACCTAAATGTTGAAAATCTTTGAAATCGGGCAACGATTAAAATTTTAGAAAAAGTTTGAAAAATTACAGTTTTTATTAGTTTTATGAAGCAGAAATTATATTTTTCTAATAAATTTCACCAAACAAATTTTATTTTCAGTTTTAGTGACGTATCATATTTCCTGAGCACTGCAGACAAAAAAGGCCTTAATATAAGTTAAAGCCGACTTGATAAAAAAAAAATTAAAAACACATCACAATATTATATTTTCATATGTTTGAAGTTATAGCATGATAAAAAATACATGCTTGTTTAATTATTGTCATGCCTGCCTAATTTTCGATTCAAATATAAATAAACTTCTGAAAGATAACTTATTTTCATAGATATATTTTAGAAATGAATAAAGTTTTCAGGTTAGTGAGTGATTTCATGTACTTTTATTATTATAATAAGCAATGTTTAAAGCGAAATGCAGTAGAAATGCGCTATTTAAAAAAGTTTACATGTTAGGGAACTTTTATAAAAGTTATAAATACTGTATATGTTTTTGATTTTTCAGAAATTATGTCTTCTTTAACACATATTGAGGTTTTTTTTGTGTACTGAATATGCCGGGTTATTATCTCTAGGCTTTGGGAATAAACTAAGTAGCCTGGAGCTATACCTTAGGCTGCACCAGTAATCCCTTTGTGGGATGAAGTCCTTACATCCCCTAAAAGAAACCTTGAGGCTACAGCACTGGCCGAGACGCCAGAATCTTCAAGACTCCTGCGGTGGGATGCGAATCAGGTCTGATTCTTCCCTTTAATAGAGCCGCCCCTGCACCTCCTTTCGTTTTGCCGGTATAGCAAAAAATTAGGGGAGCGGCATATAGCAGCAATCACATCGCAGCACAAATGAAACAACCAATCCGCCCTGACTGGTGGGGACTCATCCTAAATGGAGGCGAGATAACGCGCTCGACTACGTATAAGCCAAGCTCTCAGTCGTTCACAGGCTGTGGCAGGGATGCATTTTGCAGTACAATTGTACTGAAACAGTACATTTTCAAACTTTGCAGTACGAAAGTACCACTTATCAAATTCAGTACAATCGAGTTAGTACATTTTTAAATGTCAGTACATTGCAGTACAAAGCAGGCGGACGACATTCATTTCTTATTTTTCAGCCAATCTGGAATTTTCATCCAAGAAGACGAATTATTATAATTGGTCGGAAAGATATATAGCAGACAGCAAAAGGACCCAAGCAGCCAACAGGAAAGAAATATGACCTGAATGACGTCAGCCGTGCAACTCCGATGCCGTGAAAATTCTCAAATTTAAACGGATGTCTCTTTCTGTCATATAAGTTTAAAAAGAGAGGTCCGTTGGAATCCGAACATATTCACGCTTCACGGCATCGGGTTCCCACTACTGACGTCACTCACGTTCATATTTCTTTTCCGTTGGCTGCTTGCGTCCTTTTCATGTCAGCAAATGCAGACCTGCAAAAAGACGGAACAAACAACCGCAGCAAAAGATCTCGAATTGATCCTAACGATTTCCTTCAATTCTGCCCTAAAAAAACTGGAGTTGAGTCATCCAAAGAGCTCAATGACTTCTGGCAAAGTTCCGAACACACAAATTAATCATAAATACTCTTATTTTTTACTATATTATAAATTGCATTTTTTTGTTCCATTCTTCTTTTTGAGTATTAATACTAGATCATATTTTGCAAAAAAGTGTCAACATTATGTTATACTATTAATGTATTATAAGGTGACATCAAGAACAAAAATGAAAAAATTTAATCTCACTTTGAGTTGACTTATAGTTCATAAGATCATTTTTATTCAGAATTTAATTTTTCAGTCTCCAACTTCTTTGCTTCAAAATTATATTTGTTAAAAGCCGGCAGTTTCATAATAAAGAAGAATATGCTTATATGATTTTAAAATTTCCCGCCCAAAACTATTTTAGTACGCATTCAGTACACTGCGCGCTTCAGTCAGTACAATTTTCGGCTGAGTGCAGGACATCCAGCCGAACCTCTCGATGCGTCCCTGGGCTGTGGACACTCAATGCTTTCTAGATGAAGGATTATCGACGCCATCTAGCGTATACTCCGATCCCTAAGATAAGATAAATCATGACGTCACATTCCTTCCAGATAGTTTTTAGATAATTAACTTGAAAATGTAAAGGAGATGAAGAAAGCAATCACAAACAGAAAATCATTAATAATTGTTTATGTATTTCTATTTGTTTTTTCATGAATTTATTCATGAAAGTGTGGTTCACGAAGAAATTGAAGGTCGTATAAACAGTTGATTTGCATTTTCATTTGAACCACAGTAAAATAACCCCAATGCCGGTTCAAGCTACCTAACGTGTGATTACCTTCAAAGTCGCCTATATGAGTGGCCAGAGCCTGGTCGGTCAGCAGCTCTACGCAGAGGGGAATCGCTACCGCGAATTCCAAGGACTTCGGTTTTTTTTATTTATGTCTTAACGCAGAGTCAGTGTGAGAATTCAATTAAGGTAAAATCAGCCTCACTTCCACTGGGAGGTTTGGAATTATTCGCGGTTGCTTGTGTCTTTACCATGGGACTTGATCCTGGGACATTTAGTTGAGCTTGAGTTTGCTGGAGTTTGTTTTAACTGAAAGATACGAGGACCCTATCGAGACTCCAAGCACGCCATGGTGCCCAATCTCATATTTTGCTGTTGCGTGTAAAGGAATCAGGAATTTCGTATATTCCGGTACCGCCATGTCGTTTCCTTGCTCCGCCTAGCCGGCGTCGCTGACGCCATCGAAATGGTCTTGCCGCTATTTTAGCCTCAGGCGTAATAAAAAATTATGCTGTCTGATTTTTTAATGGATTAATAAGATTTGCTGTTTAAAGTAATTAGTTTAGCTGAAATAAAAACAGTGTATCATATTTAACTGTGCTTTTCTGATTCTTGGAGTATCGGCTGAATGACTCAGCACCGCGTAGTTTTACTGTATATTTTTTGGATCTTTTGGCTTTGATCTGTTGATTGTAAAATTGCAACCGGCATAGTATTTATTATTCACTGGTAGTATTAGTTGCATAATATCGTATAGTAAGCTTATTTTTCATATCTTCTATGGCTTATTTTGTATCTGACACTGATATTTTTACTCCAAAGAACAATATTGCTTTTGCTTTATGCAGAAAATAAACAAACAACAATTATTGTCAACAAATTTGTGTGTGCATTATTTTAATTAAAAAAACAGCCCGAAAAGCTTGATATATACCTGAAGAACTTGAAGATGAATATAAAAAAATGAGAAAAAATCGACGACGGCGATGTTTTTTCGGACGTATTAGTTTTCTTGTCTATGATTCAAGCCCTTTTTTAAGCTTCGTAAAAAATTGATTTTCCGTAAAAAAATTTCAATTCTTTTTCCCATCTCGGACCATGTAACACTTTTCAGCACGGAAAAGAGAATGACAGTCCAGGTGAGCGCGGGTGTGTCATATATTTTTATTTTGACTTCAAAATTTGACAAACCAGCGCGAAGTCGGGGCACAATAAGTTGATCTTGAGGAGGAGGCGCGTAATACAATTTATCTTTTTGTTTAAAATTTTTTTTTTATTTGAAAATTTAACTATTTTTTGGAAAATTCATGTTTTTGGATAAACTGCCTCTTCTTCAGTAGAAAATTAGTCTTGTCGATTGCAAATTAACGTTTTTGCTCCAAAATTCATTTATTTGGTGATTGGTGAAACATTTTTTTCAAATCTGTTTTTTACTGAACAATAATTTTTACTGAAAATATAAACTTTACAGTTTTTGTTCAAAATCCATCATTTCTTGATACATTTTCAACTGTATTGTTTCAAATTCACGTTCTTCAGTAAAAAATCAATTTTTTTAGGTTGAAAATTAATATTGTTGTTTAAGAATCATCTTCTAGTGTGGACATTGATTCCTTTGGTTAAAAATTTAACAAATTTATCAAGAATTCCTTGTTTACATTGAAAATTAATCTTTTAAATCATAATTGCACTACTTAATTTTTTAAGTTCTTTTGGAAAATATAAAAATTTGACTATTCGTTGAACCTTAATCTATTTTGTTTTAAGATTTAACTGTTTTGTAAATAACTTGCTTCATAAAATTTGAAATTAATTTTCTTAACAGAAATTTTAACTATTTGACTCAAAATTAACCTTTTTCGGTAGAAAATTAATTTTTCGGTGCAATTTAATCTATTATTAAAAAAATCAATAATTTGTTTAAAACAAGGAAATTATGAGTATTTCTGCCCAGGGCTGCGAAACCTTACAAATTCGCACGATTGAAGATAATTCCAGTAGGAAAGAAAAAAGAAGTATTTGGTTACCTATATGAACGCATGTTACGTGTCTCTCCTCAGTATGATAAGAACAGAGATTCTCAAGATAGGTGTCTATGAAGAAGACTTGGCCGCCACGCCAGAATGCAACTTCTGTATATCCCCATGCTTCGACAAGCTCTTCACGCCTGAGAGACGAAATCTTTTTTAATTGATGGCCAGAATGTAATAACAAGGCGAACGCTCGAAACGAGTAAAACTGTAGTGAAACCCCGTTTATAGACGCTCTCACTTATATCCTCTCGCGCTTGTTTCTCTGCAGAACTCTCATTTATATCCGCTTTGTATCCACCACCTCGCAGCACCACGTGACAAACAAGCCAATCAGAGCGCAGCGCGGCCATTCCCCCTTCGCTGAGCAGAATTGTTGGGGTCCCCTCCCAAAGGATATAAGTGAATGTTTACGTTCTCGGATGGCGGATATAAGCGCAGTTTCAGTGTAATGTCCAAGTCATGAAAGTGGGGAAATTTTTTTTGAAAATTCTTGTACAAAAAATTAGACAATACAGAGAATTAAAAACTGCATCTTTTTTCTGATGAGGTTTTTTGGTTTCGTTGCTTGTTTCGTTAAAAAATCACTTTTTTCGTTGAAAAACCGTGTTTTTTTCGAATCAACTCCCAATAAAGTCGCCAATTCTTAATACAATTTTCAATTTTTTTGAAAGCATAGGGGAGTCTTTTCCGTTTCCGTTGGTGTAAGAAAATATTTTAAAAATATTGTGATTTTTTATAATAATTCAATCCGAAAAAAATATCGCATTTTCCAAGCTTCTGCTATCAAAATTCTTCGTATGAGTTGAAGTATGAAAAAATCGTAAAAAACAGATACGGGAAGCAGTATTGGGAGACGTTTTTCCTCAAGCAATATTTGGTTTCATTCAAAATAAAAAAAATCGACAAATAAAATTTCTTTTTCAAAAACAAAACAAGGAATGCAACCAAAAAATCGCTTGTGAAAAAAAGATGCACTTTTTAATTCTCTATATTTGAGGTGCGCCGCTGAAAGGGGTCTTACTCTGAAAAGTGAGATTTTTCAGTGCGATCGGTCTGAGTCGACCTACTAGACACGACTTTAAGGAGAGAGGGAAGTCTCAGGAAATCTTCCCTCTCCACTCAGCACTCCATTCCCACGGCAAGAGACAGGTCGTAGAAGTGGCTCACGGGCGAGGTGTAGATGAGACGCGGTGATGTGTTGGTGAGTGGTGGGAGGTGTTTCACGGTATCTTGAGATCTACAGCGAAAGCTCGATTTCTCGGGTACCTAACATCTCAATTATTACCAATAATAACGCTCGGAAATTATTTTAAATTGTTTTATAAAAAAAAGCAACTCAGAAACTATCGAAAGTTGTGAAAAACTCGATTCGGATTTTTTTTAGAGTAAGCCCCCTTTCTTCGGTGTATGTCACATATAGTTAAATTTTTCGAATAAGGATTTTTAAAAACGAATTTTCTCTCCTCACTTTCTTCACTTGCACAATAGTTTTACCCGTTTCGAGCGTTCGCCCGATTCTCACATCGCAGCTGTCAATTGCGCAAATGAGTTGTGAGAGAATTTTAAATAAAGGGTTCCTACAGGTTAGGGAATTCCGGAAAGTTCAGCATTTTGCGGTAAGGTGAAGTTAAAGTTCAAGGGTCATCGGCAAATTACGTGAGGCGTTCATATTACATTCCCCCCCCCCCCTTTCATATAAAATACCTAAATGTTTTCGCTGATGCCTCCATCATGTTTCGAATTTTTTGTAAATACAACATTTTGGTTAAAATTTTTTATCTCTATTAGCTGAAAAACCTGCCTTAAATCTGTCTTTCTTGTAGATTTTAACTGTTTTGGTTCTAAAAAATTATTCCTTCTCGGAAAATTGAACCAATTAGTTTAAGCTTGATTTACTTCGTTAATTTGTTGTTTTTAATTTTTCATCATTTCAGTTCTAAAATATTTTTTTTTTGTGCAAAATGTAAATACTTTGTTGTTAAAACATCTTTTGTGATAGTTTGTTAGTTTTGTGGTATTTTATTATGGTTTTTCTTTAAAAATGTGTATTTTTGTTTGAAGATTCATTTCCATAGTTGGCAAAACGTTTTTTTTGTGAAAAGTTTTACTATTTCGTACAAAATGCACTTTTTTAATCAAAGTTCTTCTGTCTCTTCAAAATTTTCATTATTTTCATGAAAGTTCACGTATTTTGTTTAAGATTTATCGTCTCTGCTAGAAAATCAATGTATTTTTATGAAAATTCATTTTCTCAATAAAATTAAATTTTGAAATTAAAAAATAAAGTATTCGAATGTGTTGTTAAAAATACATGTATTTTGTTAAGAATTCAACTTTTTGGTAGAGAATGTATCTTCTTCGTAGAAAATTTATTTTTTTGGTTAAAAATTTAACTATTTATTGAAAATTTGTTTGTCTTTTTATTCAAAAACAATTTTTCTACTAAACATTTAACTATTTAATTTTCTTTAGAAATAGTAAAATTTATTTTTATAAAGATTCAACCATTTGATAGAAAATTGATTTGCTTTGTTAAAATTTAGCGTTTTTAGGTAGAAAATTAATCTTTGTGATTGAAATATAATGTTCTTGTTTGATAATTCATTCCTTTGATTGAATGTTTAACTATTTTGTTGGAAATTACTTTTTAAGTAGAAAATATATTTTCTTCACTAAAAACTGTTTTTTTGTCTTGAAAATCCATCTTTATTGTCACAGCTTAGAATATTCAGGGAAAAATTTATGTCTGATTTTGGTTTAAAAATTGATCGCTTATCGTAGGAATTATATATTTTTGGGCTAAAAAAAATTTTATGTCAAAGCGTCATATGTTTTGGTTAAGGATTCAACTATCTTATTAAAGTTTCGCTTTTACAAATTTAACGTAATTTTTAAAAATGAAAGTTCAAATATTTCTTTGAAAATTCATCTTTTTTAGTAAAAAATTTATTTTCTTTGACCAAAATTCATCAGTTTAGTTGAAAATTCCTTTTATGGAGATAAAATAATTTGCTGTATTTGAAAATTCACTATTTTATTAATTGATGCAAATCTATATTGCCTAGGTTAAAATTCAACTTTGGTTGAATATTTAAATCTTTTATTAAAAATTCTTTCGTTTTCATTAAAAATTAATCTTTCCAATTGATAATTTGACTATTATATACATTTTTTTAGAGTTTCATTTTTTTATCTAATTCATACTGTTTGTTAGAAAAGTGATCTATTTTGTTCTAGGATTTAATTATTTTGGAAAAATTATCGTTTTATAAAATTCAAAATATTTTGAACTGAAAATGTAATTATTTTGTTGAAAAAAAAATTTTTTGCAGAAAATTACTTTTCTTTCTGTAGAAAACTAATGTTCTAAGTTGAATCTTTACCTTTTTTCGTTAAATATTCCACTATCTGGCCAAAAAATTTAAATAAAAAATTAATAAATGATTTTTTTTTTAAATTTTTTTGTCTACTGGTCCAATGATTATAAGTTGATTTTTTTGGTTTCAAAATCTTCTGTTTGGTATAAAAATTCATATTTTTTACTTGAAAATTATTCGTTTTAACTAAAAATATAATTTTACCATTTTTCTAAAAAAAATTAAACTTTTGAGCTAATTGGATGAGCTAAGAGGTCATTATTAAATATTAATTTTTTCTGCTCAAAATTTAAGTAGTTTATTTTTGAGTAAAAAGACGTGCTTTTTTTGAATTCAACTTTTTGTTAAAAATTCATATTTTTTTTTTAATTTCAACTGCTGTAGTGGAAAATTAGTCGTTTTTGTTAAAAATAGATCTTTTTATGAGGATGTAGTATTTTGGTTCAAAAGTTTTTGTTTTGGTTAAAAATGGAACTATTTTTAAAATTCCTTTGCTTTTGTTTTGTAGAAAATAAATTTTCTTGGCCGAAAATTCCTCTGTTTTTTTCAATATTTAAAGATTTGGTTCAAACTTCATTTTATTTGGTTAAAAATGGAAAATTTAACCGAACATTTTAATATTCTATTTCTAGTTAAAAATTTATATTTTTTATTTGAAAAACCATTATTTCCTTCAAAGTTGATCTTTTTTGGTAGAAAATTAATCTCCTTGGTTAAAAAATGGATTGCTCAATTAAAAACAAATTTTTTATTGAAAACAGATGACTATTATTTTTAGTAAAAATAATTATGTCGGAACATCTTCCCATCCCCCTTCCTAAATCGGCTTACGGAATTTCTGGATGACCCTTTCTAAAAATCTTTATGAATATTGTCTCTAGAAATCTTAAAAATAAATATAGAAAAAAAAATTTAGGGAATTTCGAAATATTGAAAAATATTGAAAGTAATAGTACTTACCAGAGTTGCGAACTTTGGTGCGCGGTGGGTTGACAAATTACCGATAAAATAAATGAGCTAAAAGTGCAAATCGCGTGGAGAATTCTCATTTTTAACAAAAAATTTTTTTGATCCAATCTTTTAGTATAAACTGCAAAAAAGTTCTTTTATTTCGAAGTTATGGTTTCTGGCCTTGCAAAGAAAGGCGGGGCGGATAAATAATAATTCCTTTCATTTACAGACTCTTGGCCAATAAAATCTTCATGATTTTGACTATTCATCCTAAAAATTGGGAGAGCTAAGTCAAATGAAATGATACAATCTTATCATTTACTGATGATTTCCTGGTGCAACTTGTTACATTCTGATATTTATGTTTACACAAGTTTTCAAGAATTATATTAACAGACAAGCGAGACAACCTTTTGTGATCCGTTTCATACAAAATATTGCGACGCATATAATTATATATGAACAAAAATTTTAGAATAAGGATATAAAATGATTTCAAAATGAGTTTAAAAACTTTCAAGTGATTCAAAAATATTTCCAAATATTATTGAATATTTGAGTGGATTAAATAAGATTTAAACTAAATTTAGAAATATATCTAAATATTAAATTTTTTTTAGCGAAAACCATATATATTTAAAAGCATTTAATCAATTTTAAAGGATTTCCAAAAATTTCTGAAAATTTTAAGAAATTTAACAGATTTTACGGTATTCAAGAACAATATTTTTATTTTAAAATTATTTGAAAATCTTGAAAGGCATTTGAATACGACTGAAATTTATTGAAAATTATTTAATATTAGCTTAAATCTTTTAAATTCATTTAAAATTTCTGAAACACTACTAAATATTTTGAAAACTTTGGAAATTAATTTATGAATATTGAAATGTTTTGAA
>NC_046663.1:7095204-7098480 GCF_010883055.1 Belonocnema kinseyi | reverse complement strand
TGTGAAAACCGTGCCGAAAGCTGAATGGCACCTGGGTGAGGTGTCTAGAACGGTGACTCTGAGATACCGGGCGACCTCTCAGAGTACGCAGCCTTATCCTTGTATGCGGGGCTCTACAAGGATGGACGAACCTCTTTCCCTAGCCTCTCATGGGAACAACAATGACTACAACAGACATAGTTGTAGTAAGTGCGGTTCAAAACAACAGAATGCGCAGGGCTCCCGACAATGGGTCGGCCAACAGTGCCGACCAATCTAGAGCTGGGGGAGCCAATGAAAATGGATTCAATGCGATGGATCGGCGGGTTCTCGTGACCTTTGGGTGGACGGAGCGACTGAATCACGACTTGCTAGACTGCTACGATGCGAGTGTGGCCCGTGAACGGGGTTACATGGCATGGCTGCATGCTCTGTGGTGCGAGAAACACCCGGAGCTATCGCACTTTTCGCAGCAACGTCTGCAAAACTATGCTCAACTACTCCGTAAAAGGGGCTATGTAAGCGGAACGCCTACTCTTCCACAGTTAGAACAAGCCGGCAACAAAGAAAGAGAGGCGACACTAAGACCAACCGCGGGCAGGCATCCAATAGATGAAGAGCGATGCTTTACGACCCGGAGAAACATCAACACCAAGGTTAATCTCAAGCCTAAGGATCTGGCTGAAATGGATGACGAGCGTTGTGGACATTTTTCCGGTGAATCCGACCGCTGGGCTATCAATTATTGTGTGTATAATGCAGCGAGAGCTTTGGCCGATGCGAACCGTAAAACAAAACCAACGGCTGATCATAAGACCAAAAGACGAATGCATCAACTTGCCATAAAGATAGGCTGGGCAAGACAGTACGCATCCCGCATTCAATGCGTGATTGACTACATCACATCTGGCAGGAATTTTACCGTCAAGGTTCGAAAGTTCGCGCGCGAACTCCGGACCCGTTATCACACACTTAAGAAGTCAAAGCTGCTGACCATTAGGCAGCATATTGTTGAGAGAATACGGATACTATCTGACGCTAAGAGAAGTCTAGAGCGGAGAAGAGGTGGATCAGAGAAAATCAACAGTTTCTCTCTGACCCATCTCGACTCTTCCAAGACCCTCCAGTTACTGTCGAACACCCACCCAAACCAGAGGAGGTCGAAGTATTTTGGAGAGAAGTCTACGAAGTTCAGCATAGACTGGACGAAGACTCAGTAAATAATAAAAAATAAGTAAATATAAATAGCGTGTATAAATAGATGTGTTGCCCTCATAACACCTGATAAAGAATGCCCAACCATCACTACCGAGGAGGTGAAAAAAGTATTAAGAGGGATGAAGAACTATACCGCATCGGGACCAGATTGTATCAAAACCTTCTGGTGGAAGAAGTTTTCTTCAACCCATCAGCATTTGGCCCCCGTATTTTCACCTCATATTTGAAGTCGGAAGAGCCGATTCCAGAGTGGTTGGTGAAAGGGCGCACAATACTCCTGCCGAAAAAAGGCAACTTAGCTGACCCAAAGAACTACAGGCCAATAACTTGTCTGAACACGCTTTATAAGATATTCACAGCTATCCTAAATGATAGGATTGTTCGAGCAATTGAACCTGTTTGGCAAGAAATATATGAACAACGAGGCTCAAAGAAAGGCGTTGCCGGATGTCGGGAGAACCTACTCATCGATAGATGTGTCTGCAAAGATGCAGCATTCTACCAGCGTGACCTATCGATGGCCTGGATTGATTATCGGAAAGCTTTCAAATCTACATCCCATAGACTTATCATCTGTCTTTTGGAAATCTTAAAGGTTCATTCGCAAATAGTTGGGTGCATAGAGAGATTGATGCCGCTTTGAAAAACCAGATTTACTATCTCATCTGGCAAAAATCGTGTGACAACTAACAAGGTCACGTTTCAGAGAGGTGTCTTTCAGGGCGACATCATGAGCCCACTCCTCTTTTGCCTTACATTATTGCGACTATCTCTAGCACTGCGCCATTCCGACGGGTACTTGTGCGGCAAACCTGCAGGTCGAAAGTACAAGGTCACTCATGTATTTTACATGGACGATCTTATGATCTATGCTAAAAGCAGAGAGCAACTGCATCTAGCTCTGGGGATTGTCGAACGATATACTAAGGAAATTGGAATGAAATTTGGGTTGACAAATGAGCCAAGGTTTCTTTGAAGCGAGGAAAACTTAATGGCATCCCTGAAGATCCTGAGCTCATTGATAGAAGCGCCATACGACATCTTTGCGCTGAAGAGACTTATACATACCTGGGCTTGCCACAGAGCCCCATTCAGGATGTGACATCTATAAAGGACAGTCTCCTATGCAGATACAAACGTCTCATCCGACAGATTTGGTCTTCCGAACTGTCGGCGAGGAACAAAGTATCTGCAACGAACATGCTTGCCGTCCCGGTACTACTCTATTTATTTGGAGTAGTTCCATGGACGAAGAACGAGCTCAGATATCTTGATATCGGGACAAGAAAGGTTATGCACATGAACAAAGGCATGCATCTTAAGTCTTCCGGTCCGCGACTGTACATCTCACGCCGTTAAGGGGGTCGCGGAATATTGAGTCTTCAAAGTCTTCACAACAGGATTATTGTGGGTACAGCACATAGAGTTGCAAATGTAAGAGACCCTCTTCTTAAAATGGTCAGGAATCACGAAGAACTGGGGAAAGGAGCATTTCTATACAAAGCAGCGGAGGAAGCTGCTGAAACAGTCGGACTTGACTTCAGTACTAGGGGTGAACAAAATGCATCAAATCTAATCTATCTCGAGTGCTCACTCCTGAAAGCCCGGATTACGAAAGCACAAGAGAAAAACTTTCGTGAACAGCTCCTCGATAAGAGGATGCACGGTATTTTCCACAGAAATGTGAAGGATCAGTCAATGTCTTGTGAGCTAACGTTTGCTTTCCTTAAATCGCCCGGATTGAAGTCTGGTACAGAGGGTTTTATTTTTGCATGCCAAGACGGTGTCATTTCCACCTTAACATACCGTCGCCACATTTTGAGCCAAGACATTCCCGATGATAGGTGCAGGGCGTGCCATGCACACCCCGAGCATTTAGCTCACATACTATCTACTAGTCCAACACACGCGGGAACGACCTACATTTAAAGGCACAATGCGGCACTAGGAGTGCTTTATTACCATCTCTGTCACTCTTACGGCATTCACCTTAATATCGCTCCTCTAAATTCTCCTAGGGAAATTGAGTCAATTGTCGAGAATGGGAAGTGCCGCATATACTGGAACTTTATATTCTCG
>NC_046663.1:7081832-7095104 GCF_010883055.1 Belonocnema kinseyi | reverse complement strand
AGGCGGTTGTCCTTGGGTCACTTCGTGTTCTTAGGGTGCACGAGGCTTTTGCTGGATCGTCGTATTGATTCCTTTACAGACTGTAACCACCTATCTCACGGTCGTGAGACGTGTGGCTGAAATTTTACCGCGATTTCGCTGGAAGCGGCTGCAATTTTTCAGATTAGCACCCGCTCCTGGCAAAATCCTGCGGTTTTCCTTATGACATAATATTGCTTTTAAAAAATCAATCCTTTCGGTTTAAAAATAGTCCTTTTGTATCATTTTTTGGATTATTTTAAATCCTTTGGACTTCACAATATCGTCTAAAATAAAATTATTTTGTATAAAATAAAACTACTTGGTTAGAAATATTTTCAGTTTGAAGATTTAACTCTTTTTTAAATATCGTTTATATTTGTGAAATTTAACTATTTTGTCGAAAATTAATGTGTTAAATGGAAAATATGTCATTTTTCGTTGAATTTAATTTTATGAATATCATATTTCTTTTACTTAATTTTCCAAATTGAAATTCAGATTTTTATTTTGTGTTGAAAAATCTATATTTTTTTATTAAAAAACTTATCTTTTTCAGCTAAAAATTCAACTATTTGTTCTAAAATTAATGTATTTTGATGAAAATTCGTCCTTTTTTATTGAACTCAACTGCTTAATAATGCTATTTAAAAAAAATTTCTTAATTTAAATTAGACCAAAATCAAAATTAAAAATCTTATTTAACGTCCAATAATCAAATTGATGCAAAATCCTGTTAAATAAAATGACAATTTAACGACCAAATTTGGACCACAACGAACAAACAAAAACAAAAAATCCTATTGTAGTCTGAAAAAACAAAAAACCAATAAAATTTTCGGACAAAAATAAAAAAGAGGAAAGAAAAATTAGAAGGCAGCCAACCACATCCCCTTCCTTCTCTTTTTCTTTCTTTCGTCCTTTTTATTTCTATTATCATAAAATTACAATAAAATAAAAAACATAAATAAATAAATTTGCATTAACAAAATTTCTGTATTCGTACAAGGCAAGAGAAATTGAAGTAGTAAAAATTGACAGAAGTTGACAGTTTTTGTTTTTTAATATAAAGCATTTCCATGAATTCATTCTTTCTCTCATTACTTTCACTATGAAAAATTTGAAAATTATTCCAGTCAAACTCATGGTTTTTTTTCAAATTAAAACAAGATTTCTTGCTTTTGTTTGTTCCTTGTGGTCCAAATTTGGTCGTTGGATTCTTGTTTTATTTAACAGGATTTTGCATCTATTTTTTAAATCAAGTTTTGAAAGTGAAAATTTAACGCTTTAATCCTGCGTTTAAAATTTATGTTCTTTTTTTGGTAGAAAAAATGTATTTTTAATCTAAAAATTCATATATTTGGTTGCGAAACTGTCTCTTTTAATTTTTGGGCTTTTTAAAAAAAATACCAACGCCGATTCTTGGGATCCAACCCTTAACGTTTCAAAACACATTGTTAACAGGCAAATATGACTTGGTCAAAAAAAATTTTTTTTAACTTGAGAGCAAGTGCGAGAAAACCATTGATTCCAAGTGAGTAGAAAATTTGTTTTTAAATGTGTTAATGTATGCCTGAATTGCTTATACTATAAATCCTTAACAGGGCGCAAACCCAGATTGTTACATCCAATAGAGGAGATAGCCATTCCTTTCCTGACATTGCATCTTGATCCACCATCGTTGATGGTTTTACAAAATTTTTTACTCTCTAGACTGTCCGCGAGGCAAAAATACTAGCGAAGATTCAGGACATCTTGGATCAGGTCGAATTGCGGATATTGAGATTAGCGGCAAAGGCGTCTACGGATGCAGAGCAAGATCAGCAGAAAAAGAGCTTTGACATTCGAAAGTTCAAACCTCTCTCGTATTGTATCGGAGACATCGTCATAGTGGATGCTCACCCCGTTGCTACTGTTGAAAGTAGGAAGCTGGCAGCGAAGGCGAAAGGTCCTTTTAAAGTAAAATCAGTTATACCGAATGACCGGTACGAGGTCCAAATCTTCATGATTTGAAGCAACCGTCAACAAGCGCAGTACGGTTGCGGTTGACAGCATGAAGAGAAGGATGACCTTTGATGCTACGCGGTATGCTAGTGAGTAAATGCAGTGGTATCTACGTCGAATCATCCCAGATGAATCGAGAGTTGTGTTTCCCATAATGGAAGTATTAGTCGGATTCAAAGTTCCTGAAGTTCAATTCCTGGTTAGGATTGTGAACAACGGACGTTGGCGAGGCTAAGCATAGACCGCGTTTAGTATTCCTAGGTTGAAAAGTGGTCAAAATCGTACTGGGTGGAGTACCAGGCAGAGGTCTGGACCAGGATTTATAACTAATAAAGCTAAGTTTAAAAGCACCTGAATTACCACAGAATGTCCCTTATACAGAGTAATTTAATTCTTAAAATGTTCTTATTTATTTACTTCCTAATCTATATTTTTCGGTGTTAGCTGTGAGTTTATGGATACTTTCAAGGGAACTGATAACTTATTGTATTTGATTTAATATCCTTTAAGTGGGGTGAGAAACCCCCATCATTCGATCGGATAACACGCTTCATCAAAAGAGATGAGGTTCTCACACATATTATATATCTTTTGTACAATGGTGATAACAATTATTATCACACTATTTTAAATTTGATAGGAGCTGAATTTTCTCGAGTTTTATGTAACCATGTAACAAGGGCTACAATAACAGGTCCAATCATAGGTGTGAATATAAATGTGAAGCTTTTTCCGCTCAAACATTATGCTTAGAAAAGTGTCTCAATAATCGTTTACCAGATACACCCGAGTACGAAAAATGTCTTCTTCGTTTTTTCTTATAAGTATTGCTTTGATCACCATTTAAAACCCGATTCGTACTCCTCCGTAAAAAATGGCCCAGAACGATTATCGGTCAAAGAAAAGCCAGGATCTTTTTACTTTTTCTGCTGCCTGGCGATCGACAAGATGGTATTGATGCTTATACATATACTCTCTTGAATCTACGTCAACTTATATACTCTAACTTGAAGTGTAGTTTAACCTGAACATTGATAATTTTTATAATATACTCGGCCATTCGGCGTTGAATCTGACTTCAGATTTCATCACTATTCCTCTTAAATAATTGATTAATCGAGCCGTCGACCCATAGTTTCATCTGATCTGCCAATGATCTTGTAAGGTTTGGACCTTTATTTTCGCTAACCTTTTTGATTCCATAGCGATCGTTACGCATGATCCACTCATGCGAAACGGGCCTTGAAACTCTTCATGAAACTTGAGCTTGCCTCTACTTTATGTTCTTAGTATCGCTACCAAATAATCAGACATGTACTTTCTGGCTGCTTTCCCTTTTTTGTAGAACTTTTCATTTTCTGTAACTACTAGCACATCGTCATTAACGATTTTACAAAAAAGGCCATTTTTTTAATCGTAAACTCATCTTTTTTCTCAATTTCGGCCATAGTCAGTAGATCCAGTAATTCTGTGTCTTCACACTAAGCACTTTTTCACCCAGTAATAATACTATCAATGCATTTTAGCATCAATATAACCTCAAACAACAAATTTTGACTTAAAGCTGCGTCATGTGAAATTTGTCGGCCTGGTCGTCGCTCTATAGAAAATTTAAAACGCGCGAGAAAAAGTGCCCATCTATGTACTCGCAAGCAAAGTTTCTGTTTATTCATGGTCATTGTAAAAGCTTGACAATCTGTCACAATCATTAATTGAATGGCCGAAAGATAAACTCTAAATTTATTAAATTCTTTTACAATCGCAAATACTTCAAGCTCATAGCTATCAATCTTTATCTCATCTGGTGTGGTTTTCCCACTCGCATAATATACTGGGTGAAAAGTATTACCATCTTTATCTCGCTGCATTGAAATCGCTCCGTACCCATCCTTGATGCATCTGTATGTAATTCTATCTCCGCGCTTACTCTGTACAGTTTCAAAACGGGTTGGTCACTTCAAAATTTTTTAAGTGTCTGAAACTAAGAATCCTGGAACGTGTTTTCAAAAATAGCCGCGCTTACCCAAAATACTTCCAACTTGTTTTACACACGTAGGTATTTTAATTTTTTTACTGATTCAATTTGATCTTCTGAGTGATTATATTTTAGGATTTGATTACATGCCCAAGATATTCAATTTTTGGTTACAGAAAATTTTATTTACTCCAATTAAATTTCAATCCATTTCAATCTTTTAAAATTCATACTGTCCATCTGGAGCAATAAAAGCAGTATCTTTTTGACTTCTTTCTTCCAGGTCAACATTGAAAAATCATACTTCAAATGTAGCATACTAAAAATTCGCGAACCTTGTGGAGAATAAAGTTGATTTTCAATAAATGGAACAGGATAACGATTTCTCACTATTTTTGAATTAAGCATTGTATAATCTACGCATAGTCAAACCGAACCGTTTTTCTTTTTAGAAAGCAGCACTTTCGGACTTGCATTCTCAGATTCTGATGGTCGCATAATACCGCCTTCTAATCATGCTTTTATTATTGCGCTTGCATCTTCCTTTTCCGTGGCTAACAGTCGTCTCGCTTTTTGATAAACTGGCTCATCGACCTTTAAAATAATTTTCATCTTTACTACTACGTCTGGAAATTTTTTGGCTTTGTAATCATGTAGAACCAGCGCAACTTTTTTTATAGTCAGGATTGACAATGCAAGTTAAAATCCCTTGGAATTTCAATGATTTTCGCGAGAACGGACGTGCCTTCTTTTTTTGCTTACTTTGCATAATTTTTCATTCGAATAAGTCAACTCTGAACCAGTTTTATGAAAGGCTCGCAAATCATTCGTTATAGTTTTAGCAATAGCTTGAGGCTTGCCGTTATCAGCCCACGTGATATTACAAACCGATTTCTATAAGTCCTTCGCTGAACTTTTCTTTTGGGAACATAAAATGCAACATGACCTAATTCGTTGTACTTAAGCACTTTCTTTCTTTTGATTCAATGAGACGGACCGTGTTGATGTGATTCTTTTTTCCAAAGTTGTAGCAATGTTTTTATGTTTTTCTGACTGCTGCTTAATACTCCTGATCTTTGTATCTCTTTGCGACGGCTGCATCTTCTTAGCCTTGTCATTATTCTGATTGTTAGTGTGGCGTTACATTTTCTTTTTCATTGTTTCGGGTGATAAAAATTTCGCCTTCAATTCAGTAAGGATTTGCTTATTTACTTCTGCATCTTGAATTCCGTCAAGGATATGCTTAATCACGGCTGATGTTTTAATATTAGCAAGACCCGGAATGTCAAATTTTTTCCGAATGTATTCTTGGTATGATTTATTCGAAGCGTTTCACAGCCTTTGTAAACTTAGTCCACGTTTGAATACTCTTTTCGAATTTTAGAAACAACTTCACCGGGCCACACAGAAGTCTTTTCGAATATATCCTGAACATCCTTTAAAGTCAACAAAAGCTTCGTTTGACTTCTACTTCTATGTCTGGAATCATTATCGCTGATATAATGTGCATCATCGTCATCCTCTATCAAGCTTTTAAGGTTTTCTTCGTCTCATCCATCTTTTTCTTCCGCTTTACCTTCTTCTGCATTTTTATCTCCATGCTCTTCTTTAATAGCAAGTACTGATTTTAAACGAGTCACTTATTCGTATTTGTTACCTAGCGTCTTCATTATTTTCGTTTTTAGTTTTCTTTAGAGTCCACCAGCTTCAAAAAATCAACTTTATCAAACAAGAGTGTGTCTGCATTTTCACCGTTTACTTACTTACTCCGTTAATCCTTTGCAAAATTTTTTACAGCTTTTCCGTAAACTCGTGTTAATCCAGATGGGTCGATCTATTCAGCACGTGTCAACAGTCTTGGATCCCACAGGTCAACTACTTTAGAACCAGTCTCATCTTTTGCAACTCCCCTCCTTCCTGAAATCCTTATTTGTAGCTTCCTATATCCATTATTATTCAAATTCCATTAAAATAGATCCCCTCCTCCATCCTATACATTCCTTTATCCCGATTTATTTGTCAATTTTCGTACCCACAGAGAAATGAGAACGATACTTTTGTTTTAAGAGAACTTTTTCTCCGATTGTATATCTTATTATTATCATTAGACTTTTATATTTTCTTCCTTTATCCTCTCATCTCAATTACTCTCTTCCTCACTCATTCCATTCCAGTTCCCATCTTCTTCCTTCCACTCTGACTCCTTGGCTTTCCATTCTACCACCCTAAACAAATTCTTTTTCAATGATACTATACATCCAGGTTTTTTATCCAGCCATCCATCCTTCGATAGGTTTCGCCATTTTTCCTCATTCCTTATTTCTACTCTCATTTTATTTCAAATTGTCATAAATTCTTCGTTTTCTGCTTGTAAGTAGATGTAATTTTTTCACTAATTTGCTGAATAAATATATTTAATTTTTAGAACTGACATCAGAGGTCTCCCTTTGCCCAAAAAATTTTCTTTAGATATGTTTCTGAAGAGTGGAGGAGGATTAAGTGTCTCTCACGTGTTTCATATATACCCCTCTCTAGCTAGGGGTCACTGACCTCGTGACGTAGTGGAAGGGGAAAGAGCCGGTACCTTACTACTAATTAGTCATGTTCCCGTAAAAAATATTACTACTTTTGCAATTATTATTGATATTCTCCTATATTTGATAATTAAAATTTCCCAAAGTTTATGATATTATGGAATTCAAAAATTACGCACAACGGAATATTCCGAAAAAAACTTGCAAACAGAGGGAAATTGATTAATAATGGAGTTCTGCACGAGGTCCAACTTCTACTCTTTGCTAGGTACGATACTTTTCATAACACAGCTGAAGTTCAATGTTAGTAATTTTTGACGTTCTTGAAAATAATTTGGAATTTTAAAAATTTTTGTGTATTAGGAAATTTTTGGTAATTTTTAAAATTTTCAAGCTCAGAATTGGTCGAAAATAACCGGTCATATATGGTAAGCCTTTGTGACTTTCTTATAAACGATTTCGAATTGATCTCTGTTTCGTTAAAAATGCCACTGTTTACTTTCTTGAAAATTCATTTGGTTGGTCCTAACAGAGTTTCCGAGGCAATTTTTTCTGTTTTAAAGATTTTCAAAAAATTTTTGGAAGAATTTGAATTGGTTTAGAAAATGCTTATAATTTTTGAAAAAATTTTAGTAATAACTTAACATTTGCAAAGAATGTGAAAATTGTCAAAAATAAACGGGAAGATTTAAAGATAATTTCCGAAGTAATTTTTTACTTAGAATCCGAATCCAGAGACAGAATTAGCCCATCACGTCAGGATTTTAAGATATTTGAGGTAATATACCCAAAAAAGGGCGTTTTTGGCTACTTTTGAGGTTATGTACAGAAGACACAACATACTTTGGGATTTTTTATTTTGTTGTATCATATAGTACCGCTCTTTCTCTGTAATTTGAAAGTCGCAGGGTTCAATTACCATTCTTTTTTACCAAGTAACGCCAATTTGAAATTACGAGAATTGTCCCGTTATGTCTCGAGCATTTGCTTTAAATTCTACAGGCCAACATGGTTTTGTTGTTGGAAAGTGAAGGATCATTTTCGAAGTAATTTTCTACGTAGAATCCGAATCCGAAGTCAGAATTGACCCATCACGTCGAGATTTTAGGGTATTTTAAGAAATGTACCCGAAAAATGGCGTTTTTGGATACTTTTGAGGTTATGTACAGAAGACACAACATTTTTTGGGATTTCAACAACACCGAAGACCCCTAAGTACAAATTTTCAAGAGAAAATACCCAGTAAAAAATGTCTGCCTCAAAGTATTTAAAGCAAATGTTTAAGACATAATAGGACATATCTCGTAATTTCGAATTGGCGTAACTTGGTAAAGAAAAATGGTAATCGAACTCTGCGACTCTCAAATGAAAGACAAAGAAAAGTACTATATGATACAACTAAAGAAAAAATCCCCAAAAATTTTGTGTCTTTTGTACATAACCTCAAATGTAGCCAAAAGCGCCATTTTTTGGGTACATAACCTCAAATAGCTTAAAATCTTGACGCGATGGGCCAATTCTGACTTCAGATTCGGATTCCAAGTAAAAAATTACTTCGGAAATGACCCTCCACATTCCATCAACAAAACCATGTTGGCCTGTGTAATTAATTTAAACATTTAAGATGTGAATGTTGACTTATTGATGATTTCATCTATTCTTTGTCATAAAAAAATTCCATTTTCTGTTAAAAAATGATGTTTTCAGTAAAAAATGTATGTTATTTTTTGAAAATTAAAATTTTTATTACATTTAGATTTTTATTTTTTATTAATTTAGATTTTAATTAAAAAAACTTTTTAAATAGAAAATTAGTCTTCTTTGCTAAGAATTTATTATTTTGATTCTAATTCATGATCTTTATTCCAAAAACTTTTTTCTTGAAAATTAAAAAATTTAGTTTAGAATTTTTTTTAAGTTATATTCAACTTAAAATATAAATATTGCATTTTTAGTTGAAAGTTGATATTTTAATAGAGAGTTCATTTTTTTTAATGTGCCTTTTTAAAAGAAAATTCCTTTTTAACGTTTTATAGTTGAAAATTAATTTTTTTTAACTGAAAATACAACAATTCAACTATTTGCAAAAAAAAAAATCGTTTCGGTGGAAAATTCATGTATTTTTTTCAAATTTTGTCTTTTTTGGTAGAAAATTAGGCTTCTTTGTTAAAAATGTGTTTTTTTTTTTTAAATCAATATTTTAGTCTAAAATTTGTTTGTTTTGCTAAAGATTTAATTATTTTGTTGAAATTTCATGTATTATGTCAAAAATTTATCTTTTTCGTAGAAAAATAATTTTTTGGTTCAACTTTTATCTTTTAGGTTGAAAATTTAACTTTTTGTTTATTTAGTTTCTATTCATAATTATCTTTTCTTGAAAATTCTAATACTGTGTTCATAATTCATTCCTTTTGATATAAAATTGATCTTTTTGTTGGAAATGATATATTTTGTGTTAAAAATATTTTTTTTTTGGTTTAAAATTATACTATTTTTGCTCAAATTCTTTTTTAAATTGAAAATTAGTTTTCTAATCGAAAATCTAACTATTCAATATGTTTTTTAAAAACTCCAGTACTAGATTAAAAATTAATCCTTTTTGGTAGAAAATTAGTCTTTTTTGTTGAAAATTCTTTTTTTAAGGTAAATTTATTTCGTTTGTCAACAATGTAACGAGTTTGATAAAAATGAGTGTATTATGTTAAAAGTTCAGCTTCATTTGTAGTAAGTTATTATTCTTTTTTGAACATTTATCTTAAATATGACATTCGAAACATTTATTTAATTATAATAATTTTACGTTTAGGTCTCATTTTACGATTTTACATTTTAAATAGGAAAAATGAAATTGGCAGTTGATTCCATCAATCAATAAAAATTATCATAGTTATTTAAATAGAGTCAGTTTTACATTCGTCTAAAAAATTTAATAATTTAAGAAATGATTGAGGATACAACTATTTTGTAAATATGAAAATTAGAACAAAAATTAGAAAATATTACAAATTTTTATCTTGAGATATTTTCTGAAGAATAAAAATTGGTAATATTTTGATTAGTTTTTATTCCATTAAACATCTAAAACACATCTATAATTTCGCTGTATCAGCATTGTTCAAATAAAATTGTTATGTTATCGCATTCTTTAGTGATCATATAACCCTGAAGTTCTATCATTTTCGAAATGTCTCCACAAGGACAAATTTTCAACTCATTTACGAAAATTATGAAATTTTATTTTGCAACAAAGATTTATATTTCTCAGAGTTTCAGTTAATCTTTTATCATTTTCACTAATATCATAAAATTTTTATTTAATTTATTCAATTTTTTATCAGCTCAAAAACAAATCAAAATTTGTATATTCATCAGGACTGCTCATTTTTTTCTAATGAACTTGTAAAAATTTTGTACACAAATTAAAATTTCTAACTAAATTTTAGAATTTTTTATTTAATTTAATAATTACAACTGGAACAAAATATTCCGCGGTATATATTTGAATTATAATGCGAAATTAAAAAAAATTAATATTCTGGATAGGAACAGGGAATTTTTTAGTAGATTTATAATTCTGACTTGAAACAGTCAATTTTAAATTTTAAATTAATTACCACTTGAAACAGGAAATTTTTAAAAAGAAGTTTGCATTAAAAAGCAGCCAACAGGCAAAAAAAAACTTCAAACGGTTAACAATTTTTTTAAAGAATATAAATACTGTTTGTGTATTTAAAATGTTTTACAAAACGTACTCACTGAAATTATTCTATGCTTGAATGTTTTTCAATAAAATTGTTTAGTAAGGATTTTTATTTGAAAAATGTAAAAACATTCAACTAATAGTTTTATTTACGCCAAAATGTGGGTTGACTCCTTTTCCTTTGCTACCCATATAATAATGAATAATTTAGTTTTTAATCTTTGCAAAAGACTTTAAATTATAATATATTATTTATAACTTTAAAAAAATTTAACAACAACAAAAGTTTTGTCCAGGTTCAAATCCAAAACTATTTTTCAAAATTTTTAGTTCTCACTCTCAACTTTCCAAAACTGGAAAATTCCTCAATATTTTTGAGGAAATATTTTAAACTTTCACAAAAAAAACCTTGAAATTCTGCGATATCCTTAAAATGGCTTGCAATCTTTGAAATTAAAAAAAAAAAGAACTTTGAAATCCCATGAATCTTTTTAATTCCTACAATATCGTTTTTAAGATTTTTAAATACTGTGATAATGTGTCTACTTAAAATCTCAAAATAGCATTTTCTGAATTTTTAAATGGTCTTAATTGTATTTATTCAAATGAGTAAATTAATGTAAAATTTATTCAAAAATTTTAATAAATATACAATATATAAGTGAGTTTCTTAAAGAAAACTTTTTCATTTTTTATACATATAAAAATGTAAGTTTGATTTTAATCTAATTCTCAAGTCCATGAAATTAAATAATAGTTTTAGCAGATTTGAAATTATTATCATGTATAAATATATATTTAACAAATTAATGTAATGAACAAAGTATATTTTTCTGAGATTAGTGAAATTGATATCAAAAAATTTGATTTAAATACGTAGAAACAGAAATCTTTGTTGCGTAAAAAAATTTTATCATTTCCGTGAATGAGTTGTGAATTTTTTCATATCAAAATATTTCGACGATATAAGAAGTTTAGGGAAATTTCATAATGAAAGAATGCGTTGAAATAACAATTTTAATTGAATTGTGATGAAACAGCGAAATTATAGTAGTGTTTCACTTGTCTAATGCTAATAAAATTAATATTTTCTCAACAATAAAAATGTTTAATATTTGCTATTACAAAGAAATAATTTTATTTTCTTATTGGATAAAATGAACAATTTGGTTTGTCCTATTTAATATGTAAAATCGTAAAATATTTAACAAAGAACATAAATTTAATAAAAAGTTGAATATTCAAAAAAACATGAAATTTCAACAACAAAATTTAATTCTTAAGTTTTAATTTCAAATTTATAAATTTTTAACAAAAGATTACATTTTCAACCAAGAAGATAAATTTTCATAGAAAAAGATAAACCTACTAGCAAAAAAGATTTATTTTTAAGATAATATATGGATTTTTGTTAAATAGTTACATTTTCAAACAAAAAAATGAATTTTTTTTTCAAATATAAAAATGTATGCAAAAGACTAATTTTCTACCAAGAAGATGAACGGTTAATAAAAGAGATGAATTTTCAATAAACAAATCTAATAGGTAAGTTCTTAATTAGAAAATGAATTTTCCATGAAGAAACTAACTTTCAACAAAGTAGCTAAATCTCTATTTAAAATATGTAGTTTGAAAAACAACAAAATTAATTAACAACGAAAAATGGAGAATGAGAACAAAAAATTTGATGCCAAAAAATATGAGCTTTCATAAAGCACATGCATTTTCAATAAAATTATTTAAAAATTTTTTAAGAGAACAGGGAACGATTCTCAATAACAAAATTGATTAGTTACATTTATATTTTAAAAATTAGTAATTAATATTAAACGAATTTTTAACATGATACATATATTTGTAGCAAAATAATTAAATTTTTAAAAGAAATAAATTTTCAACTAAAATGAATTTTTATCCAGATAGAAAGTAAGTTATTTTCATTTGAAAATATTTATTTTTAACTACAGAAAAAACGATTTTTAACCAATTCAACAAATGTTTAACCAAAGGGTGAAAAATTTAACAAACAAAGGTTTTTAAACAAAAATTTCTAATTTCTATAAAGAAAAATATTTAGCACAGGAGACTAATTTTCTACAAAAACGCAAATTTTTAACAAAAAATATGAATTTTCTATTGAAAAAATAGTAAATTTTC
Source organism: Belonocnema kinseyi (assembly GCF_010883055.1). NCBI lineage: Eukaryota > Metazoa > Arthropoda > Insecta > Hymenoptera > Cynipidae > Belonocnema > Belonocnema kinseyi. The sequence continues at coordinate 7,082,716 of NC_046663.1, read as the reverse complement.
AACCCAGAATGAAATAGTTATATTTTAGTTTGAATATAATTTTTCAAAAAATTAATTTTTAACCAAGAAAATTAATTTTCCGTAAAAAAAAACATATTTTTAACAAAATGCATACTTTGTTAACAAAAAAGCGAATAGTCTTCATCATAAACAATATAACAAATGATCGAAAATTGAACAAGAACGTCCTAAATAATTTAATTAATTTTGTTCAGACTTTTTGCCAAGACTTTATTTTTTTTCAAATTTAATTCTACCGGATTTTTATCAATTTCAATGTTTCTGTCTCATAACTATTAAAGTTTTTTTTTATATTTCTTAATTTTCTTCCAGCAATTCATTAACGCTAATTATAGTAATATTTTAAATGAAAAAATAGAAAATTTTTAAGTTTAAATGACCAAATTAATTTTATCCCAAAAAAGCTTTGTTTTTAAAATTAAATAATTCCATTTGGCCTTCATCTAGCTTTGTAGGATGGTTAGCCAACATTTTAGTTTTACTCATTTAAAAAATTAGACAATTTCGTTTACAAAGAATTTAAATTTAAAGAATATTGAATATTTTCAAATTCGAATTTTGAAAATTGGAACATTCAACATTCCAAACATTTTGATTGTATTATTTTTAGTAGAAAAACGTTAAAAATACAATAGTTTAATATTAAGAACTTGTTGTTGAAAAAGAAAATATGTTTTTTGCAAATTTTTCAATAATTGTAAATTATGCAAAAATGATAATAAATATTTCAATAAATATTATTATAAATATTATTCTAATTTCTCATTTTCCCAGAGCAATTATAATTATATTTTTTATAATTTGCTTATGTTATATTTATTATTATTTAATGCAATTATATTGAATTTATCATAATATAATTA